>NW_006408543.1:22956203-22982999 GCF_000296735.1 Chrysochloris asiatica | reverse complement strand
TTGACCTGGAAATGAGAGAGAGAAGATCCAAAGTGTGGTAAGACCTGGGGGTACCTGAGCTCATGGACAAGGACAGAGTCACAGAGGGCTAGAGTTGAGAGTGAAACATCCAACTGATATGAAGTGAGGGGAGACACACAAGAACACCCAAAGTTGCAGACAGTACCCATTTGACCTAGCCTGATGGCTTAACAATCAGAACTCAACTAGAGGATGATAAAAAAATTTTTTTTTGATAAAGGAAATGAGTGTAAATTGCTACAATTTGATGAACTTGACCTATATTCATGGATGTAGTAGTTCAAAGTACCAACAGAGAGGTACGGAATCTTCACATCAAGTATTAATCCTATCCTCTCTGTATACAGGGTAGATACAAATAGGCATCTTAGACACTGGCTACTTAAAATTAGGGGCAATAAAGGCACAACATGACTAGCTTAAAAGTTTTCAAGAGGGAGTTAGTTTAAGAATGTGCCGGTGAAGGTAGAGTCCCACTGAATAGTTTCATCTTGTCTAAACAGGTCTGGTGAAAAGAGATGAGGTTAAGATTCTTATGATTCAATAGAGAGTAATTGTTATCATGACTAATTGAGATTGTCATAATTATATAGTTAGAAGTTGTATACCAAAAACAGGGGATTAATTAATCTTACAGTCCAGAAACAGAGGACCTTAGGACCATCAAGAGAAAAAAGCAGTAGCAGAATGTGGGACCCTATCCAGAGAAGAAGTGACACCAGGGATGGAGGCAGAGATGAGGACATGTAGAGAGGGAGCAACTGAGGACTCCAGACTCATGGAAAGAGAAAGCCTGTCTGTTGGTGGCCAAGAGGCAGGCTTGCAGAATATGCCCTTTTGTTGTTTAAATGATTGTGTATTTCTGAGTGTTTTTGTGTACATCCAAAAAATAAAACAAAAAAACCCAATAGGAAATAGAAGCAAATACTGTTGATTGATGATGCACAGAGGGGATTGCAACAAAATGATACACAATAGGATGAGTGTAAAATTGATGTTCTCCCATATAAACTATCACTCAATTCACAATAAAAACTTAATTTTTTAAAAAAATACTACTTCAGCAATTGCATTGCTCTTCTTGCATCAGCAACTCTTCCCATGTTAGTGAATAATTTTCATTAGGAGATCCTCAGGCCTTTCTTTTGCAACACCACTGTGTGCATTCTAATTGACAACCTTCAGGTTGTTAGTTATTATTTTTGTTAAGTGCCGTTGAGTTGGTTGCGACCCTGTACAGTGTTCCCAAGGACTGGCTGGTGGGTTTGAACCACTCACCTTGCAGTTCAAACTGACATTGTGGTCCAGCACATTTTCTTACAGCGTCACCGTACAAACCATCATGCTATATACACACCATTCGTTAACAAAAACAATTATTTCTCCATCTCAAAAAATATTATCGTATATTGCTAATAACCTCACCATACCACATAGTTTCCTTCATTTACTTCCCAGTTTTTTTGAAAAATTCACAATAAACATCTCCTCTAACTTTCTCTAATTTTTCTACTCTTGTTTTCTCTTAGTTGCAACCCAATGAAGTCATCAATGATCAATTGTTAAATAAATGAGTAAATGAAACGTCAAGTAGACCATATGCTACTACCTTTCATTTTAAAACTACATAACATGGAGTTACAGATATTCATAGGAAAATGCAGGGGTATCATGTGCAAAGCTATACTTACTGTATAAATCAAAAGCCTACCAGTCAGTCAATAATCCTTTAGGTATGTTACCATGAATATACTGAATATGAGTCAAGTAGAAATAAAATGACTTTCACATTTTAAAAAATCCATTTAAATGCCATAAAGATAAAATGCAGTTTTTTTTAAGTTTTTATTGTGAATTGAGTAAAAGTTTACAGGGCAGATCATCAATTTTACATTCAACAAAGCAAATACTTTGTTTCATTACAATGATTATAATCCCCACCATGTACCATCAGTTAACAGTATTCCTTTCTATTCATTTTAGTGTTTGTTTGTTTGCTTTTTAACACTTAGACATATATAATAATTTACACCACCAAAGGGCACATTCTGCAAGTCTGCCTCATGGCCACCAGCTCTCAGTCCCTCTCTTTCCATGAATCTAGAATCCTCAGCTGCTCCGTCTCTCCGTGTCCCCATCTCTGCTTCCATCTCTGGTGTCCCTGCTTCTCTGGATAAGGTCCCGCATTCCGCTTGTGCTCTTCTTCCTTGATGGTTCTAGGGTCCTCTGTTCCTGGACTCTAAGATTAACTACTCCCCCATTTTGTTACAAAACTTCTACCTTTACAATTATAACAGTCACAATCAGTGATGACAACAATTACGCAAATGAATCATAAGAATCTTATCCCCATCTCTTTACTATGTATTATGTATTCTTGTACTCAATCTGTATTTGTGAGTTCTTCTCATCATCTCACACGCCTTACAAGTAATTAGGATTGTGTTAGTTATCACAGATGCGATTCTGACTACTGGCAACTCTTTGTGATGAACTGCTCCAAAGGCCTTCCCTTGGGGAAGCAGATTGCTAGACCCATCTTCTGACCCTTCTGGATGGTTTTGAACTGCCAACTTTTTGTCCGCTACTTGAGCACTAAACTGCTTGTGCCACTGAGGAACTACACAATTTGGAGATAAGCAAGCTTAACCCAACACTGTGTTGTTGTTGTTAAATGCTGTTGAGTCAGTTTTGACCCATAGCTATCTTGCATAGGGTTTTCAGGAAGTGGCTAGTGAGCTTGACTTTACAATTCAAACCAACTTTTCAGTCTAGCACATAAACCCACAGAGCCACACCAGGACTCCCTTTGATAGCATGTTGTTGTTGTTAAGTTGCTATCAAGTCAATTCCGACCCATAGCAACCCTGTATAGGGTTTCCAAGGAATAGTTGGTAAGCTTTAACAGCCGAACTTGCAGTTCAAATGGCTTTGCAGTCTGGCTCATTAACCCACAGCACCACACCAGGACTCCACCGGTATCATTTGTTGTTGCGATGTGCCGTGGAGTCGGTTCTGACTCATAGCGACCCTGTACAGGGTTTCCGAGGCTGTAAATCTTTACGGGAGCAGAATGTCTCATCTTTCTCCGGCGGAACAGCTGACAGTTTCGAACTGCTGACCTTGTGGTTCGCAGCCCGATTCGTAACCACTATCCTACCAGAGCTCCGGTGGCAAGCATAGTGGATGATAAATTGGGTTGCTAACCATTAAGGTCAGCAGTTCAAATCTACCTGCTGCTCCACAAGAGAAAAATGAGACTCTGCTACTGTAAAGATTTACAGCTTCAGAAACCCTATAAAGGGTCACTATGAATCAGAATCAATTCCAGGAGCACAACTATCACCATCAAGCTAAAACCCAGAAATTGAACTCATCTACGTAAATGCAAATAGTATGTAGCTAATAGGAGGTGGAACCAGGACTCAAATCTAAAGCGCTGACGACGCTCAGATGACAAGATTAACAAAGACTTTAGCGGTCTACCAAATGTATCAAACCAAAAACCAAGCTCATTGCTACTGAGTAAATTCGGACTCAGAGGGACCTTGGGGAACAGAGTAGAACTGCTCCTTAGGGTTCCCCAGATTTTACATTTTTATGGGATTTCTTCCAAGGAGATAACCCACTATGCCACTAGGGGTCCTTACGAAGTGCTCATGATGTTTTATATAACCTTCCCAAAGGCAGGGCTCAGAAGTCTTCCTTGCACTTTTCCTCCCTGAGTCAATTGATTGAGTTAGCATCAGCACATATGATTGGAAATTAAAATAAGATATCATAATTAATGTTATTTATGACTCTTGTGTCATTATCCCACATCACCATTATGAAAGATAAATCTAAAAACAATTCATTAAAGAAAAGCTGCTAATGCTTTCAACCTCCACAAATTAAATTACTTCATAATTAATACAATAACAACAATCCACTGGGCTATAATAATTTCAATCAGTAAAGCTGGGTAATAATAAAGCAATCAATTTTAGCTCTCATTTAAAAAAGAAAGCCTTAACACATGCTTTATCTGTGTGAAATCTCAACAACATGTAGGAAAAGAAAGTTAAAACTAGATTAATCAAAGGGATCCTGAAGAGAGATTTTCTTGTTTCAAAACCACAGAAGTCTTTCTTCAAATGGAACCAGCATTCTTAGTATTTAAAATGTGAATATAGATAAATAGTGACTATCTTACCTGCTATTTCACCATCTCTGTTATGGTGGTGGTGGTTATGTGCCGTGGAGTCAGTTCCGTCTCATAGTGACCCTGTATAGGGTTTCCAAGGCTGTAAATCTTTATGGGTGCTGAAAATCTCATCTTTCTCCCATGGAACAGCTGGTAAATTCAAAGTGCTGACCAGTGAGATTACCAGTCCAATTCGATTCGTAACCATGATGCTAGTATAGGATCTTGTGAGGTTTCAATAAGTTTTGCTGTAAACATGTAATTATTTTAGAAGAACTAATGTGTAGCACTGTAGGATAAGTGCTAGAATGCTAAACACAAGACTAGCAGTTCAAACCCACCAGCCATTCCTCAGTTACTGTAAGATGGATCTAACTCACTGGCATTTAACAACACCAACAAATAAAATGCAAGTAAATAATTCTGTAATTATTTCTGAAGCTGTTATATTTAATGGTACAACAGTGATAAGAGGAGTCCATGAAGTAAGACATACCAGAAGTAAAGATACAAATAGATTGCAAGTACAGAAATTACTAGGGGCATATTTGGTAGGCTAATTCAATGGAGTCATATATCAGTGGAACATTTTGAAGATTATGTTCTAGGAAGCACTGGAGGCAAAATGTTAATAAAAGGAGAAGTACATCAGAAAAAATCCATCATAATATTCCTAAAGAAAGATAGTATTTTTGGTCATGAAAATTTGCTTACGATGCAAGATTAGTCATCCACAACTACACTGCACATAATCCAAATCTAGGATAGTATCATGAATTGAAAATCAGGATCAATGTCCTCTCTGGATAAATCATGTCTTACCTGGTCCTCATAGACACATAAATTCAGGTCATGGTCTTTCAGTGACATTTCTAAAGTGTAAGCTTGTTCAGATAGCTAATGCAGTTGTTGTTTTTTTGTTTGTTTGTTTGTTTTTTCCTCCACATTTAGAAGTTGATGGCACCAGATGAGTGAATTAGAATGCTGGTTTTATTCTAATAAAGAAGCTCTTGGTGACTAGCCTATTTTCCACACAATTTCCTCAAATTCTGTATTGGAAATGTGGTCAAGAAACTACCTTTCTTCATTGCTCTTCCCACATATCCCAGCCTCACATAAAAAATAAGTAATAAAGGCCTTTGGTTCAGGTTGGGGCCACAAAAAAGTAGTTTCTATGTTTTTATGATTCTTTAATTGGGTATAATTCAAAGACCTCAAAATTCACCCAATCTAAATAGTTATATGGTTTTTAAAATAAACGGGTACTATTTTGCCACCACTAACATAATTCTGTTTTAAAATATTTCCACAACTCTGAAAAGTTTCCTGTGTCTGTTTTCAGTCAATACCCAAACTTTTCAGTTTTTTCAGTCAATACCCAAAAAAGTTACGGGCATGTTTACTGCCTTTATAGGTGTGCTTTCTGTAGGTATGTCATATAAATTGAGTCACACAACCTCTAGTTTTACAAGGCTGGCTTCTTTCATGTACCCTACTATTTTCTAGGTTCATCATGAAGCAGCATTTTTCTGCAGTTCATTTCCTCTCATTGCTGAATAACTATTTTTCCATTGTATAATTATAGCACATTTTGTTTATATATTGACAGGTATTTAGATTATTTACAATTTAAAACCATTATGAATAATCCTGCTAGGAACATTCACATGAAAGTCTTTGTGTGGAAATATGTTTTCATTTCTTCTTGATAGATACCCAAGATTAGAATTAATGGATTTTACGATATGTATGGAGTCTTGGTGTGGCACTTCAAGTTAATGTAATTGACTACAAAATTGGTTTGAACTGCAAGGTGGTGGTTCAAGCTCACTAGGCATTCCTTGGAAACCTTATACAAGGTCACTGCGGGTAAGAACTGACTTGATGGCACTTAACAACAACAACATGATAACTTTGAGGAGCCCTTGTGGCGCACTGGGTTATGTGCAGAGCTGCTAACCACAAGATAAGCAATTTGAATCCACCATCACTCCATGGGAGAAAGATTCGACTTCTGCACCTGTAAAGATTTGTTGTGGTTTGGTAAGTGCTGTTGAGTCTATAGGGACCCTGTATAGAGTTTCCAAGGAGCGACTGCTGAGTTCCAACAGCCAACCTTGTGGTTCAAACCGACAATGTGGTCCAGTGCTTTAACTCACAGTACCACACCAGCTGCTAAGTTCTTTCAAGATGGTTCTGAATCATAGTGAACTTATGCACAACAGAATGAAATGCTGTCCAGGCCTGTAAAGATCTGTGACCTTAAAAGCCCCATACAGGGTCACTATGAGTCAAAACTAACTCTACACACTCTATCACCATGAGGATAAGTATAAGTTTACATTTCTAAGGAACTGCAAATCTGCTTTCCAAAGAGATTGTACCATTTTATATTATCAGAAACAAGGTATAAAGGACCCAATTTCACTACATACACACCAAAATAATAATAATTATCTTTTGAATATATCGTAGGTATGAGCAGGTGAAAATGAGGCTTACTGGCCACATAAATATTTACAGCCTTGGAAACCCAGTACAGAGGTGCTATGACTCAGAAGAAACTGATTTGACAGCACACAGCCACCCTGCCAATAGGGGTGAAGATAGCATTTACAGTGGTTTCTGTTTGCATTTCCCCAATGATACGTGATGCTGATCATCTTTCCATGTGCTTCCTATTAGTCATTTGTATATCTTGGCACTGTGAGCTAACGCATTGGGCTGAACCAGAAGGTTCACGGTGCAAGGTCACCAGTCGCTCCTTTGAAACCCTATACAGGGTTGCTATGGGCCAGAACCAATTTGAAGGCACTTAACAGCAACAACAAATATTACCATTGGCATCCTGGTATGTCATGGTAGGGTAATGCACTGGACCACAGGTCTGTTTGACTTACAAGGTCAGTGGTTCAAACCCACCAAGCACTCCTCAGAAATCCTATACAGGGTTACTATGAGTCAAAACTGACTCGATGACACTTAACAACATATTATCATTGGTAAGATGTCTAATCAACTCTCTACTTATTTTTTATTTGGGTCCTTGTATTCCTCCTATGAGAGAGTTGTCTGAGTTTCTTACATGTTCCAAATATATATATATATTCTTTCAGATACAGGTTTTCTCCCCATCTGAGGCTTGTCATTTCATTTTTTGCTGTTGTTGAGTGCTGTTGAGTCTGTTCCGACCCATAGCAATCCTGTATAGGGTTTACCAGGTGTGGCTGGAGCATTTGTACTGTCAACTTTGAGGTTCAAATCGACCTTACAGTCGAGTGCTTACCCTACAGAGCCACACCTGGACTCCTTCATTTTCTTAATAGTACCTTTTAAAGAGAAATGGCTTCAATATTGATTATATCAAATTAACCCACTGTTTTTATTTTATAGATTGTGTTTTTGTGTTTTGTGTTTGAGAATTTTTGCCAAGCCCACAGTCACAAAGATATTCTCCTATATTCTTTTTTAAGTGTCTTCTAATTGTAGCTATTTTATTGAGCTATGTATCATATTTAGAGTTAAATATTTTTCTTTTACAGGGTGTGATTTATGAATAAATATACATTTTAAAACATTTTAAATATACAGTAATTCCAGTTATCATTTGTTGAAAAGACAATAATTTCTTCATTGAAAATCCTGGGCTGAAAATCAATTAACTATTTATAAGTCCTGTTGTGGCACTGTAGGCTAATGTGCTAGACTGCATAGTCAGTTTGAACTGCAAGGTCGGTGGTTCAAACTCACCAGCCACTTCTTGGAAACCTTATACAGGGTCGCTATGGGTTGAAATTGACTTAACAGTATTTAACAACAACAATAATTTATAAGTCAGTCAGTCTCTGGACTCCTTATTGTTTCTTCTATGGTTTCTCTAATACTACAGAGACTTCATTATTGTGGCTTTATTTTAGGTCTGGAACCAAGCAATGTGAGTCCTCAGGTCTCCCTGCACATAATGCAGCTTCCCATTAACTAAAGGCTTATGGGGGAACATGTCAGAGCCATTTTTCCTCTCTCAGTTCTTGGAACTCCTTGTTAAATGCCTCATTGGTTCACTTCTTGCCCTAGCAAGTTCACAACCTCAAACCAGAGCTGTGAATTCTCCCTGGGTGTTGTCTACTAAGTTTGTTTGTTTGTTTGTTTTCCCCAAAAAAACAGTAGCTATGGGTTTTCATTCTCTGCTCCAAATAAAATCTTTGCCACCGGAAACAAAGTTCTTTGTTTTCATAGCCAGCTTCACTTAGGTAGATAGGTAAAACAATTTTGCCCTAGCTGAGAGGGAGAGGAACAGAAGTAGCCCCAGGCCACAAGCTCAGAAACTCCAAAGGTTCTTACCTTAAGTTACAGGAGATTTTCATGAAGAAATACTTCAACGTGCTAAAGTGGATTTCCAGAACAATAAAGTGGCTATTTTCCACAATTGTGTCCAGTTTTGTACATGGAAGTAGATTTTGTATATGTGAAGTATATTCAGCAAATTTCTTACATCACCAGAGCTGGAAGTCTGACACAGAAAAAGATAGTTAAGATAAATCAACATATTGATCCATTATCCAATGGATGATATGGTTGCTGAGTAGGGGTCCTAGAAGTCATTCTGACTTTGCATTCAAGGGTCCTGTCTATTCAAGCAACCTGAAAGGTGGTCTCGTAGCATAACAGAGAATTCTTCGTCTATTAACTTAGTTCATCATCTGTAAATCTGAACATATAATCAAGTATAACCAGTTTGAAAAAAAAAAAAAAAGCTGTATAACAAATATGATGAGCAAAATTGTTTAAAATTTAACAAACTGGATGCTTTACTTCAGTGCTAAAGGAAAGGCTTAGACACATTTTATTCAAATCTCCAGAGAGATACGAGAAGATATTACATCCACCAAGCAAGTTTCTGTTGAACAATACATATACAAGGATAACGCTGTCTGATTGGTGAACTTTAAAAATGGGTGGTGAGGGTGGTTGTTATTAGGTGCCATTGAGTTAGCTCCGACTCATAGGAACCCCTATACACAACAGAAATAAACACTGCCTGGCCCTGCCCATACTCAGAATTCTTGTTACACTTGAGCCTATTGTTGCCGCCACTGTGCCAGTCCATCTCACTGGGATCTTCCTCCTTTTCACTGACTCTTCATGCTACTAACATTGGTGTCCTTCTTCAGAGATTGGCTCCTCCTGATAACAAGCCCAAAGTATGACAGATGAAATCTTGTCATCCTGACTTCTAAGGAGCATTCTGTTTGTACTTCTTCCAATGAATATTTGTTCATTCTTCTGGCAGACCATGGTACTTTCAATAATCGTCTCCAACACCATAGCTCAAATGCATCAATTCTTCTATGATCTTTCTGATTCATTGTCCAAATTTTACATGCATATGAGGCTGTTGAAAATGCTATGCTTGAGTCAGGCACACATTAGTCCTCAAACTGTAATTTTTGCTCTTGAACACTATAAAGAAGTCTTGTGCAGCAGATTTGCCTAATGCATTGTGTAGTTTAATTTCTTGACTGCTGCTTCCATGAGTGTTGGGCAGGGGTAGGATAGAAAAGGAATGATAAAAAAAGAAAAATACCCATCCAGTAAGATTTCAAGTACAGAGAAGAAAGATAATGGGGTATAGTGATACCTACTGTAGGATCAGCACTGGACTGTGAACAACAGATCAGCAGTTCAAACCTACCAAGTCCTTCTTGGAAACCCTACACAGGTTTGGAATTGGCTCAATGGCACTTAACAACAACAAGGTATGGTTTTAATTTCTTCTATGAAAAACAATGCTAAGAACATTTTATATGCTTAGTGGCCATTGTATATTTTTAAATTGATTTGTAGAAACCTTTAATATATTCTAAGAAATCTTTATTTATCCCACCATCATGAGTATATATATACATTTTTTTGCTGTTATTTTCTAAAAGTTATTTTGTTTTGTATTCCATACTTTGATTTATAGAGTAGTTGGAATTGAGTCACTTGGAGTGGTAAATTATTTTCATTTTCTTTTTATGCTTGTATACTTAACATGAAAATATCTAGCACAAATCATGGTAAATACCATATAACATATAAATAATAGTGGAATCTAAGATAAATATGAGAAACGTATGTTGACATAACTCTGCCTGTGAAGTGTGGGAGGAATAAAGACAGAGATAAGCCCCAGAATACTAAAAATTTATCCTTTGCATTTTTCTCATCAATTAAAGGAGTGGTATCACTCCAACTCAACAAGTAGCAGGAACATTAATTAACTTTACACATATCTATTAACTGATCTTGCCATGCTATGATTATTTATACAAATACCAATTGGTATAGCATTATAGGATAAACACTGGACTGCTAACCTCAAAGTTTTCTGTTCAAACTCACCAGCTGCTCCTCAAAAACCTTATACAGAGTCGCTATGAGTTGGACCAGACTCGACTGCACTTCAAAACTATCTTTTTCCAATATATTACATTCTACTTAAAATACAGAGTGGATGCCTTTTCTTTTTTCTTTTTCTTTTAATGCTTACTTCTACCTTTAACACTAAAAGAAATACAGAGCATTGTCATTTCATAGCAAGTCATAAAAATACAGTTTCTACTTTCAATAGACTATTTCTTTTGGACAAATCTTAGTTACTGACTACAAAAGAAAGCGACCCAGTAGTTAAATACAGTAAAACAATGGGGACTTCACTTTGAAAACATAGTCAAACAGTTTTTATCACATATAGAAAATCTTTTTAAAGAACAAATGGGACTCTTAATAAATAAAAATGTAATACAAAGCATAGAACTATTTTCCTTAAAGATAAAAGAGAAAAAAAGCAAAGAACTAAAAAAACCGACATATTTTCAATTAGCCAACTAAAATGTGAAGCTAGACAAAGCAAACAAACTTGGCATTTAGCCTTCTGAGAAAAGGAATCGCAAACAAGCAGGAAAGTTTAGAAGGAAGATGTATCTGGCCTTTGCCTTTTAAATAATGCCATGGTATTACACTGCATTTAGTTCTCACTGTAAAAACTTATCTAACCCAAGTTAATTACATTTCCAATAATAGTTGTGAGAGCAATTGCCAAGATTTACTACACAAATGATATATAAATTTAGGAGCAGAATAATTAAGTCAGAATTTGAGTCCATACATTAAGCAATGGAAGCGTGATTATATTCTTATGGATGCTTAAATCCTCACTGGCAATTCTTTATAAATGGGTTCCCAACATATTCAGACTGCATTAACTTTCCTTTACGATTATTTGCCTTCTAATTCTAATGGTAAAAAGAAAGGGGTAGAAATGAACAATTTGGATAGTGCTTGAAAAGCTATCATATATATATATATATATATATATGTGTATATATTTTGTCTACTGGGACATCTTTGTAGATATCATGCTCTCCATGGCAGTACCAAATGGTGACTCTGGAGATTGGGGTAGGATTAAGAAGTTGGGGCCTCCCAGTAAACTCCATTCATGATTTCCATTTCCCTTCCCCTAAAGCCACCCTGTTTTAAAGCATGTGCTTGCAGCATTAATATGGTTCCAGGACAAGTGTCTTGGACTTCTAAACAGACTGTTGTCCCTAAGCCACTCTTATATCACTGGGTGTGGTACTGTAGGCTTAGTACTAGACTGCTGGCCACAGGTTGGTGGTTCAAATCCACCAACCACTCCACAAAAATCCTAAACAGGTAATGTGAGTTGGAACCCACTCAATAGCACTTAACAACAACATGCTTCTTCTAGGGCCCTGGGGGTACAGTGGTTAAAGTGCTTGAGTTGGAACCAAAAAGGTCAGTAAATCGACCCTACCACATGTAACAGTCTGCTTCTGTAAGGTTGTTGTTGTTGTTAAGTGCCATCAATTTGATTCTGACACATAGTAACCCTGTACAGGATTTGTGAAGAGTGGCTGGTGAGTTTGTACCACCGTTCAAACCAATCTTGAGGTCAAGTGCTTATCCTTACCAGCACATCAGGACTTCTCTGTAAGGTTACATCCTTGGAAAGATATCCTATGGGATAGCGCTACTCATCAGGTCACAATGTGTCATGATTGACTTTCCGACAGTGTCTTTGGTTTGGAAGCTTCTCCTACATAAATGGTTATTCAGCACCCACCTCTGGAATTCAGATCCCAAGGAAGCCTATGCCCTGTGCTTCCCTACTGAGCTCCTCACATAGCTTTGATCCAGTTGATTGTCTATATATTTTTTTTAATTTCTTTACCTTTTCTTCTTCTTTTTATTCTTCAAGCAAACCTTCCTTTCCTCTTCTACTTAATTTCCTCTTGTTCTTATCTTCATTCTCTTCCTATTAGCATCATAATTTTTTTCCAGATAGGATGATTCATCATTTTGATACTGGAAATGGTAACGAACAAGTGACCTTACCCCTTCCCTCTGGTGTTTCATCTTTTACAGCTTCCTAGTTCTACAACACAGCACACAACCAAGGTTGCTCAATCAGAGTGGGAGACTTCAGAGTACACATGTACTGCTACCAGTTGCTAACCATTGTTCTTTCACCCTATTTAATTAGTGTATACCAAGATTGATTAAGCACTGTAGTGTCAATTAACATGTGTAATATGGAGGAAGATGGTATCTAGCACCTAACTGATATCCTGGTATTCTTAAAAGTTATATGATAATAGAAATAAAGCTGGATAATAATTTACTTTTCTATTCTTTTCATTTGACTGACTACCTAACAGCTAACTTTCATATTTTTTCCCACTTTGAAATCTCATTTACTGTTTCTCTTAGCAGCCAAATGAAATTTAAATCATGCAAAAGATCAGATTTATAGAGGGAAAATATAGTGGTAATATGTGAATCACCAAGTACGGCAACAGAAAACTAAGGGTTGAACGCAGGGGCTTGTTTCATACAGAACTGAGTGACTATTCGGGGTTATAATTGTAATAACTTTGCTACTGAGAACTGCATCAATCTTTCTACCCATTCAGGATCCCTCTTAGATTAAGTTTTGTGATCTTTCATCCATCAGGTTCCACATCACTTGGAAACTTGTTAGAAATGAAGACTCTCAGGAGCTAACTCCAAACAACCAAACCCCCAGTCACTGAGGTGACTGTGGTCCCGAGAGACATCGTAGGATATAGGAAAATTGCCCTGCAGTGTTTCCAAGGCTATAACAATTTCTGGAAGCAAACTTCCCCATCTTTCCCAAAGAAAATGGCTTGTGGGTTTGAATCACTGCCTTGAATAAACAGCCAAGCACTTTAACCACTGTGCTGCTAAGGTTCTTTGCCCACCCCCAGACATACAAAATGTGCACTTTGACAAAATTCCCATGTGATTTGAATTCACTATAAATTTCAAGAAAACTCTGTTTTTCATGCCACTTTAAATGCCTATGTTTTTGTGAAGTGCCCTCGAGTCGATTCCCACCCATAGTGACCCTGTCTGTATAGCATTTTCAAGGAGCAGCTGGTGAGCTTGAACCTTGCAGTTCAAACGACTTTGCAGTCTGATGCATTAGCCCACAGCACCACACCAGAACTTCTTATTTAAATGCCTTGGTGGTGGTGGTTATGTGCCGTGGAGTCGGTTCCAACTCACAGCCACCCTGTACAGGGTTTCTGAGGCTGTAAATCCTTACAGGAGCAGAAAGCCTCACCATTATCTTGAGAGGCAACAAAGCAAAGTGCTTGAGAATCACGTCCCCATCAGAATACAGCTCACCTAGCTCCTAAATTTCAAGTCCCTCAAATATAATCGTATTCCCCTACTGTTGCTCCTTGGAAAGCCTATACAGGGTCGCTATGAGTTGCAACCGACTCGACGGCACTTAACAACAACAACCATTCATTCAAGGAGCTCTGGTAGCGGAGTGGTTACGAATCGAGCTGCTAATCTTAGAGTCAGCAGTTTGAAACTACCAGCTGTTCCGCAGGAGGAAGATGATACTTTCTGCTCCTGTAAAGATTTACAACCTAGGAAACCTTGTACAGGGTTGCTATGAGTCGGAACCGACACCACGGTACTTAACAACAACAACAGCAGAGGATTCAGGAGTCCTGGTGTGGTACTGTGGGATAATGTGCTAGATTGCAAAGTCCACTTGAACCACAAGGTTGGCAGTTCAAGCTCACCAACCACTCCTTGGAAACCCTATACAGGGTCTCTATGGCTCGGAACCGACTAGGCAGCAACCAACAACAACAGATGATTCCAGTATGGCACTGTAGGATCAGCACTGGACTGTGAACCACAAGATTGGCAGTTCAAACCTCAGTCCTTAGAATAAAGTTGTTGTTGTTGTTGTTATGTGCCGTGGAGTCGGTTCTGACTCATAGCGACCCTGCACAGGGTTTCCGAGGCTGTTAATCTTTACGGGAGCAGAACGCCTCATCTTTCTCCCACGGATAAGAATGGTCATAGTTCTGGTAGAGATTCAGCAGTGGTGTGCAGGGGATGACTTCATAAGGGATGTAAGCAGGAGCATATCTGAGACATAAATCTGATTCCTCCAGGTATCAAGGAACACTATACTGAGAGTAGAGATGGGCTCCTCTGCATGCCAAAGTTAGAGTTCAACCTGACAGATTCTCAGAGGAATTTCTCAGAGTTTCAAAAAGAAAGTTCCTGTGTAGCATAAAGACTTAGCATGCTTGGCTACTAACCAAAAGGTTGACAGTTTGAGTCTACCTAAAGATTCCTCAGAAGTCCTAAAATATCATTTCTGAAAGATCACTGAACAACCTATAGAATAAAGTTCTATGCTGACACACATAGGGTACCCATGAGATGGGATCAACTCATTAATTAACTAGTTTGGTAAAAGCACATACTCTTTAACACAACACAGGAGATTTTTTAGTCACTAGACCCATGAGACAGCATAAGCTAAGAATATAAAGATCCAAGGCTCAATTATATAACTTATAATGTTCATACATTTGCATCCTACCTCACATTTAAAGTGCTTTAATATTCTTTATTTTACTTGGTTCTAAAATGCATACACTGCATTTAAGACAGATATCCTAATCTTCAGTTTGTACATGAGTAATCCTAAACTGAAAAGGTTAAATCATTTGTCCAAAGTCACATTTTGTTTTAGTGGAAGAGCCATAGAAAAATCTGGATTATTAATATGACTCAATTAGGAACAACAGATGAAGCAGGCATGGAGGAGGCCATGAGAAGCTCAGAGAAATATGAAAAGAAGAGATATTATCCACTCACCTGTTATGATTGGTTTAGGGAAAAGTGATCATTGTTAAACTTTAAGATGGCTCATTGCTGACCATTAGAGTCCTGGGAGATATTAAGAGACATTTTATTGAAAAAGAGCCTCATACTAAAGCTTACAATAATTAAATAAAATTATATATAAATATTTACTAAATCACTCCTTTAAACATTTAATCTGTAAAATATATGGTCTACATAAAGGAGGATAGATACATTCTGCATTTCTCAAATATTTTAATTTCATGGTAGTGGTAACGTTTCTGAAATGATGAGATCAAAGGAATTATGGGCTAGAAGAGAGATAAGTCTAGTGTGTGGCATGATCCTAAATACAAAAGATGCCAATTCAGAAGCAATGTCCTGTTGAATCTTGGAGTGGTGCTATACGATAAGCACTGGACTGCTAACTGTAAATCTGGTGGTTCAAACCCACCAGTCACTTCTCAGAAATCCTGTACAGAGTCACTATGAGTTGAAACTGACTTGATGGTACATAACAATAATAACAGGTACCAGAAAGGGTTTATAGAAGCAGTATGCCCACTAGAAAGTTTCTTTGAACTAGGCTTTATTTGATAAGGTCTTTCTTTGATAAGTGCTTTCCAGTTCCTCCCCACCTAATTCTCAGTATGTACTACAATACTGGTCTCTACACCTCTGACCTTCAGCCATGTCTCAAATTTCCAAGGTGAAAAATAAAAGCCTATCTTCCTTTGTTCCTCATATAGACAGAACCTGTAAGGAGTAAACCTTATCTTCAGCTATTGTTGTCTATGCCAGACACTATGCTAAGTGCTAATACAGAGCAATTCCGAAGACAATTAATAAATAAATTACATTGTGGTTTAAAATATGAAATTTTTGGTTGTACACAATTAATACAAAAACTCCAAGGTAAATTTGAATTTTTTGATTTAAACAGACATAAAAGTAAGTGCTCAATAAGAAAATATTCTTAATAATGTTGCTGTTGTGATGTGCCACCCAATTAGTTTCAACTCTTAGTGACTTTATACTAAACAGAATGAAACACTGCCTAGTACTACAGCATCCGCACACTTGTTGCCACATTTGAACACATAGTTGCTTCCACTGTGTCAATCCATCTCACTGGGGGTCTTCCTCATTTCTGCCTACCCTCTACTTTGCCAAGGATGATGTCCTTTTCCAGGAACTAGTCAGTCCTTCCTGGTAACATGTACAAAGTATGTGAGACAAAGTCTCGCCATCTGTTCTACTCAGGAATATTCTGGTTGTCCTTCTTCCAAGACAAATCTGTTTGTTCTTTTGACAATACATGGTACTTTCAATATTATTTTCCAATGCCATCATTCAAAAGGATCAATTCATATCCTGCCTTCCTTATTCATTGTTCAGCTTCTGCATGCATATGAGGCTGAGGTGATTAAAAATATGATGGTTTAATCAATTAGTCCAATGAACTAATGGAACATGTGAACATTAGTCTCCCTGCCTCTGAGACCGGAACTTGTCTCTGTGTTCAGCTACCACTACCAACTACTCTGAAAGAGATCACATTAGAAGGTCTTGGATAGAGTGGCATAAAATGTGGAACAAAATTCAAAAATATAGAAAAAAAAAGGAAAAAGATCAAGCTTACTGGTCAGAAAGAGACGGCGGAAACTAAGTCTATGGCCCTCGACCATCATTTGGGTCTGGAACTGAACTCAACCTTGTGGCCCAATTTTCAGCAAACAGTAGATAGGTATATAGAGGGAAAAACAACACTAGTAAGATATGCTAACCATGGAATGGTCAATCATTCAAAATCAAAAGGGCAACATTTACCTAAGGACAAAGTTCAGAAGCTATGGGAAAGAGGGTGGAAGGGAAATAGGAGACGAGACACAAGGAGGAAGAAGGATAACTGTGTTGCAAGGAGGGGATTGCAATCATTGAGATGAAACAAAGAGTATGATTTGTTGAATCTAAAACTAATGATCTTGTCTGTAAACCTTCATTCAACTCACAATGTTGTTGTTGTTACAAAGTACCGTTGAGTCAGTTCCAAATCACAGAAACTCTGCATAAGGTTCCCAAGGAGCAGCTGGTGAGCTTGAACCATATAAAAGTTAAAACAAACAAACAAACAAACAAACAAACAAACAAACAAAGAAATTGGCTTGGATCAAGAGTAACTTAGTCAACATTATCTCCATTTATCATGATGTTATTAATTCAATTGTGGAGATTTTCATTTTCTTTATATATCATTTTCCATAGTGAAAGCTACAGTCTTTGGTATTTACAGTACCTTCAACTTCTCACTTCTTTCAAGCAAGATTCTGTCATCTGCATGTTGCAGGTTGTTGATAAGTCTTCCTCCAATCCTGATGGCACATTCTTCTATATGTAATCCAGGTTTCTCATGAGCACAATTAAGTGTTCTGGAATTCCCTTTCTTCTCAAAGTTATCCGTAATTTGTTGTGATCCATGCAGTAAAATGTCTTTGCACAGTCAATAAAATACATGTAAACATTCTTCTGGTATTCTCTGCTTTCAGCAAAGATCCATCTGACATCACTACTGACATCCTTCATTTTTTCTAAGTCCAGCTTGAATTTTGGGCAGCTCTTTGTTGATATACTGCTATAATCATTTTTCAATTATCATCAGCAGAATTTTACTTCAAGTGATATTATTAGATGATTTCCACACCCCGTTGGGCCACTTTTCTTTAGAATGGGCACAAATATGGATCAATTAAAATTCATTGGTGAGGTAGATGTCTTCTTATTTTTTTGACATAGATAAGTGAGTTCTGCCAATGATGCATCAGTTTGTTGGAAAAATTCAATTTGTATTTCATCAATTTCTGAAGCCTTGTTTTATTGCCAATGCCTTCCTTGCAGCTTGAACTTCTTTCTTCAATACTACTAATTTTTGGTTATAAGGTTGAACATCCACCATTTCTTTTAGGTACAGTGATTTTGTTTATTTTTTCCATCTTCTCTTGATGCTTCCTTTATCATTCAATATTTTGCCTATCAAATCCTTCAACAGGAGAAATGATTTTTTTGTCAGTTCTTTCAGGATGAGAAATGCTGAGCATGTTTTTCCCTTTCGAGTTTCTGAGTCCAAGTCTTTGTATATGCAATTCTAGTGCTTTATTTGTAGTCTCCAGCTGCCATTTGAAATTTTCTGTTCAGCTCATGTACTTAATCATTTCTTCCAGTTGCTTTTGACTCTCTACATTCAAGAGTAAGTTTCAGAGTCTCTTTTGACATTAACTTTGGTCTTTTCATTTTTCCTTGTCTTTCTAATGACCTTTTGCTTTCTTCATGCATGATGTTCTTGAGATCATCTCACAACTCCCTTGATCTTTGATCATTAGTGTCTGATGTATCAAATCCATTCTGGAGATGTTCTTTAAATTCAGGTGGGATATACTCAAGGCTGGAGCCCTGGTGTGGTGCTGGGAGTCAATCTGGGTTAATATGCTGGCTGCAAGGTCAGTTTGAACTGCAAGGTCAGCGGTTCAAGCTCACCAGCTTCTCCTTTGAAATTCAATAAAGGTCAATATGAGTTGGAACAGACTCCATGGTATTTAACAGCAACAACAATATACTTAAGGCTATATTTTGGCTCTCATACATTTGTTTCAATTTTCTTAACCTTCAATCTAAGCTTGCATATTAGAATTTGATGGTTTGTTCCATAGATGGGTATGGCTTTGTTTCATCTGATAATGAGCATTTTTATCATCTCCTTCCTCAGATATAGAAGCCAGGATAGTGAAACATTGCCTCTCATACTTTAGACATATTTTCTAGTCCCTGGAAAAGGACATCATGCTAAGTAAAGTGGGAGATCAACAAAAAACAGAACCCCACCCCCAAGTGAGTTGTAGTGGCACAAGGCAACTGCAATGGGCTCATTCTTATCAACAATTATAAGAAATGTGCAGGATGAGGCAGTGTTTTGTTTTGCATAAGGTCACTATGAGTCTCTATACGTATGCCTTTTATGTTGTTTAAAAAACAGTATTTATAATGAATAAGTTGCTAGTTTTGTAAAACTCTATCATGCAATCTCCAGCATTGTTTCTATAACCAAGGCCACATTTTTCAACTACAGATCTTTACTTTTTGCTTCTAATGTTCTCACCCCAAACACCAGTAGTTATCAATGCATCTTGATTGCATGTTTGATCAATTTCAGATGGAAGAAATTGGTATAATTCTTTAATTTTACCATCATTGGCTTTAATCTTAGGTGTATATATTTGAACAATAGTCTTCTTAGTACTAGGTATTCCTTCTAAGTGTATGGATGTTATCCTATCATGGATAGCATTGTACTTCAAGATAGATCTTCAAATGCTATTTGTGATGAAGAATGAAACATCATCCTCTTCAATGTGTCATTCCCAAAATAGAAGACCATATGGTTGTTTGATTCAAAATTGCCAATACTAGTCCATTTCAGGTCTCTAATGCCTAGGATTTCATTCTGCATGCTTTGCATTTCATTTTTGATGACTTCCAGTTTTTCTAGACTCATACTTTGTACATTTCATCTTCCAATTATTAAAGGATGTTTGAAGCTGGGTTTTTTTTCCCCCCTCTCGCTCTCATTTTGAATTGTGTCCCCTTCAACAAATGAAAGTCCTCAAAACTTTGCTCCATCCACATCATTAAGGTAAACTCTAAAGAAGCAGCTCTTCCCAATCATACTTAAGTGACTTCTCACCTGAATGACTTATCTTCTGGCACCATATCTGACAATTTTCTACCTCTCTGCATAAGGTTTTCAGTGGCAAATCCTTCAGATGTGGTCTCTGTCTCCTTCTTCCTAATCTGTTTTATCCTGGAAGTTTTGCAGAAAGGTGTCCACCCTAGGTGACCCTGTTGTTATTTAAAATACTGGTGGCATAATTCTAGCATCACAGTCACACACAAACCACTACGCTATGATGGTGGAAGTTATTATCATTGGTATTTCAGATACAAGCAAGTTCACCCACAGTGGATAGGTTGGTTGCAGTAGTGAATACAGATGGAGACAAACTTGGAAGACAGACTGGATGACTGTTATTGTGGTCTAATCCCAAAAATTAGTCAATGAAGACAAAAATCACACTAAAACATTGTCTTACTCACTTGTATGGACATGTTATCATGAGAGATTAGTTTCTGTAGAGGAACATTGTGTTTAGGGAAATAGTGAGCCAACAAGGGTGAGAGGGACCCTGGGTAAGCCTGGGTAAGATAGACTAACACAAGATCAAAACCAGTGAACCCCAACTTGCCAGTGATCCTGACTGTAACATCATTAGTAAGGTAAGGTGATTACAGAATTCACCAAGTTACAGTGTCTTTGGAAGCGACACTAAAATGACTAATTTTTTTGTATAGTGTTTCAGCAGAAAACTTCATTAAAAAAAATCTCTGTGGTTAAAATTTTTAAATTTTCTTTCTTCACATTCCCAACTTACATATATCAGTAGATCTACAAGGCTAAAACTCTGTTAGTTTACTTTTTTCTTTTTCAAGTTTTTGGTACAGTTTAATTTCGTACTTTGCATATGCATTTTCTGTGTTGATTACTGAAAGTTATATTTTTTTAATCCACTCTTAATCTGGACGTTGAGAACGATAAGTTTACTCTTTTTATCTCTTTTCATCACTCTCATTTTCCCTTTCAATTTGAAATTATACTATTGGATATCATTCATTCATTCATTCATTTTTGAATCTTTGAATGTACTCTGGTTAGAGCCATCATGTTTATCCAATTACAATGATGTCTGGATCCCATGGTTTTGCCTGCATCTCCTATAAGCATGTTATTATTGCTACTGTTATTCATATAATTGCTGATTTTATCAGATTTTCTGGTGTTTTTGCTATAATATTGTGATAATTCGTATTTGTGACTGCAAATAATTTTTTTTTAATGAAGTAAATAAAAAGGAGAAAAATTTAAAAAGATGTCTACTCAGTTACTAATAATGTTATAACTAATAATGCAATTCAATGTAGAACTATCTGTACAAAACAAGTTTGTTGTTAGTAATTCTATAATCTAAGAAATATAGTTAAATAATTTTAATTTCATTTATTACATATTACTCTATGATTAAGATTGATAATAAACATTACCAAGTATAGGCTTTCTGTTCCTGCAAAGATTTACAGCCTCAGCAATTCTATACAGGGTAGTTATATGTTGGAACCAATTCAAAAGCACTTAACAAGGATTATGTATGGTCTGGGACAGGAGGAGGTCCATGACAGGAGGTAGGGGGACAGTTAGGCATCAGCTGTTACCCCCAGGGTGACATCAACCCTAGTGACTCCATTGGATCATGAATATGGCATAAAACAAAATAAAGTTTTATTTTATTGCATATAAGTTTTCTGTAAGCTGGAGTTAACTCAACAGCAGTTATGCATCTATATTTACTTCTGCTGTTCTTGCTGTTAAGAGTCTTCAAATTAGTTCCAACTCATGGCAATCCTGAAAAGGGTTTTGAGGAGCAGAATCTCCTTTGGGTTTGAACCTCCAATCTTGTGGTTAACAATCCAGTACTTTTCCAACAGCAAAACAGGGCTTCATGTATCTATGGTGTTGTTTGAAGTGCTATTGAGTTGATTCTGACTCATCACGACCCTGGATAGGGTTACTGAGGAGGATCTGTGGAGTTTTAACCTGTCCGGTGCTTATCCAATAGCACCACGCCAGGACTCTCCCATGTATCTAAGAGGGTGAGTCAAAAATTATCTGTACTCTGGTTAAATTAAAATGCCCATCCATGTCCATGGCTGATGATAAAATTGAGTGTGCACATGAAATGATTCTGTCAAATACATGAGTGACAGTGGATTAGGTGACAAATCATTTGCAAATCAGCCATGGGTCTGCATGTGAAATAATCCACAACACACTTGGCTTTTAAAAAAATTGTGAAAGATAGCTACTGAGACAACTCATGAAAGAACATAAACAGAAGCGTTTGGACATCTGCAAACAAAACCTGTACCGGTCCTCTAAGAAAAGTAAATATTTCCTCCAAAAAAAAAAAATGTTACTGGTGATGAGACATGAATTCATCACTACAAGCCTGAGAGTAAAGGACAGACTATGGAATGGAATCCCATTGTCAAACAAGAAAAAGCTCAAAAGGAAAGGATCAGCCAGAAAATTGAAGTTTATAGTTATCTGGGATTCTCAAGGGCTGGTATTGGAACACTATCAGGCAAAAGATTCAACAATCAACAGGGCTAATTACAGTGAGAGGCTCACTGAAGAGCTGGGGCCTAAACGTTGGATTGAATGCAAGGAGGACTGCTACCCAAGAGCACTGTGATCTTGCATGAAAATGTATGTCCATATACCTCTGCCTACATTGTGGAACTCTGCAAAAACTTTGTTTTGAGGTGTTAAAGTATCCTTCCTATAATTCTGATCTTGCTCCATCGAACTTTCACCTGCTTGGTTCCCTGAAAGCACTCATTCAAGGATGAAGATTCATCTCTGATGAAAAGTAAAGGCAGTGGTGCATTCATGGCTTGCATCTCAGCCCAAAACATCTATTTAATAAGGAAATATGAAAGCCTGTTGACAGATGGACAAAGTGTACTGAAAAGTGAAGATATTCTCTCAATAAAATGACGTATTTGTCTTTTCTAAAAGTTGATTAATATACATTCTACAGACAGAGTGCAAATAATTTTTGACTCACCCTCGTATATACAGGGTTCAATATGTTAATCCATTTCAGTTTAATTTATAAATTTAATTCTTTGCTCACAATCCCTGAGTAAGTATGATAGGTGGAGAACTTTGTATAAAAGCTGTACTCCATGGTTTCTGTAGCAGGTCAAACTGATGAGTATAATTGTATCAAATGCTTCAAGACTGAACTATGGAATGCTTATTACTTCTACTGATAGGAAGAACAAAAACAAGAATGGAAGCAACTATTATTTTAAGGTCAACATTTGTGAGAATTGAGCAAGTTGTAGGCATTAGTAAGCAATATATTTGTATTAGCTCATTTAACCCTCACATCAAACCTAATGAATTAGCTATTAATTTCCTTAAGAACAATTATATAATTTGATCAATATAACCCAATGAGGAAACGTGATCCACAGGTTCATGCCCTCCAAGAGTCAAATGCTATGGAATAATAGGATCCTGTCCCAGAGTCTGGGATCATGGGCTCTTCTCTTGAGTGTGTGTCAACCGCTCTCTGACTGTGGCCTGTCCCAGATGCTCTTGGTCTCAGTCTTAGCAACATGCTGAAGGTTAGACCAGAATGACATCCTTCAAGAGCAAGAATCACACAGACCTACACAATATTTATGATTTTCATTTAATCTAGATTGAAGGGTCAGGACTGAAAGAATAAAGATGTGTCGGCTTCCCTTATGATAAGAACTTCCGATGAGAAAACAAAACGGCAAATTTCCTCATGGGCTTTATTTTTTACGATGATTGTGTTTTGAAGAGGTAATGTTTTTGTTTTATGAGGGCTCATTTTTGTTGTTGTTGTTGTTTCAAATAAAACAGCAATGAAGTGTCTATTGTAACAGGTGGCTCTTTGTAGGAAAAAGCACCAAAACAGAAGTAGCAACAGCTGCGGAGGAGGGTGTTTCAAGCCACATATTAAAATGAAGCATCATTTGTTTTTATAAAGAGATGTTTATTTTGTGATAATAGATACAATTAATAGCAACATATGCTGCTGGGTGCATACCCATCAGTAATTAATGTTGCATTAATTTAGATGCTTTTAAGAAAATGTAATAAATTTGTATAAGCAACTGAGCTTCCAAACTCCTCTCAGACGGAAACAGACTGTTTCATAAAAGGCAAACCTCAGCCTTATTTTAATGTTAAACACCACATGCAACTTCTTCAGACTGAGCCTGATCCTAATAGTGATGAAGAAAAGCACTTTGTGGTCCTAATTGAATAGTGGAGACATTTTGAACAGAGATCCAGGGGAGTGAGCAGTAATTATTTAACTTAACAACAGATGTGAACTGACACCATTAATGTTCATCTTCCTTCATTTACAGTCACAGCAATATGGCTGTTTTCAGCAAAATTTAAATGAAAAGAAAAAGTGGATTTAAATCTGAAAGTAAAGATCATTGTATGAAAAATGATACTGTAGCTGGTGAAAAGAGGCACATCCCAGCAGGAGCAATTAAGCTTTAAAAGTTTAACTCCATAACTCACAGGAAGTGTGGGACCTGAGGTAGTAACTAAGGCAGGGTGAAGCAGAGGCCCCAGTTAGGACCAGGGACAAGAACTGGGTCTAATGTTTGCTTAGTTTTAACATCAACAGTGGTGTCGTCTCTCTCCTAGCTTTTCCTGTTCATATCTGATGCAACCTTTTCCTTTCCCTCCACTTCAACCCAGGGACAAGTGATTCCAGGTTACATTTATGCTAGATGGAATTAAGAAACCACTTGATTTAGCCTGTATTAGTTACTTCTGGTTGCTGTAACAAACTATCGCATACTAGGTGACTTATGGAGTCCTGGCGTGGAGTTGTAGTTAAGTGCTTGAACACAAAGACCGTTTTAACTTCATGGTTAGCTGTTCAAACTCAGTGGCCACTCCTCTGAAACCCTATACAGGGTCACTATGAGTCGGAACCGATTCAACTACATTTACCAACAACAACAAGTATCTTATAAGAACATAAATGTACTGTCTCACAGTTCTGAGGTCTAGGAGTCTGAGCTCAATGTACCAGCCATGTTGAGTGAAGTCTTCTGGGTTTTGAGGAACTCTGTTCTATGTTTCTTTTCCAGCTTCTGGTAGGTTCTGATGCTCCTTGATTTATAGCTACAGCAGTACAGGTATAGTGCTGTAGGATAAGCAATGGACCACAAAGTTGATTGGAACTGCAAGGTGGTGGTTCAAACCTACCAGGCTCTCTTTGGAAACCCTAAACAAGGTCACTATGATTCAGAGCCAACTCAACGGCACTTAACAACAGTAAGTCATACAGGACCCTGCTCCAGCAGTCTTCAAGTTACCTTGAAACTGATTAGGTTTTCACATAACCTATTTCCAGACGATATTTCTAAACTTTGGTACTGGGGTTAGGGCTTCAATATATCTTTTTAGGGACACAGTTCAATCCACAACAACATTGACGTCTGTGTGAATTCCACAAGTCCCAAATAGCCACAGCAGAAAGTGTGAAGCAGTACTAAGTACTTGACTGTGATCTAGGAACCCAGAGATCCTGTCCAATTCTGACCCAACAAGGAATTTTTTTCCGGGGTGGGGGTGTCAGCTCTCCTTTCTGCTACCCAAGTTTTTCTTTCTGCAACCCAAGCTCTCCCCCACCACTGCCATCCTCTTCTCCTAGCTACTCACATGCGTCAACAAAGCCTCTTCTCTCATGAAGGGTCTTCTATGATGTTTCTTTCTCTACTTATTTTTGACACATGTTCTCTGTGATCCCACTACCCACCACCACAAAGGAGATAAAGACGCTAAGGGTATAGACTATGGGATGGGACTGTCTGCTTCCAAAATATTGGCTGTGCACTTCCCCAGCAATGCTTCTGTGTCTCAGTTTTCCCATACATAAATTAAGAGTAGGGATAACAGTATGATCTTCTGAAAGTAACAGTAAGAACTGAATGAAGCTATACAGCCAGACAGGTACCTGGCTCATAGTAAACACTCAATAAATATTATCTATCTTAATATGTTTTTCTTTATTACTTCCTCATGAAAATCCAGGAGTTTGGGGATGTGGAAATAGAACTGAGGAAAAGGAAGAGCGTGAAACTCCTTTGTTTTAATTTCTACTCCAACAGTTAACCATCTCTTGGACGCTAGAAAAATGACTGTTAGACAAATAAGCAATTCAGTCTTGGAAGAAGTACAACCAGAATGCTCCTTAAAAGTCAGAATGGTGAAACCTCATCTCTCATACTTCAGACATGTCAGGAAGGAACAGCCCTTGTAGAAGGACATCAAGGTTGGTAAAGTTTAGGGTCAGCAAAAAAGAAGATCCCAAATGAGATGGAGTCACACCGTGGCAGCAACAATGGTCTCAACATAACACAAATTGTGAAGCTGGCACAGTAGCGGGCAGTGTTTCATTCTGTTGGGCATGTTGTTGTTGTTGTTACGTGCCATCGAGTCAGTACAGACTCATAGCGATCCTTGATTGACTCACAGAAGCCATGTTTGAGCCCATTGATGCTGCCACTTTGCAAATCCATCTCACTGGGGTCTTCCTCTTTTTCTCTGACTCTCCACCTTAACAAACACGATATCCTTCTCCAGCGACTGGTCCCTCCTGACAATATGTCTGAAGTATGAGAGATGAAGTTTGGCCATCCTT
>NW_006408543.1:22954254-22955353 GCF_000296735.1 Chrysochloris asiatica | reverse complement strand
AAAGCCTTTGTGTAGTCAATAAAGCATAAGGCACAGGGTTGTATAAATTGGAACCAAATCAGAGGCACCTAACAAAAACAAGACTTTTGGCCTGTACTTCCTCCAAGATAAATTTGTTTGCTCATCTGACAAGCTCTGTTGGCACTGGGCTGATAGCTGCAATGTTGGCAGTTTAAACCCACAGGCTACCCCACAGGAGAAAGATTTTAATCCTGAGAGATTTGCAGCTGCAGAAACTCTGTACAGGGTTAATGTTGGAACCAACTTGATGGCAGTGGGTTTGGTTTTTGGTTTTTGTTTCCTGGCTAGTCATGAAATAGTCAATATTCTTCACCAACTCCATAATTCCAAGGCACCAATTTCTCTTTGATCTTCCTTATTTGTTGTCTAGCTTTTGCATGCATATAAGGCAATTTAAAATGTCATAGCACCTTAAACTACAAAGTGAAATATTTGTTTTTTAACACCTTAAAGAGGTCCTTTTACAGCAGATTTGCTATGTATAAAATATCACAAAGTACATGGGTTAAGGAAATGGATAGTCTCACTGTTCTCTACACCAAAAGTCTGAATCTGGGTATCATTAATGCTTATTTCTCCTAAGGGCTTTGAGAGAGAAACTGTTCCACACCCTTGTCCAAGATTCTTGTGACTGCCAACAATCTTTGGTGTTTCTTCATGTATACACAAATCTTTACACACCATCTTCCCCTCTTTGTGTGTGACTCTGTTTCTGTGTCCTTCTCTTATCACTCTGGAATGATGATTATTGTTGTTAAATGTCTTTGAGTAGGTCCCAACTCATAGCAACTCTCTGCACAACAGAACAAGGCACTGTCCCTTTCAGCACCGTCCTCACAATGTTAGAATGTTTGAGACCACAGTTGCCTCCACTGTGTCAATTGTTCTCATTGATGCCTTCCTCTTTTTCACTCATTAAGATTGTTGCTGTTGTTGTTGTTAGGTGCCATCGAGTCGGTACTGACTCATAGTGACCTTATGCACAGCTGAATGAAACACTTCCTGATCCTAGGCCAACCTCACTATTGTTGCCACACTTGAGCCCATTGATGCTGTCACTTGGCCAATACATCTCATT
>NW_006408543.1:22943498-22953077 GCF_000296735.1 Chrysochloris asiatica | reverse complement strand
TATTTTTTTTTTTTGGATGACACAACTGAATGCATGACACAGGGTCTACTTCCGAGGAACCTAAATAAGACAGTCAATATTAAAGTTGTTCGTTGTTGTTGTTGTTAAGTGCCGTTGAGTTGATTCTGACCCATAGCTACCCTGTATAGGGTTTCCAAGGAGAAGCTTGTGAGCTTGAACCACCGATCTTACAGTTCAAATGCATTTGCAGTCTGTCTGACACATTAGCCCACAGCACCAATGTAGTTGGCATGTGAACCATATTTCAGATTCTAGAAGAGACTGTTGCCCTGCTCTAGGTGTTAAGAAGCAGACTGCACCTTCTCTGGGTCAGGCACATGTGAGCTGCTATAGGTATAGGAAGGTATAGGAAAAGCAAGCACGGGTACCAAAGAATTCAAAATCGAGTCTCTGTGACAGATAGATGTGATAAAGAGTAGCAAGTGCACTGTTAAAGGTGTGTCCTGATGACCTGCATTCACAGTGGGTCCCACAGAGAAAAGAAGGATGACTGTCTCAGCAGCTGGCACACTAGGCTCCCTAAGCTCCCTGTCTGCACGCTACAGCTAGCATCCTCACTCAGAATTGCACAGATTTCCTGGCATCCCATGTGGTTGGCTGATAAGAGCTACTAACAGCCTTCATGCCATAATCAATGCAACCTGTGAACATTACTTTGTATGGCCAAAGGGATTTTACAGATATGATTACATTGTAGATCTAAAGATGGGGAAATTATCCAGGTTGGCCCCAAATGAGTGTCATCACAGGAGTCATTTTAAGAGAGAAGTAGGGGATTTGACTGGAGAAGAGAGTAGAGGCCAATAGGACAGAAGCACAGAATGGACTGATGTGGACACAAGCCAAGGAATTCTGGCCGTTAGTGGAAAATGAAAGAAGGAATGGAGTCTCCACTGCATATTTCAGAAGGAAATAGTCCTGCCAACCATGAGACATTAGCCCCTATAAGACTTGGTTCACATTTCTGGCCTCCAAAACTATAAAGGAGCTTCTGGGATTTAAAGCCAAATTATGGCAATTTATACAGCAGTAGTAAAGCAACAAAACAAAATTCTAGAGTCCTTGGGTAGTGTAAATGGTTAACATGCTTGACTGCTAACAAGAGAGAAAAAACAAAGTTGTAGTCCATCTAGAGGCATTTTGGGAAGAAAATCCTGGAAATCTGCTTGTGAAAAATCAGCCACTGGAAAACTTTTGGAGCACAGTTCTACTTTATCACACATGGAACCGCCAAGAGTTAGAGGACATTTAATGGCAACCTGTTGCTGATTGTATTAAGAATGATGGGGCTACGGTGCAGAACAACAGGTGTGTACTATAAGATGCTACATTATGCTTTGTAGAATTGCTAGTTTCAAAATCCAGCAAGGCTCCCTGGGGCATTAGATGTTCTTCTGAAAAACAGTGAATGACGCACAGTTTATATTTTACTGGGTAACATATCTATCTCCCCTCTTTTGTCTGCTCCATGGAAACAGCTGACAATGTTTTTACTCAGCATCAAAGCATTTGACTTATCTTGAAATTGCCCCCTATGATTAAAAACAAAATCTTTAGAGTGTATAAAACGGTTTCTATGGCTGAGAAATTCAATGACAAAATTGTATTTGATATTGGGCAAATTAAATTTCTATTGAGACTTTTTGAAAAACTGAAATGTTACTGTAATTTACAGCTACACATAGCATAAGCCATCTTAAATAATATCTAGAGGGACCTTTTTTCATGATTCAAACTATAATAAATACTTCTAAAGTTATCTCTACATATTGTAATTATTTCTAGATTTCATTACCTTGTTAGGCCCCAATGTTTGTTCTCCATTTATTGAGTTTGTCTACTAGAATGAAAGGAGCTCTAGTAATATAGTAGTTACAAATCCAGCCATTATTCTCAAAGTCAGCAGTTTGAAACTACCAGCTGTTCCACAAAAGTAAGATGGGGCTCTGCTCCCATAAAGATTTACAGCCTTAAAACCCCGATACAGGGTCGCTATGAGTCAGAACCAATTTGACAGTGCTTAACAATGACAACTAGTATGAAAGAGGTCTAAAGACATAAATTGAAAGAAAACATGCATCTAGAGTGGGCTTTTGGCCAGATATGGTTTTACTTTTATTATTCACTTAATCTTCACAATAATTTTTTAGATAAATTCCACTATTTTGAAGTTTCTTTACTTAATTCTTTCAATATTTGTGCTTCTTCCATATTCCCAAAACATAGGTGACCACTATGAACATAATGATAAAGGAGAATGATGTATTTCCAATAGAGCTTGATTTTTGTCCGTAGTTTTTAAAAATGTTTTATTTTGAATTATATGGTAGTTTACATGGGAGAACATTAGCTTTACATTCAGCCTATCATGGGACCAACAAGGGAGAAGAGTGGAGAGTGGGACCCTACCCAGAGAAGCAGTGATGCCAGAGATGGAGGCAGAGATGATGACGTGGAGAGATGGAGCAGCTGGGGACTTTAGACCCAGAGAGGGAGAGGGGCTGTGTGCTGATGACCAGGGGACAGGCTTGCAGGGTTGGTTGGTTGATTCATGATGCATGGAGGGGATTGTAACCATGTCAATGAAACAATATGCGATAGGATGAATGTAAAGTTAATGTTCTCCTTTGTAAACTATCACATAATTCACAATAAAACATTAAAACAAAAACAATTGTGAATGTTTTTAAATAATGACAATTGAACAAATCCCCATGCAATCATTCATAAAAGCATACTGGATGGCACAAACTGTTAAGCATTTAGCTCTGATTGATAGATCAGCTCCTCAAATCCACCCAGGGGCAACTTGGATGAAAATCCTCGTGATCTACTCTCCCCACTTTCCAAATCAGCCATTGATTAAGAATCACAATTCTGCTCTGACACACATGGGGTCACTATGAGTAGAAATATATCGATGACAACTGATAAATCATCCATCAAATATTTAACGACCTACTAAACCTACCATGTGTGAGTCTCTCCAAATCCTGGACATTGAGGACTCCCTGCCTCACAGGTTTAGCAGTATAAAGTGAAGTAATAATAATAAAAAAAAGACTCAGTCCACATATTTGTGTTTATTTATTTTCTTTTATGTTTTCACAATGTATAGTTTTGCTTTACTCTCTAATTGGAATCTAATTATCAGTAATGAGCTGTGTGCCAGGTGATTTGTAGAATACTATGAACATCTAAATCTCAAAAATTTTAGTCTGATTGACCAAACACAGAGTTACAAAAACACTGTTCTGCTCCACATTTGAATTATTTAAAGAAGGGCATCAAGAAGTTTCCAAATTAAAAGAGCAAATGAGACTCTTAAATAGCTGATAAAGTAAAATATGTCATTAGAAGTTCTTTTCATTGGTTTTAAATGGTATTCATTTTTAAAAAATTCATTTATGCTGTGGAAATGTTAGTCATGTGAAATAGACTATATATGTAAAAAAAAAAAAAACCTCTTAGAATAGGCCAATATCACGGAATAGACCAGCCCAAACCCTGTATCTCTGGTACCATTTTATATAGATATTTAATATAAATGGCTGAGTCTGAAGGCTGATGTGTTTTTCTTTTGTTTCTAATGAGCAAGATGTGCTTAACATTTCACTGCACCGTACATCGGAGTTTTCTAAATTTTGATTAAATGATTCAGTAACAGCATAAGGGTCAGACCAAAATCTTTTGCATCTGCCTCCAACTGTCTAATAAGAGTTGGCAAATTATTTCAGTTAAATGTAAAGTTATTCAGATTCTCAGCAAATATTTTAAATCTGTATTTGACATTAGTGACCACATATCTAATAATTAGCTATGTATTAAAATCACAGGATTTTCTTTCACCAACAAAAAGACAATGGTCTTAAATACGATCTTTCTGAATGAAAGACTACACCTATCAAATGCCTGGATGATGGAAACAGAGAATGCTGAGGGAGGGAAGGAAAACATTACCACATCAATCCATAGTTAGAAACAAGTTTTAAATTTGCTATCTTTATATATTCATCAAGTGTTGTATACATCCTAATCTACAACTTCATTATGTCTTTAAATTTAGAAAAACACAGAAGAGGGGTGCCATTTCATTGTTCAAAGACTGGTTATTTTTCCATTGCTTTAAATGGTTATCTAATTGGTGAGATTATTTCTAGGGCTGAAGGGTAAGCTATCAATAAAAGTAATGAAGAGTTTGTGGTAATTACAGGGGCCTGTGTTAGTACACGCTTATTTTCTCTTCCCCTGAAATATGTCATGTAATTATTTATACATAATGTGAAAGAAATGGATATTAAACTTTTATTAAAGAGGTCGGGGACAGGTTTTACTTCCACTAAAAAGTTTAATGGTTTTTAAACCAAGCAACCTTTAAAGTATGGTGACAAATCGGTAGATTAATGAGACTCAGTAAAATGACTTATAGGTTAGTAACAAATGATGTGTCCTACCAGCCTCAAATGAATAACTCTTTATATATAAACACCTTTCAACCTGAAGAATTCATTCCAAGCTGAGACTTTTATGCACATATTCTTTCATTCATTCCTTCACTCTTTGAAGAAATATTGATTGGATTTCTATTGTATACCCAGCATGGCTATCAAGGGAAGAAGGAAAGAGAATTATGTTAGCCAAACTGTACACTATAAACTCAATTTTTGAGACAAAACTTTCACAGACTGAGAACCTTGTGGTAAAGACAAGAGTTGTCATCTGTCAAGATGGAATTAAATGTGAAGAAGAGTTGTTGCTGAAAACCTAGTAAGAAAAGTTAAGTGGAAAGATGGGAACAGTCTTGGAGCAAATTCAATGAATGATTCATCTGGAGAAAAGAAACTAAGAAAAGTGTTATACTCTGGAATAAACTCAAGTGTGTTTGGTAGAGCTGAAGAGCAAGGGCCAGTTTATGCAGGCGAGTGAGTAGAGAGGGTGGATGGCTGAATATGTTTCATAACATCAGATTATGGAGGGCTTTGAATGACAAGCTAATTTCCATTTTATTTTATTTTCACTGTTACACTGTTTTCTAAAAAAAAGTTTAACAAGAGAGAGAACACAGACTCTCCACTATCTGTGTGACCAGACACAACTACTTTAATACATCTGCACCTACACAGTCAGGAGTCCTGGTATGGCACTGTGGGTTAAGGTTCTAGACTGCAAAGTCAGTTTGAATCTCAAGGTCAAAGGTTCAAGCTCACCAGCCACTCCTTGGACACCCTATAGAAGGTCACTATGGGTCAGAACTGACTCGATGGCACTTAACAACAGCAACACATTCATTATTCATACATTGATTTCTTGACCGAAGAATATTTTATATATCTGTATTTTATAAATTTTCAACAAGTCCAAAATTCATAGACTCCTGCCAATGCAACATGAAAGCAAAATGATATTGGACCAAACTACAATCCTGGTATTCAAAGGTCTGCTTAATCAGAATAACACCACTCATAGCATGAAAAAATAATGGAAATGTGGGGAGTTGAGTATACATTATCTCCTGCATAGCTCCAAGTCTTTATTTCTCACTGTCTAGGAAACACACCTACCATACAGGTTGGCTGCTACCACAATGTCAGCAATTTGAATCCACCAACTCTCCACTGGAGAAAGGTGAGACTTTCTGATTGCTTTAAAAAGAATTACAAACTCAGAAACCGTATGCATATCTGACTTATGCTTCTTAGGAATCAGACTTGGTCTAATTTTGAGTTTGATTCTCCTTCCCCTTATGAAGTCAGGGGAAATCAGACAAGGTCTCCACATGGCTTTAGCACCTGTCCTCCATGGATGACTCTGCTGGTACTGAAAATTCTGGCAGCATAGTTTACAGTATCACAGCAATACACAAGCCACCAGAATATGACAAACTGACAGACAAGTGGTGGGGAAGTATCAATGACCTTCTTAAGTTAGTGTTCATGACTCTCAGCTTCTTTTCATATATTATTGTTTTATGTTTGCTAGTAGTCCTGCACATTAGATGGTTTCCTTAATCACTAATTCCCTCTTAATTTGTTTTTAAACTGTTTAATTCATTTCATAAGATTTAAACATCCACAATTATTTTTCAAGAATAAAAGTTTTACTCAAATCTTTTTAAATCCTTGGTAGCAATTTTTTATATAATTGGTTTTTTTTAAAAGGAGATTTCATCATTCTGCTTATTAGCATTTCATAGAGTAATTTATAGATCTGAAACTATAGGGCTGAAACATGCTCTTTTTTTCCCCTTAACTTCGATTGACAATTATGCATGGTAGCTTATTTTCTTAAGTTGTGATTTGTCGTTTGATCTGGATTACAAAAGTGATAGTACTCTGGCCACACTTTCCCACTGTGTGCATTTAATATCTCCTCTCAGAAGTACGTCCTAGCATTCTTCACCTCTTTGACTTGTCTTCTTAGAAATGTTGTTGAGTCTTCTCTCTTACCCTCAATATTTGGTCATCTGCCAAGCATTATCGATTTTTTTTTTTCACAGTAAATTTTGCATCGTTTATTTACCCAGAATCTGTGCTCTTGCCATCACCTGTAATGTTCTCATAATCCTGTAAACCTCCTCAATGGAGTATTCTAGTTAGTCTTCTTATGCGTCTTGTATCACTAACATAACGCCACACTTCCTCAAACACCTATTTGCATGTTATTGCTTCAAAGCCTTGAATCTATCACCAGTAACTACAGCAAGGATCAGTAGAGTTGTCTTGAATGCTGTCACACCTATTTACTTACCTGTTGTCTAAGGAAAACTTTATAGTGCTACTATAGCAGAGTTGTAGGAATTCTGGTAGCATAGTGCTTACGAATCGGGCTGCGAACCGCAACATCAGTAGTGCGAAACTACCAGCTGTTACGCAGAAGGAAGATGAGGCTTTCTGCTCCCGTAAAGATTTACAGCCTCGGAAACCCTGTACAGGGTTGCTATGAGACGGAACCAACTCCACAGCACATAACAACAACAGAAGAGTTGTGATATTTGTGCTGCAAAAACAGAATATATGCCCTTCAATCCCTAAAATATTTACTTTGCAGGAAACATTTGCTGCCCGCTCCCATCTCCAGATTACAGAATAAAACCAAATTCTTTTTCTTAAATTATTCATGGATCGCAAGAAATATTTTCAGTCTTTCCTTAATGAACAACACCCCAAATTACTTCATTAATGGTGGTGGTGGTGATTATGTGTCGTGGAATTGGTTCTGACTCATAGAGACCCTGTACGGGATTTCTGAAGCTGCAAATCTTTATGGGAGCAGAAAACCTCATCCTTCTCCCACGAAACGGCTGGTAGTTTTGAACTGCTGACCTTGAGATTTGCAGCCCGATTCATAACCACTACATTACCAGAGCCCCTTACTTCATTAATGCGACACATACAATTCTAGACCTACTACATGACTGTGTCTCCATGCCCAGCCTTTATCCTATCCATTGCTCTAAGATTTGCACATTCTTTATGGCCCAGTTTACAGACATTTTTCCCAACCACTTCAGCCCACAATTTCATTCACATTTTAACTAAGAAATTATTGTCTCAGAATACTAGCCTATGTGGATATTTCTCTTTTCATGTATATATCCTATTTTCCCAACAAGGTTGTACACTATGTCTTCAAGCATTTTTAAGTGGTCAGCACCTAGGACAAGGCTTTGAAACAAAAAAAGTACAAATGTTGACGTAGGAAAATAAGATTGTGAATTCATACAGAGCTGGATTTACATCTATTTCTACCACTTACTGGTTTGAGCAATTTCTTAGCTTTACTGAGTTTCAGTTTCCTCATGGTTAATCTGTATACATAATTATATTTCTTTGACACTCAGTATTTCTTCTCTCCTTATTATAGTGGTTTTCTGTGACTTATTCAATATTTGTTATGCACTCAAGACTGTAAACTTAGTGAAAGAAGAGCCACAACTAAATTTTTCACTGCAGAATCTTCAACTTTAGTATTGGATTGGTTAGACAGCATTCACTGAATTAATAAATAAGAGTGTAAATCACAGAATGCTTTCAATAAATAGTTGTTCTCTTATATTTTTTTTTTTCCTTCTACAAAGGTGAGTCAACTTATCTGCACTCTGGCTGTAGAATTCATTTTAATAAATTTTTAGAAAATACAAATCTTATCAATTTTCAATATAATACCCTTGCCTTTCAATACACTTTGTCCATCTGTCAACAAGCTTTCATATTTCCTTATTTAAAAATGTTGTAGGCTGAACAGCATGCTATGAATGCACTGCTGTTTTCACTTTATCAGAGGTGAATCTTCATCCTCAAAGGGCTGCTTTCAGGTGACCAAACATGTGAAAGTCCAATAGAGCAAGATCAAGAATTTAGGGAGGATGCTTTAACACCTCAAAACAAAGTTTTTACAGGCTGTGAATAGAAAATTGACATATTTGTCCTCAAAAAGTAACTCTACTTTTAGAAATTCTAAATATGTTTTGGGGAAAATGTTCATATCCCCAAAACAAAGTACCTACAAATATCCAGGACTCCTCAGTCAAATTTCCTTTCTTTGTTTCCCTGTGATCTTTCTTTTTAGGTGCAAAGTTTTATGCACCACACCAAAAAAACAACAACAAAAAAAAAAACATAAAAGATAATAATAAAGAGAGAGAGAAGAGTTTCCATTAATCCAATAATCACTTCCTTTCTGCACTGCTCTTATAAGACATTTGAGTGGAAAGTGCAAATGATTAGATTGGACAAGCATTTCATAAAAGCGACTGCAATTAAGAGGCTCAGTCCAATGTGAAAGGAACATAATTTTAAGAAATGACTGTCCAGTTTACCCTGACTCATGGGAATCCCATGTGTTACAGAGTAGAATTGCTCATTTGAGTTTTCCTGGCTGTAATCTTTATGGACTAAGATCACTGGGCTTATTTTCTGTAGTGTTACTTTCTCCATGGTGCCACTTGGTGGGTTTGCACAACTAGCCTTTATATTGGCAGTCAATTACAAATCATTTGCTCCACACAGGAATCTTGTACTAGACATCAAAAGCACAGGACCTTATTCTACCGTTGGAACCTAATGTACAGTTGTGTGATGATAGGTTATCACTTGGCCTCTCTTGTTTCCTCACTGGAAAAAAAAACAACAAATGGATTGGATTGGATGATCTTTAATGCTCCTAGTATTAAACAATTCCATGAACGAATTGCCTGAGCAATTTGGGTTCAAGAGTCATATTACTCTTATTTTTCTTTCAAAAAATACTGCCATTTTTTTCCTTCAACAAGATATCAAGAAACAATTTTCAACAGAGAAAATCCAAAAGTCCAATGGCTTGGTTCCAGACAAATTTACTAAAGGAGAATCCCAAACACAAAGCAGCATCCAGAAAATCAATGCTCCACATTTGTAAGGATTGTGAAGAGCAATTTTTTTTTTTCTCCTATACTTTAGGAGGAGGAAATTGTAAAAATCTGAGTGCAAAAAATATGGAACAAGGGGGAGGTGGGGAGCAGGCTTACAGGATGTACCCTTTTGTTGATTGGTGATGCATGGAGGAGATTGTAACCATGGC
>NW_006408543.1:22933886-22943398 GCF_000296735.1 Chrysochloris asiatica | reverse complement strand
ACGAAAAAAGCAAACTTCCTTTCAAAGTGATGATTTCCCAATATTTCTACATATTATTACAGTCAGCTCTCATTCAAGGGGTATTTCAATCCAATGAGGAGATTATTCCCCCTGGCTCTTGTGTCAGCAACTTATTCCAAACATCCATGTTTTCAAAACACTATGGCCATGATTGCCTTTCGTATCTCTTATCCTCATTTCCAGCTTTGGCAGCAGCTCTTCTGCATTATTTAAAGTGAACCAAATAATATTATTCATAAATGCCTATAGCTTACTCCCTCTTCTCCTCCTCCTCCACTTTTCACATAATGATATTGGAGCTTGGAAGGAGAGGAAGTCAGGTGAAGCACAAAATAATTTATTATACTTTCTAATTCTTCAAAGAGTATTTTATCTCTGCTTTCCTCCCACACACATTGTATGCACACCACTACCCTGTGGGTCACTTCACACACCCGAAGCAGAGTCAGACAAAACATCTATTACCTGTAAATTATCTCTGTAAACCATGTGAATCAGATAGCGCAAAGGCAAAGGGCACATCCAGCAAAAAGGCTGGGTCCTGTGATTAATGAATTGGAGAATCAGGAGGCAAATAAAATGGACCATTTTAATGAACCTCTGACCTACCTCTAAGATTTGTGAAGAAGGGAAAGCTACATGGAGGAGGAAATCAGGAGGTGTAAGAGAAACTACTGTGTTTTAAGGATCCAGTACTAAGCGAGCTATAGACAATTAGAAGCAAAATTGATTTTATCTTTGAAATCATAGATTATAAAAATTATAATCTCAAAACTCATTCATCGCCAGCCCATCCTATGGGGATGCATGACCTCAAGAACGCAAGCTGCATCGTACTGCTGCCATGGCAAATGGACACAGGAAGTTCATTATACACTATGTCCACTGTTGCTATCCATGCAAGTACATCTGTGTATTATAGAAAATATTTTGAATGGATTTGAGTAAATTTACCACTATTGGCTATGGCTCCACACCCAATCATGGCATGATAGTATCATCTGCAACTTCCCTGGCCTGCCCTTTCCTGTCAGTTGATACTGTCTGTAGGTACAGCACTCCAGTGGACACCAGTCCCTGTTGGTGCATCTTCCTGCCAGTAGCTGTCAATAAGCCATTGGGCTTCCAATACCTTAAAGCTAAATACTGCTCATTTGCCACCGAGTCACTCTTTAACCCAATGTTCAGTACCTAATATGTGCCAAGGTCTGTCTAGGTGCCAGCTTGCTATTAGAATCTAGTGAGATAAGATTTTAAAAGTAAACACACAACAATGAAGAAATGGGCTGCGTTCAACCATGTTCCATAGACTACCGTTGACCTGGAAATAAGAGAGAGAAGAGGAAAGGCTGGTTGGTCTGTAGCCCTGAGCCCATGGACAAGGACTTAGCCACAGAGGGCTATAGCTGAGAGTGAAGCATCCAGCTGATATGACATGAGGGGAGACGCACAAGCACAAGAATGCTCAAACTGCAGATAGTACCCGTTTAACCTAGCATTGATGGCTTGATAATCAGAACTCAACTAGAGGAAGATTAAAAAAAAAAAAATTTTTTTGATAAAGGAAGCAAGTGTAAATTGCTACAATTTGATGACTTGACCTACACTTATGGATATAGTAGCTCAAAATACTAACTGAGAAGGAAGGAGTCTTCACATCAAGTATCAATTCTATCCCCTCTGTAAACAGAGTAGATGGGGATAGGCAACTTAGATGTTGTTGTTGTTGTTAGGTGCCATCGAGTTGGTACCAACTCACAGTGACCCTATGCACAACAGAATGAAATACTGCCCAGTATTGGGCTAACCACACAATTGTTGCCTCACTGGAACCCACTGATGTTGCCACTTTGCCATTCCATCTCGCTTGGGCTTTTTTTCTTTTTCTCTGACCCTCCACCTTACCAAACATGATATTCCTCTCCAGATTGAAGAATTTGGTAGAATTCTTGGATTTCATCTTCACTGGCTTTAGTGGTTGGTGCATATATTTGAATAATAGCAGTATTAACTGGTCTTACCTCTAGGCACATGGATATTATCCTATTAAAGACAGCGTTGCACCTCATGACAAATCTTGATGTGTTCTTTCTGACGATGAATGCAACACCATTCCACTTCAATTTGTCATTCCCAGCATAGTAAGCCATGTGATTGTCAGATTCAAAGTGGCCAATACCAGTCTGTTTCACTCACTAATGCCTAAGATATTGATGTTTCTGCATTCCATTTCATTTTTTGACAATTTCCAATTTTCCTAGATTCATACTTCATACATTCCATGTCTGATTATTTATGGAGGTTTACAGCTACTTCTCTTCATTTTGAGTTGTGTCCCATCAGCAAATTAAGGTCCCGAGGGCTTTACTCCTGCAAACTTTACTTCATTTGCATCATCATGGTAAACTCTAGTTTGAGGAGGCAGTCACATTTTGAGTGCCTTCCAACCTGAGCGGCTTATTTTCCAGCACTTCATTTGACAATGTTTCTCTGCTATTCGTAAGGTTTTCAGTGACTAAATATACAGAAGTAGTTCATCTCTCCTTATTCCTAGTCTGTCTTGTCTAGAAGCTCATCTCAAACCTGTCCACCATGGGTGTCCCTGCTGGTATTTAAAATACTCATGGCAGAACTTCCAGAATCACAGCAACTCACAAGCCAACACAGTATGACAAACTAACAGACATTGGCTACCTAAAATGTGGCAGGATTAAAGGCACAAAGTAACTGGCTTGTGAATTTTCAAGAGGTTGTTTAATTTAAGAGTATACAGAGGAAGGTTGAGTCCTCACTGAGTAGTTTTCATCTTGTCTAGATGGGTCTGGTGAAAGGAGATGGGGATAAGGTTTGTATGATTCAATAATGAGTAATTGTTATCAAGACTAATTGTGACTGTCACAACTGTAAAGGTAGAAGTTGTGTAACAAAAAGGAGGGGAAGTAGTTATTCTTACAGTCCAGAAACACAGGACCCTAGGCCCATCAAGAGGTAGAGCACAAGCAAAATGTCAGAATCTATACAGACAAGCAGCGACACCAGAGATGGATGCAGAGATGAGGACATGGAGAGAGGGAGCAGCTGAGGACTCTAGACTCATGGAAAGGGTGGGACTGAGGACCGGTGGCCAGTTGGCAGGCTTGCAGAATGTGCCCTTTTGTTGTTTAAATGATTATATATTCCTGAGCGTTTTTTGTGTATAGCCTCCCCTGCTCCCCACCACCTGCCCTGCAAAAAAACAGAACAAAACAAAACAAAACAAAAAAACAGCAGGAATGGAAGCACATACTGTTGAAAGATTATGCACAGAGAATATTGTAATCATTGCAATGAAATGACGGTGTAAAATTGATGTACTCCTATGTAAACTATCACTCAGCTCACAATAATAAAAAAAAAAAAAAAAGTAAACACACAGTGAGAAAGATAATTTCAGCAATTAGTGCATGTAATAACGAAACTCAGGTGACAATCTGATGATCTGATGATCTTATGTGGCTCCACAACAACACAGAAAGAGCTTGGGTCTCGACATCATGAAAAGCCCAAGCCAGCTCATCTGGTTCCTTTCATCAAGGTTCAGTGTGACTGTGGCACTACAGATTAATGCACTGGACTGCAAGGTAAGTTGGAACTGCAAGGTTGGCAATTCAAGCTCACCAGTTACTCCTTGGAAACCCCATACAGGGTCACTATGATTCAGAGCTGAATCAAGGGCACTTAATAACAACAGCAACAACACTCTAGCTTATGCATTATCATCCTAGGAGAACAGAGAAAGAAAAAGCACATGGGTGCCATCTTAAAATACATATTCTCAGGAGGCGGGTTTATTGGCAGATTAGGGAGATATGTGGTACAAACTTCAAGCAGCAATAATACAGAATACTGGATGAAGCAGGTTCAGAGGACAGTTCTAGAACTCACTACATATAAAGGGATATTTAGAAAACTTGAAGGCTTAGAGTCAGTGGAATTTGTAGCAGAAGCAAGAAAACGTACATTTTTTATTCTGATAAGCTGGCCTCAGTGGCTCCCTGAGCAGCTAACTTGGGTGAGACAGAGCAGGGAAGTGTCAGAGCCACCATCGATGCCTGACCAATCCTTGGAGATAAAGGTGTGGAGATCCTTTTGCATTTTTTTGTTTCTGTTCATTTGTCTCTTGTCTGTGCACCTCCATTCTGGTAACCAGAGGGGGTGCCTGAGCAAGTGGACAACCCCCAACTCCTGGAGGGTTCTACTATGCATGTGCACAGACCTCCTTAACAGAATTTAAATGGAAAGACCCCACTAAAAACAAATGGCAATACAAAATGGCCACAGCTGGCCCTGAACTGTTTATCACTAGGAAAAAAGCCTGAAAGGGGGTTGTGGAGTGAGAGTGAGATAGAATAAAAAGGAAACAGTCTGAAAGTTAAATGTTGAGTTACATCAGAAGGACCAATAGTGACATTTTAAAATTTCTCAAACAGCCTTGAAGGCAAGAAGCTGAGAGGAACATTAAAGTCATACTCATATTTTGCAACAGAATTTTTTCCCCTTTTCTGTTTGCAGCATTTATAGACTATAGTATCCAATCTGTTTGTTTTTTTTTTCTTTTGTTTTGTTTTGCTGCTGCTGTTTTATTTTTTGGTCTCCTCTTTACCTTTAGGGGATTCTTTCTATCCCTACATTAGCCAAGAAGACACAGCAATTGCAGTCATATAGTCAAGCTAGAATCACGCTCTATAAAATCCCACAATCCAGGCAAGAGCCAGTAACAGCTGCTATACACCAGATAGGCAGTCAGCAACTGCTACAGTTATACTGAATTGAGTAATAAGAAGAGTGAAAAGAAAAGCCCATCTCCTGATCACATCTACCTGGAGGCAATCAGAAAGCATAATAAAACTTCACCATACATTCCTCTAATTATTGAGGTCACAGCTAACTACTGAAGATGCCGAAGAATCAGATGACCATATCAGCACATGCCCAGACACAAGACAGAATGACTGGGAAAGATGAGCAGGAGATAGATCTAGACATTTCACTGGAAGGAGCGCAGACTTTGGAAATGCCTGAGAAGGAATTCAGGAGAATGTTAGATGTGAGGTGCATCCAAATGATCCACAGAGGGGTTGAGAAAAATAAGGAAGAACTCAGGAAAGCACTAAAGGAACGTTCAAATAAGATAGATACAGCATTAGAAACAATTCAAAACCTTCAAAAAGAAGTCTAAATGATTAATAATAAAATATCAGAAATAGAAAATACACTGAAAGGACAAAGTAGTAGAATTGAAGAGATGGAAGCCAAAAGTAGCAAGCTGGAAGGCAAATCTCTCAATACTGCTAAGATAGAAGAACAAGCAGAAAAAGGATTAAAAAATCTGAAGAAAGTCTGAGATTCATGTTGGACAACATGAAAAGGAATAAATTAAGGATTATAGACCTTCTAGAATAGGAAGAATCATACAATTCCACAGAGGAGATAGTTGAAGAGCTCCTGGAAGAAATTTTCCCTAACATCCTGAAAAACAAAAAGATAAGCATTCAAGAAGCTCAACAAACCCCAGGATGGGTAGACTGCAAAAGAAAATCACCAAGACATATAATAACCAAGCTCTGTGAGATCAAAGACAAGTAAAGAATCCTAAAAGCAGATAGGGAAAAGAGTAGTGTTACATACAAAGGCAAGCAAATCATATTAAGTTCTGATCTCTCAGCTGAAACCATGCAGGCAAGAAGGCAAAACGGAGACATTTATAAAAGCCTGAAAGAAAAAAAACTGCCAAGCAAGAGTCCTTAACCAAACAAAGCTGTCAGTTAAATACAATGGTGTAATAAGAACATCCCAGATAAATAGAAGCTAAGGTATTTTGTCAAAGCCAAATCAGCACTTCAAAACATCCTAAAGGGAGTTCTTTGTACTGAAAACCAACAAGAAAAGGTAACAACCAGAGATTCACATATGTGGCAGCACCATCCAGAACTCAATTGACAAATGGGAGAGTCCAGAACAGAACAAATATAAGAACAAATTCAGAAGATGTGGGAGCTCAGACTATGTTCAAAACAATCATAATATGAAAGAAGGTAAAAACAGGAGGCAGGGCTTCATGGAGGATAGGGTAGAAGTGCAGTGAACATCTCCATCAGTAATAACACAGAATATCAGATAAAACAGGTTCAGGGGACAGTTACAAAACTCTGAATCATAAATATAGGAATATTTTTTTAAATTGAGGGTTTATAGCCAGTGAAACTTGTAGTAGAAGTAAGAAATCTTGTACTTTTGAACACACTAGGCTCAGAGGCCTAGGGTGAGACCAAGCAGCGAGACCAACCAGAGGAGGGAGCAGAGCTGCCACAGACTGATGCCTGTGGGAACCACAGAGATAAAGGTGTGGCCTTTCTTTTGTTTTGTTTTGTTCTGTTTTTGTGGGTTTTTTTGTTTTTGTTTTTGTTTTGGTATCTGTTCATTGGCCTCTTGCTGTCTGCACGCCCCATTCTGGTAACTAGAGGGTATGCCTGAGCAAGTGGACAACCACCCCCAACCCCTGGAGGGTTCTATTATGCATATGCACAGATCTTCTCAAATTTACAGAGGCAGATTCCACATAAAACCAAATGGCAGCACAAAATGGACATAGCCAGCCCTGAACTGTTTATCACTATGAAAAAGGCCAGAATGGGGGTTGTGGAGTGGGAGAGACAGCCTAAAAATGACACAGGCTGAAAATTAAATCCTGAGTTACATCGTGACAAACATCTTTAAATTTCTTATGCGGCCTTGAAGGCAAGAAGCTGAAAGAGGATATTAAAGCCATACTCATATTAAGTTACAGATTTTTAATTTTTTTCTCTCTTCTCTCTTTTCTGCAATTATAGACTCCAGTATCCAATCTGGTTCTTTTTTGCTGTTGTAGTTTTGGGTTATTTTTGGTTCTCCATTTTACCTTTAGGGGTCTCTTTCTATCACTATATTATCCAAGAAGACACAGCAATTGCTGTCATATAGTCAAACTACAATCACATCCTAAAAAAAAACCCACAATCCAGGTAAGCACTAATACCATTTGCCATACACCAAGTAGACAGACAACAGCTGAGACAGTTACTCTGAGTTGAGTCATAAGAAGAACGAAAAGGAAAGCCCGTCTCCTGATCACATCGACCTGGAGGCAATCAGAAAGCATTAAAAAAAAAAAAATGCCAAAAGACATGCTCAATTAAGTATTAAGGCCACAGATAAACAGTAAACATGACAAAGAAGCAAAAACAGATGTCCAGAAACAAGACAAAATGACTGAGACAAATAAGGTGGAGGTAGACCTACACTCCATACTGGAAGGAGGGCAGGCTTTGAAAATGCCTGCAAAGGATTCAGAAAAATGATTATAAAATTTATCAAAACACTTCACAATGCAGTTGAAAAAAATAAGGAAGTAGTCAGGAAAACACTACAGGAACAATCAAATAAGATAGATGCAGCATTGGAAAAAATTGAAAACCTACAGAAAGAGGTCCAAATGATTAATAACAGAATTTCAGAAATGGGCAATACATGGCAAAGGCAAAGGAGTAGAATTGAAGAGATAGAAGACAGAAGAGCTTCTGGAAAAAAATTTATCAAACATCCATAAAAGTGAAAAGATAAGCATTCAAGAAGCTCAATGAACACCAGGAAGGATAGACGACGAAAGAAAATCACCAAGATGTATCATAATCAAGCTATCTAAAATTAAAGATAAGGAGACAGTCCTGAAAGCAGCTAGGGAAAACAGAAGAGTTACGTACAAAGACAAGCATGCCAGATTAAGCTTGGATCTTTCAGAAGAAACTATGTAGGCAAGAAGGCAATGGGGAGACATATATAAAAACCTGAAAGGGGAGAAAAAAAAACCCACCAACCAAGAATCCTTTATCCAGCAAAGCTGTCAATCAAATATGACAGTGAAATAAAAATATTCCAAGATAAAGAGAAGCTAAGAAATGTTGCCAAATCCAACCCTGCACTACAAAACATCCTAAAGGGAGTTATGTGAATTGAGAACCAACAAGAACAGACAACAACCAGAGATTGACATACATGACAGCACCACTCAGAACTAAATCGACAAAGGAAAGACTTGAGAATAGAACAAAACTATAAGAAAATTTTCAGATGATCTGGGAGGTCAGTCTGTGATCAAAACAATTATAATGTGAAAAAAGGTAAACGTGTAGGAACAGAAATCCAGATGGTGAGAAACTCAGATAGATTACAGGATAAAATAGACTTTATTAAATGGAGGGAAAAGTTAATAGAATATAAGGTAACTTCAAAGAAAATTAATACTTCACAAAATACCAAAAAAAGAAAATCAAAGAATTATATGCAAACATTAAAACTATGAAAACACAGAAAAAGAAAAAAAAAGAACACAAAAAAAACATGAATTCAGCATAGAAAGACACGCAGAACAAAGACACTAGCAGCACCACACAAACACACACAAAAAAACAAAAAAACATAATGGCAGCAATTAATCCATACCTATTGATAATGACATTGAATGTAAATGGATTAAAGGTACCAGTTAAGAGACAGAGAGTGACACAATGGACAAGAAAACATGATCCTTCAATATGCTGTCTGCAAGAGACACATCTTACACACAGAGACAAAAACAGATTAAAAGTTAAAGGATGGGAAAAAAATATATGAAGCTAATTGCAATAAAAAATGAACAGGAGTGGTAGTACTAATCTCTGATAAAATGAACTTTAAGGCAAAACCGAGCATAATAGATAAAGATGGACATTATTCCATGATTAAAGGGACAATTGAACAAGATGACATAACCATACTTAATATCTATGCTCCCAATGAAAAACCTTCAAAATACATAAAGCAAACTCTAATAGATATGAAGAAAGAAATAGATGAATCTACAATAATTGTGGGTGATTTTAATACACCATTTCAAAAATGTATAGAGCAACCAGAAAGAAACCTGACAAAGACACAGAAGAACTAAACAACACAATCAGCCAACTGGACCTTATAGATGTGTACAGAGCATTCAACCTAATAACAGCACAATACACATTCTTTTCCAGTGCACATGGAACATTCCCCAGGACAGACCATTTGTTAGACCACAATACAAATCTCCATAAATGTACAAATATAAAAATATTACAAAGCATCTTCTCAGACCACAATGCTATCAAATTAGAAATCAAACAATAGGAAGACCAAGGAAATACAGTCAAATACATGGAGACTGCACAACACCCTGCTGAAAAGTGACTGGGTAGTAGAAGAAATAAAACATGAATTCAGAAAGTTCCTAGAAACAAATGAGAACAAAAACACAACATACCAAAATCATTGGGACATGGAAAATGCATTGCTGAGAAGACAATTTAATGCAATAAATGTACACATCCTGAAGAAGAAAGAACCAAAATCAACACACTAACACAGCATCTCCAACAATTAGAAACAGACCAACAGAGGGAACC
>NW_006408543.1:22931623-22932239 GCF_000296735.1 Chrysochloris asiatica | reverse complement strand
TCAAAATTTACTACATGGCTACAGTGGTCGAAACAGGCTGATAATGGTACAATGAAAGACACATTGATCAATGGAATAGAACTGAGAATCCAGAAAGTAACCCATCCACATTCAGCCAACTGATCTTTGACAATGTGTCTAAATATATCACATGGGGAGTTGATAATCTCTTTAACAGACGGTGCAGGCAGAACTAGGAAGCAATATGTAAACGATTTAGACAAGATCTTTACCTCAAGCCTTATATAAAAACCAACTGAGCATGGATTAAAGACCTAAATGTGAATCACAGATTTATTAAGGACACCAATGAAAAAATAGGGACAGCTGTCCAGACTATTTCAGGGCATACACAGACTACCAAGCATTTTAAAATTGCACAAACAAAAGTAGACAAAATAGATGATTGGGACATACTAAAGGTTAAAAACTTACATGCACCAAATGACTTCACCAAAAGAGTAAAAAGGGAGCCCAAATAATGGGAAAAAATATTTTGCAACAACACATCAGACAAGGGAATAATTTAAAATACATAGGAAACTACAAAAATTCTATAAGAAAAAGATAAATAGCCAAATTAAAATATTGGCACAGGACATGAACAGACACTTCA
>NW_006408543.1:22921323-22930233 GCF_000296735.1 Chrysochloris asiatica | reverse complement strand
AGAAAGCCTTATCTTTCTCCCGCGGAGCGGCTGGTAGTTTCGAACCGCTGGCCTTAAGGCTCGCAGCCCGATTCGTAACCACTACGCTACCAGAGCTCCTTTGGAACACCTAAAATGGGGCTACAACTTGCCCAGTGAAGAACGTTTTCTGTGCAGCCTCTGTATTACATAAGACCATAGGTGGAATCCTGAACCCCATCCAGATGCTTCTGAGGTAGGAAATCTCTGCTTGAAAGGACAAACAGACCAGCCTGGAGCACCTAGAAAACCAGAAGATACTTCTTAAAAGAAATACTGGCAGGAAAACAAAAGACAATAATGGGAGTCCTATTGACTACTACAATAACAGACAAGATGTTCGTCCTGGAGCCATCAAGTCAAGTGGTCGGGTCTCCCCAGGGCAAGCCCTCTTCCAAGTCTAAGACTCAAGGGAAATACAGGAGCAGGCATGTGGTCTGACTGGTGACCACATTGGTCACCGATAAGGGGAAGTAGGGGCAAAACAGCAATGACGTTATGAGCTAGGTCTGACCACGTTCAATAGACTCTTGTGAACCCGGGTTGAGACCTGGTTGGTCAGCAGTATGGCAAGACCTGAAGACTTCTGGGCCCAGCCACATAGCCACAGAGGACTAGAGTGCAGAGTGAAGCATCCAGCTGATAAGAAGAAAGGGCATATGCATAAGAACACCCACACTTGCAGATAATATCCAGTTGACCTGGCTTCAATGGCTGGATGATCAGAGCTCAACTAGAAGAAGAAAGAAGAGGAAAAAAAGAGTGATTTGATACAATTTGATGAACTTGACCTACATCTATGGATGCAGTAGCTCAAAAGAGGGAATAAACCTTTACAGCAAGGATTATTCCCACCCCCTCCATACACAGGGTAGACAGGATGGGCAACTTGGACATTGGCTACCCAAAATGGAGGGATGCTACAAAGGCAAGAAGTGACTGGCTTTCAAGAGGGAGCCTAGATCCAGAGGGTACTCGGGAAGGTAGAATCGCCACTGAGTGGTTTCCAATCTGTGTGGACGGGGCTGATGAAAGGAGATGGGGTAAGACTCTTGAGATACAAAAGCGAATAATTGTTATCAGGACTGACTGTGAGGGTTAGAAATGTAAAGGTAGACATTTTGAAACAAAAGGAGGGGAGCAGTTGACTTTGCAGTCCAGGAGTAAAGGTCCCTGGAACCAGCAAGGAGAAGAGAAGAGTGTGGGACCCTCCCCAGAGAAGCATTGACACCAGAGATGGAGGCAGAGACAATGACATGGAGAGATGGTGCGGCTGGGGACTGTGGATCCAGGGAGGGAGAGGGGCTGTGTGCTAATGACCAAGGGGTAGGCTTGCAGGGTATACCCTTTGATTGTTTGATGAGGCATAGAGGTGATAGTAATCAGTGCCAGTGAAATGAAATATGATAGGATTAATGTAAAGCTAATGTTCTCCCATGAAAACTGTCACATAATTCACAATAAAAACTTAAAAAAGAACAAAAAGGTAACTATACACTTGGACCTCACCAGAGGGAATATAAAGAAATCAAACTGACTTATCTATAGGGGGAGATGATGGAGGCATTAAATATCACAGTCAACACAAGACCAGAGATAGATGATGGAACAGATTTGATCATATTCAAGTTCAGGCTGGAGCTGAAGAAAATTAAAGCAAGAGTCAAAATTTGACCTTGAAAGCACCCTACCTGAACTTAGAGACCATCTCAAGAGCAGATTTGATGCATTAAACACTAATGACCAAATGCAAGAAGAGTTGTGGGATGACTTCATGAGCATCATAGAGGAAGAAAGTAAAAGGTCATTAAGAAGAAAGAAAGAGAAAAACCAAAACGGATATCACAAAAGACCTGTAAATGCTCTTGAGAGTAGAGAAGCTAAAGTAAATACAATGTGCAGAACAGAAAACTTCAATGAGCAGCTTACAAAGAAAAAAAAAAAGCACCTCAAGAAGACAAAGCATTCTTATCAAATGAGCAAAGACCTGGTGATAGAATCCCAAAAGGGAAAAACAGGTCCAACATTTCCTAAACTGAAAGGAAGAAGAAAAATTCAAGCCTGGACTTGAAATACTGAAGGACTGAATGAGGCAGAAAACATCCAAAGATGGAAGGAATACACAGAGTCACTGTACCGAAAAGAAATCATCAATGTTTAATCCTTTCAAGAGGTAGCATATGATCAAAAACCAATGATACTGAAGGAAAAAGTCCAAGACTGAAATCTCTGAACAAACTGATGCAGCACTGGAGGTACTGATTCATCTGTACCAAGATATTTTCAGTTGGTTGTACCTGACTGACCAACTGGAAAGTCCATATTTTTTACCATTCCAAACAAAGGTGATCCAACCAACAGGTTATCCACAACATCCAATGTGGAAATAATTGTCATTAATATGACAAGGAAGTAAAATTTTGCCAAAGATAATTCAAAAATGACTGCAATAGTACATTGACAGAAAACTGCCAGAAATTCAAGCTGGAATCAGAAGACAGCATGGAACTAGGAATATCACTGCTGATGTCAGATGAATCTTGACTGAAAGCAGAGAATACCAGAAATAGTTTTACTTGTGTTTTATTGACTATGCAAAGGTTTTTGACTATGTAGATCATGACAAACTATGGCTAGCATTGTAAAGAACAGGTATTCCAGAATGCTTAATTGTGCTCATGAGAAACATGGACATAGACTAAGAAGCAGTGTTTAGAACACAAGCTTACAGTGAATGGTTTACAATCAGGAAGTGTGTGTGCCATACTGTCATCAGACATTTTCAATCTGGATGCTGAGAAACTGGATTCTATGAAGACATCAGGATTGGAGGAAGGCTCATTAACAACCTGCGTTATATAATTGATGCAACCTTGCTTGCTGGAAATGAAGAGGACTTGAAATAGTTACTCATGAAGCTCAAAGACGACAAGCTTTCAGTATGGATTGTACTTTGATGTAAAGAAAACAAAAATCCTCACAATTGGATTAATAAATGACACCATGATAAATGAAGGAAAAACTGAAGTTATCAAAGATTTCATTGCGCTTGGATCCACAATCAATGCTCAGGGAAGCAACAGCCATGAAATCAAAAGACATACTGCATTAGAGAAATCTGTAGCACAAAACCTCATTAAAGTATTCAAGGTCATTATTGTTAGGTGCCATCAAGTTGGTTCCGTCAAATCGTCACCATGGAAACCCTTACAACTACTCTCACTCTGAATTATTATCTGGCAATAAATAATTTTTGATTTTGATAAAATTTAGAGAAATTAAGGAAGTAAGCGTATGATTCTCTATTTTATGTTTCAAGAAAGATTGCCATTGTCAAGGAAGTTAAGAATATTAAAAATATAAATAATTTTTCTCCCTGTCTTTATAATGTACTTAAGGGCCATTACTCCATAGTATGACACTACTGATTTGAGCTTTTAGGTTTGATGGCAAACCATTATTTTTCCTTTCCATTTTTGCTTACTTGACAGATAAAATGTTGTTTGAGAGCGTCTATAATCAAGGTAATACATGAGCTGAGTAGTGAGCACCATTTCACTGGTATTAATACAAAGGTTGTTTGATTATTTTTTCCACCACATTTTAAAAAATTTGCTCTCTGGAAACACATCCTTGAAAAATGACTAACAATCAAGACTGAAAAGTTACATTAGTAACTGAACGTTTTTCCTTACAGGGAATGAGATAAAACATAACATTACAGAATTGGACTTGTCAGTTTTGTTTTCCAATCACATCTTTTCCACTTTAACATACATATATGAAAGTAAATTATTTTAAGAATGGGGGGGGGCAGGGATATTATTGCTCAGTGTGTCTATGTAAATACACACACAAAACATACAGTCTTATGTAATCTATATATGTGTGTGTTTGTACATATGTGCAGATACATGTGTACATAGGCACATGCTTATATTTGTGTATATGTATATACACACATGGACCCCAGGTAAATCATTGTAAGATAAGTACTGGACTGTTAACTGTAAGGTCTGTAGTTCAAAACCATCAGCTGCTCCTTGGAAATGCTATAGATCATAGAAAAATATCATGAATATAACATGCAAGTAAAATTTTTCTGAAGATAATTTAAAAATGTTTATAGCAGTACACTGACAGGAAACTGTCAGAATTCAAGTTGGATTCATAAGCGGAAACAGAACTAGGGATATTACTGCTGACATCAGATGGCTATTGGCTGAAAGCAAAGAATACTAAAAATAAGTTCACTTGTGCTATATGTACTTCTGACATGGTGCTGTAGGATCAGCACTAGACTATGAATCGTAAGGTTAGCAGTTCAAACCCACCAACTGCTCCTCAAAAATCCTACACAAGATCACTAAGAGTCAGAACTGACTTGACAGCAGTTAACAACAACACCATGTACTATGTAAAGGCATTTAAATTGGTGGATCTTAGCAAAATATGGATAACATTGCAAAGAACAGGTAAACCAGAACACTTAAGAACCTGTACATAAACCAAGAGGAAATAATTTGAACAAAACAAAGGGATAGTGAATGGTTTAAAATTAGGAAAGGTGTGTGCCAGGCTTTTATCCTTTCAATATACTCAACCTCAGTGCTGAGTAAATAATCCAAGAAATTGGATTGTATGAAGAGGAATGTGTCATCAGGATGGAGGAAGACTTATTAACTTGATATGCAGTTGATACAACCTTGGTTTCAGGAATTGAAGAGGGCTTAAAATATTTATTGATGAAAATCCAACACTACAGCCTTCAGTATAGATTGAATCTCTATGTAAAGAAAATGAAAATCCTCACTACAGGACTAATAAATAACACTATGATAAATGGAAACGAGATTGAAGTTGCCAAACACTTCATCAAAGATCATAGAAGCAGCAGTTAAGAATCACAAGATATATTGCCTTAGCTATATCTGCTACATAAGACTTCCTTAAAGTGTTCAAGAGCAAAGAAATCAGTTTGAGTATTAAGGTGTACCTGACCCAAGTTATGTTATTTTCAAATGCTTCATATGCATATGAAAATAAGGCAATCAAAAAGGAAGACCAGAGAAGAACGCATGCACTTGAATCATGATATTGGAGAAGACTAATGAAAGAACCATGGAATTCCAGGAAAACTTATCTGCCCTGAAAGACGTATAATCCAAATGGTCCTGAGAAACATGGATGGCAATATTTCATCTTTCCTACCTTGGGCATATTTTCATGAAGGGCCAGTCCTTGGAGACAGACATCATGCATGGTAATGTAGAGGATCAGCACATGAAAGAAAGACACCTCCCACCCAACCCCCCAGGAGATGGATTGACCCAGTGGCAATAACAATGGGGTCAAACATAACTGTGAGGATGGCGCAGGACTAGGAAGTGTTTCGTCCTGTTGTTCATAGGACTGCTGATTCCGAACCAACTAGATGGCACCTAACAACAAAGAAGAATCTTTCTCTAGAGAATCAGAATTGTCTTTAACTTCACCTGTTTCTGAATCTCCCCAGTCTCAGTTTCTTAATCCGTAAAACAGAAATTAATAAAAGTATTCAAGTTGTAAAATCACTCTATGGAATTAATTTTAAATGAATATAAAACAGTTATCAACATGCCTGAAACATGATGAGATTCAAGTAAAGGGCAGTGGGTTGTCAAATGGATTCTGACTTCAAATGACCCAAGATACCAGGTTGTGCCCTTAGGGCCTGTCTGATTTCAAGCAAGTAACAATCTCTCCCAACTTCAGTTTACTCACCTATAAAATGCAAGAATGCTATGTTGCTAGCAGTTGTGTTGTTGTTGTTGTTAGGTGCCATTCAGTCAATAGAGACCCTATGCACAACAGAACGAAATACTGCCAGGTCCTTGGACAACCTCACAATTGTTACTAGGCTTGAGTTCACTGCTGGTGCCACCATACCAATCCATCTTACTGGGATCTTCCACTTTTTCTCTGACCATCCACTCTACCAAACATGATATTCTTCTCTAGTCACTGGTCCCTCCTAATAATATGTCCAAAGCATGAGAGACAAAGTCTGGCCATCCCAGCTTCAAGGAGCACTCTGGTTGTACTTCTTCCAACACAGATCTGTTTGGTCTTTTAGCAATCTATGGTACTTTCAATATTCTCCTCCAACACCATAACTCAAATGCATCAATTCTTGTATGGTCTTCCTTATTCACCGCCCAACTTTTGTATGCATATGAGGTTATTGAAAATACTATGGCTTGGGTCAGGCGCACCTTAGTCCTCACAAAGACATCTTTGCTCTTCAACACTTTAAAGAGGTCTTGTGTAACAGATTTGCCTAGTGCAATACATAATATGTATGTGCTAATGGTAGCTGTTGTTGTTGTGCCGTCGAGTTGATGCCGACCCATAGCACCCCCATATAGGGTTTCTGAAGAGCAGCTGGTGAGCTTGAACCATCAACCTTGCAGCTCAAATGGCTGTGCAGTCTGGTCCATTAACCCACAGCGTCACACCAGGACTCCTCTGGTAGGAGGATTATTAAACTGATGCTCCTATAACAATGTAGCTCTATGAGGGTACATATTAAGCAATCACACATTAGGCAATTCTGTTACCACAAAAACAAACATTATTTAATTTTATAAAGAAACTTTAACTCTATTTTGTCATTTAAAACCCCTCTGCAAAATCAGAAAGTTAGATGCTCGTATTCTCATTGTTTTACAGAAAACTGGGGATAAAAGACAGACTGAGTTACTTTTCAGAGGTTTCCCAGTGACCTAAAGTCCTCACACATCTCCCTGATCATCTTCCCTAATCCCAGTCCTCACTAGCACACTGCTTACAAGGATGAACAGAATTATTTAGTTTAGCTAAGCAGAATTATTGCTTTCCACAAATGCAACTTGAGTTTAACTCCAAACCAATGTTATTTATTCATCTGTCAGTGGAGGATTGCATGGTGCATGATGCTGGATAGGTTTCGGTTGTTGTTGTAGTTGCTAAGTGCCACAGAGGTGTGACCTGTATAGGATTTCTGAGAAGTAGCTGTTGAGCTTGAACTACCAGTTCAAATGGCTCACAGTTGTAGTCATAGTGGGGCTAAGAACCATATTCTAGAAATGATGAAAAACCAAAACGGAAAGACACTGAAATATTATTACATGGAGGGATTAACTCAGTTGACTTTGTTGTTATAGTTGTTGCAAAAATCTGTTGTATGAAGACTGTATTAGAAGATGACAAAAGTAGATGTGGCTGAGTAGTCTGGAAGAATGTGTTACGGCCTGGGCCAGAATGGTGGCCTTGAAGTGAAGAGAATTGTCTGGGAGGTAGACTTGATAGAGTTTGTTGATATGTGACTGAAGGCTGTATCTCCGTATCTCTGGAGTTCTTCAAAAGCTCTCTCAGTGTCACTCTTTCTGAAACTTGCCCTGACTTCATAAAGTCTTCGTTCATGCACTGTTGAAACACCTCTTTGAATTTTTATGTCTTTCCTGTCTGTCTTCCCCAACTTGTCTATTACTGCCTCATCTTATTTACCTTTCTATAATCGATTGGCACGGACACAGATTGTCATTAACTCTGTGATGGTGCAAAGAAGAGCAGGCAGAATGAGGAATGTTAATTCCAGCTTTAACCTTTAACAGACACCTAGTACTCATTCCAAATTTAGCTTGTTATGACTGCGCTTCAGTATATCACAAGATAGCATATATGATATACAGAAATAAAGGCACCATTGTGCATATATAATCATTATTTCAGCATTTTAAAAATAAGTCAGCATTAAAGATATAGTGAATTTATTTCATCTCCACTTATTATACAGATAAGCCATGAATTTCACACTCACAAAGAACAACATTTATATAGTGGGAAAGTTGGAGAGGAGAATGAGAATCAGAACTAGTAATACGTTCAAAAAAATTAAATACACACAAAAAATAAGCAAAGCCAACTAATATGGGAAATATGTGCTCATTAGGAACATTTCTGTCCATATCAGCTGAAATATTCTAATATTTAATAATAGTCATGTTAGTTTCTGCACATCTGATGTTTCCAAGTCATTTTGTCTTGTTAGATTTGCATTACATAGCACAAAATGAACAAAAATACAAAAACTCTTATATTACAATTTGAAAGTTAGAAATATTAAGAAGCCTTCAGAAAAACTGACTAAAAACAACAAATCAAATATCAGGACTAGAACTCAGTATTAACTACATATTTGAAAATTTTATATTGACCACTCTCTGTTATAGATTTGGGAAAGTACAAATGTCTCTAGTTTGCCCTGTTTGAAAATCAACAGTTCATACATCAGTTGTGGGAAGAACTGAGCACTGAGGATAAAATACAAAGCCATTCTGTGGCTTCAAGTTTTCACTCTTACTGATTGCTAAGAATCATGTAAAGTGAGTAATAAGTCCCTATTAGGATCATGGCGTGTATAGAGGATTATACCTTTTAATATATATCTGATGTTTTCTTATAATGTACTATTAATTTATTATTATCTTAAAAATAAATAGTAGAGGGAGGCGGGGCTTGATAGTGGCTAAGGTGGAGGTGCAGTGAAGTTCAACATCAGCGATACCACAGAATATCAGACAAAGCAGATCCAAGGCAGAACTCCAAAACTTGGAATCACAGAGATAGAAATATTTAAAAAGTTTGAAGACTTACAGTTAGTGGAAATTGTAGCAAAAGTAAAAAATCGTGTACTTTTGATTCTGCTGGGCTCGGCGGACGGGGCCCACAAGTTGGGTGAAACCAAATGGCAAGACCAAGAGGAGGGGCAGACACAACATGGAAAATCGCAGAGGGAACCGAGGAGCAAAGGTGGACAATACACATTGTCGGTTTTGCTTTATTCTGATTTTCTTTTTTTTTGGTATCTGT
>NW_006408543.1:22905688-22908159 GCF_000296735.1 Chrysochloris asiatica | reverse complement strand
ACCATGGCTTGGGTCAGGTGCACCTTAGTCCTCAAGCTGACATCTTTGCTCTTCAACACTTTAAAAAGGTCTTGCACAGCACATTTGCCTAATGCAATAATACATTGTTTGATTTCTTGACTGCTGCTTCCTTGAGTGTTGATAGTTGATCCCAGAAGAATGAAGTCCGACACATGGTGACCCTCTATAGGTTTCTGAGAAGCAGCTGATGGAGCTGAAGCTCCACCTTGCAATTCAAATCGACCTTTCGGGAGGCCAGTGCTTATTCTGCAGTATGAAATGCTAGTATGGGTATAAAATGAACCATCTCAGAAGCAGCGGGGATGGGGGGGATCTCACTTCCATCAGAGAAGAGAAGCCAGTAGTGGAGCATGGCCTTTGACTCCAAGATCTCTGAGCATTTAACCTCCTCAACCCAGGGACAGAAAACTGTGACAGCAGAGGAGTGGCAGGGGGGAGCGACAGCAGAACTTAATACCAGAACAGTGGACAGCCCAGCCCATGGAGCAAGTGAAGCTGACTGACTTTGGGCAGGATGTTTGCTTGTAGAGAAGAGTGTCTCCAGCACTTAAGTGGAGAAGCTCGATTTGCTGACCCATAGTGCTATAACTGAGTGCTTTCAGACAGAGGTGTATGGTGGAGTGGTGTGTCCTGTGGGCATATATCAGCAGTTGATTACAACAAATATTCCCTAAGTCATTCTGATTCTGTACTGTACCCTGTTGAGTTCCCTAATAAACTCCCTAACTGTAAGTATTGTGTCTGACTTCTCTGTGGTTATTTTAACAAATTACCAAACCCAGCTGAATAGAGAGGATTGTGGGAGGAATGGTTGGTACATTGGTACATCAGTATTTTTGCTCTGATGTTCCTGAAGATTTAACTCTGATTTCTGGCACTGCTATTTTTGTATAATTGACAAAATAGGTAACAGAAAATAACTCAATTATTACTAGGAAAACCATATTATCTTTTGCATCTAATGTTAGTCATTCAGAATCCTACAACACCTGTAAGAAAAATGTTTGACATATAATTGAGCAATCATTTTTAACAAATATTAGAAGCTCACAACTGGCAATTGTGTAATTGCATGCTGTTGTTATTGTTCAATGCAGTCCAGTCAACACTGTGTAGGGTTTCTGAGAAACTGCTGGTGGGTTTGAACTGCCAACCTTCAGGTTACCAGTACAGTTCAGCTGCATATTCTCCTCAAATTCTAGCTCCCTGGAAACTTTGTCTTCCTCTTTAGACAAATGCATAGGAAAAGAGGGATGAGAGTCAGTGATGAACTTTTTGGAGAGTCTCCAGCTAATCTCAAAACCATAGTTCTGTGGCTTTCTAAACACACAATACAAATTGTAATTTGTACCAAGTTAGAGTTACTTCTTGTCTGGTGATCACCAAAAAAAGCATGTCACAGCTCTCAAACTTCTGTGCATAAAACATACACATACACAAAGCAAAACAAAACTGAGGAATCTAGAAAAGGAAAATCTTACAATGATTCAGGAATCAGATGGTAGAGCAGTTAGCAGCTAGCACTGGCTCTAGCTTCTAGAAGATGGGGCCTCTGTTTTTATTTACTGAAGAACTAGCTAGCTGAATAAGTTTGGAGACAGAAACTGATTAGAAAGCATGAATGCTGTTATCAACTCAAGATTGTATTTCTAATTTTAACTTATAAAGGCAGAATCAAACACCCATTGAGCAGTGAAATGAATTAATCCTTCTATGAGTATATTCTCCTTAAGTGCGACTGCATAAGCAAAAACAGAAGAAGAAAAAAATTCTGATTATTTCCTACAACAAAGTTTTGAAATCCCCTGTAATAGTGTGGGTGTTTTGAAAGCCACAATAGTACCTAGGAAATGTAAAGATTTTGTTTGTTTGTTTCTTTTGTTAAGGGGGAGAGGGCTCATTATTGCTGTCTTTTTGTTTTGTAAAAAATTAGTTATTTTACTTAATAGTTTGGAGAGCTGATCAGCTTGAAAATACATGAAAATGAAATAAATACATAGTTATTGAAATCAGAGTTATCCAACTGGAGAGCCCTGGGGCAGGGTTGATTTGCTTCTTATTTTGTGTGATCTCTACAACCAATTAATTCCAAACTAGCTTTCAAAAGGAAACTGTGAAACTAAAACAAGGACGAGTCTACCTCTGTGGTGGTGGTGGTGGTTATATGCCGTGGAGTCAGTTCCGATTCATAGCGACCCTATACAGGTTTCAGAGGCTGTAAGTAGACAGGTGAAAATCTACATTGATTTGCAGGGTGTTTGTGCAGATGTTTCATACAATCTCTCTGTGTGTGTATATGTATGTATGTATTTATATATATAGCGTACTGGTTACAAATTGGGCTGTGAGCTGCAAGGTTAGCAGTTCGAAACTACCAGCTGTTCTGTGAGAGAAATATGAGGCTTTCTGCTCCCATAAAAATCTCCAGCCTCGGAAACCCTGTACAGGGT
>NW_006408543.1:22895933-22905241 GCF_000296735.1 Chrysochloris asiatica | reverse complement strand
AAGACACTTAACAACAACAACAACAATATATATATATATACACATATATATATGTTGTTGTTATGTGCTGTATGTGCTATTATTGTTGTTGTTAAGCGCTGTCGAGTTGGTTCCAATTCATACCAACCCTGTACAGGATTTCCAAACAGTGGCTGGTGAGTTTGAACCACTGACCTTGTGGTTCAAACCGACCTTTGGATACACCGCTTTATCCCACAGAGCCACATCAGCACATACACACACACAAAAATATTCTGAATTTTTTCATTCATTCATTTTGCAAATATCTATTGGGTGATTTAGAAATGCACAAACACAGTGGTCACAATGGCTTAAAACAATCAGCATTTACTATTCTACATCATGAGTCCATGGGGCCTTGAGGATCTAGTGACGTAGGCTGGGTTTAACTGCCCACCAATGAGTTGTTACTGTGCCTCTTCCATCTGTAGATAGTCTGAGGGCTCAAAATGCAAGCAACAAAGCAAAAACATGCACAAGCCTTTTGAGGTTTATGTGCTTTGAATAGCATCCCATCATGTCTGCTTCATACTATTGACTATGAAATTCACCTGGGTGGGGAAATCAGTCTACCTCTATAATGAGAGAGAGGAGCTCTGATAGTGTAGTAGCTACAAGTCAGGCTGATAACCTTAAGGTCAGCAGTTCGAAACTACCAGCCATTCTGTGGGAGAAAGATGAAGATTTCTACTCCCATAAAGATTTACAGCTTTGGAAACCCTATGCAGTGTCTCTAAGAGTTGGAAGCAACTCCAGGGCACACATCCACCATAATGAGAGGAAGATGTTCCTGGATGGCAAAAGCAGTTAAGTGCTCAACTAGTAGCTGAAAGGTTAGTGGTTCCAACCCAGTTGTAGGCTCCTCGGAAGATAGGACTAGCCATCTGCTCTTTTTTTGTTTGTATGTTTGCTATGGCTCCAGTTTATTTTAAACAAAAAATTATGTCTAAACATCTCTTTGCTACCATTGGATGGCTGCAAACAAATCCTCTTAATAATATACTTGTCTTAACATTGTTAGTGTCCCTTCAAAAAAAAAAAAAAGATACTTTTTGTGCCATGGGGAGGAAAAATGATTTTGAAGGGCTAATAGCAAATTTTTAACAAAACTCATGTGGATGTCTTTCCAAATCAAAGCACCTTTGCAACAAGTTTACAGGAATGGTGCCCTACATATAACAACAGTTTTGAGATGGATTGAGCATTTTAAAGTTGGTCTGGAAGGTGAATTCAAGGCAGAGAAGTCAGCTCAAAAGGTTATGGCAACCTGTTTGTTTGTTTTTTTAGGATTCCCAAGGGAAATAGATTTTCTCAAATGAAACAGAAAGATCATGGGACTTATGAAGAAGTTTTAAGAAAATGGAAAATTGCATTGGTGAGAAACAGGCCAGGAAAGATGAGCCAAAGAATTTTTTTCCATCCTGACAATGCACTTATTCATTCTCGGTTGGTTGTGGTTGTGTGCTGTGGAGTTCCAACTCATAGTGACCTTGTCTAGGGTTTCTGAGGTTCTAACTCTTTACGGGAGCAGAAGGCTCCTATGAGAAGTGTTGGGAAAGTTTACTCTATCCACCCTACAACTCTGATCTTACCCCTTCATACTTCCTTTTGTTCTTAAAACTCTAAGAACATTTAAAAGGAACATGATTTGAGTCCTTTGAGGACACCAAAACTGCTGTTTTCATGTGCAAATTGAAGAGTGAGGGATTCTTTGGGGGAGAATAAAGGGTTCCTCTCTCCAACTGTAGAGTGAATTCTGACTCTCCTTCTTAAGTGCCTGCAGATGGTTCCAACTCACAGTGGCCCTGAATAGGGTTTCTGAGCAGTGGTAAGTAGCTGGTGTGTTTGAACCACTGACCTTTTAGTTCAAAACCACTTTGCGGTCCAGTAGACGGCACTTAACAACAACAACAACCTATCCTATAGCACTGCACCAGGACTCCAGCCTATATATGGGGTCTCGGTGTGGAGCTATAAGACAAGCATTGGACCGCAAGGTCGGTTCTTCTTTCTCTCACAGAGGGACTGGTGAATTTGAATTCTAGATCTTGCAGTTAGCACTTCAGTGTTTATCCTGTGGAGATGGAAACACCACTTTCAGAAGTGTATAGATCTAAGTGGAGGCTATCCTGAGAAACTAGTTTCACATTTTGATATTTTTGTTTAATAAAGTGTTGTATGATTTTGTAGTATTACTTTTTGATTTGCCCTCATGGAAGTGAATAGATGATCTGAACATGAGCTAAATGCATTTCTGTGAGAAGATTTGTAAGAGAAAAAAGACAAAAGCTATAAACAGTCCTGGTGTGGAGCTGTAGGAATAAGAATTAGATTGCTAACCACACCGTTCAAACCCACCAATGGCTCCAGGGAAGCCCTATTTAGGATGACTGAGTCAAGACTGAGTTGACAGCACTCAACACCAACACCAACAAACACTATGTAAATTGCTTTGCTACCTGGCCAAGTGATTAAAACCGTCTTTAAGAGCAGTGGTGTGAGCCTTGGCTGCATGTTAAAAACAAAACAAAACAAAACATTTATGCTCAGTCTTCACTCCAGATTAGATTAGATAGAAGTTATGAGACTGAGGGCAGTTTTTACAGATTCAGGCACACCTGGTGCTGGAGAGGTGGTCTTGGTGCATGTGTGCTGTTGAGTGGAGACCCTGTATAAGGTTTGTTTTTTTTAATGTTTTATTGTGAATTATGTGATAGTTTATATGGGAGAACATTAGTTTTACATTCATCCTATCGTATATTGTTTCATTGCCATGGTTATAATCCACTCCATGCATCATCAACCAACCAAGGGTATACACTTCAAGTCTGCCCCCCCCCCACCGGTCATCAACACACAGCCCCTCTACCTCTTTGTGTCTAAAGTCCCCAGCTTCTCCATCTCTCCTCATCATAATCTCTGCCTCCATCTCAGGCATCACTGCTTCTCGGGGTAGGGTCCCGCTCTCCGCTCTTCTCCCTTGATGGTCCCAGGGACTTCCACTCCTAGACTGCAAAGTCAATCACTCCCTTCTTTTGCCACAAAACATCCACCTTTACATTTCCAACCCTCACAATCAGTCCCGATAACAATTATTCACTATTGTACCACAGGAGACCTATCGGCATCTCCTTTCATCAGCCCCACCCAGACAGATTGGATACTACTCAGTGGAGAGTCTACCTTCGTCAGTGCCCTCTGGATCTAGGTTTAGCCATCTGCTCTTGAACAGCCTACAGATCAGTTCTGTTCCGGGATATCCATGAGTCAGAATCAACTCAATGGCAGCTAACAACAACAAAAACATCAGTGAGAGGAAAGGTCATTGGATGGTGCAAGCAGTTTGCACTAAACTACTTACCTGGTGGTTCAAACCCACCCAACAGGAGAAAGACCTGGTGATCTACTTCAGTAGACTGCAGCCAAGAAAATCCAATGGAGCAGTTATACTCTGTAACACATGGGGTAACCATCAGTTCCAACTGGACAGAATCAGGTTTCATGTATTATTGTGAGATAAAATGCAAAATTACATGGCTAAGGATGTGGATACAAGATGAGTATAGAATTAGGTCATTGATGCAATCTATCACTATATCTAATGCCACCTTTGACAGGAACATCCTCAGTAATATAATAGCCAAAAGAAGTATTCAGATAATCTGTTGAATAAAACTGTATTTAAAAATCTAATTACAATAAGACCCTTTCCCTGACTCAACATCTCTAATAAAGTCACTTGCATTTAGGCATAGAAAGAAATTTTATCTTGTAGCCCAAGGTCAGAAGATAAGGAAATTAATCTCCTTTCATGCCCTAACTTTCAGCTGCAGACAGTGTAAAGCAGGGTGTTTGGCAACAGGCAAAACCTGTGTTCCTGGGCAAGTCTCCCATCTCTTACTCGCTGTTTACCTCCACATAAGCGATATAAGAATTTGCTGAATTTCTTATTGTTTTTTTTTTTTTTTTCTCTAAATTTGCAGAACTCTGATCCCACTTGGTGAGACATCTTACCAAGTAACTGCAAAGATCTTTCTCCATGTTCAGAATTTGACAGCTGAAATAACAGAATGTAAATCCTCATTTTTTTCTAGCATGAAACTCATGACAATTTAAGTTCTCATTTCTCTCCTTCTGTTTAAGCAGAGCTCTGCTAGGGAAAATCCATGGGAAGTGCCAGTCTCTGACTTATTTGTCTTACGGTTCAAACTGCCAGATGCCACCCAGGATACTGCCTTCAGTTCCTGCCATAAAACTTTGCTTTGTGCAGCCTCAATGTCAAATGAGCCATGAAGTATTACATCCTGAAGAAGCGGAAGAACTTTGACTGGTTTCTCGTTGGCCCAACAGCTGAAGTCATAGAAGAGACAGCAGAAGAAGTTGTAATGGTTTCGGGGCCATGCTTACAACTTAGAAAACAACTGTCACTTTGTGTTTGGGGAATTATTCCAGAATACAAAAGCTGAATGTTAACATGTTGAAGAGTCAGAAGTTGTGACACAAATAGGCAAGTCAGTTTCAGATCACAAAGAAAAGAAGTTGTATGCAACCTATAACACCCCTCCACCGTGGGTAGAGTTATCAATGATTACAACATATTCAATTATGAGTCTGCCCCCAAATGGATCTCCTCTTTGGTGTTTCTTTGCATCAGTTATGAAATGCAACAAGCATGAATGAATAATTCTTTCCAGCATGGTATGTGCTTTGATATCTAAATTGAAAGATGCTCATGACACTTCACTCACAGTGGAAAATGCTTACCAGCTGGCCCTCAAATGCAAATAAGAAAACTCTGCTCAACACACTTCTGATATTATAATTGGCGTGTGCAAAATGAATTCCAATATGAAGTTATTATTGGCTGCTCAAAAAGAAGCTGATAAAATACTTAATAGAGTTTTAAATAGAGCTTCCGAGACCCAGCTCATGAAGAAACACACATGCCATGCAATTCATCCCCAAACTTTCTATTGGCAGTGTGAGGCTTTCCCAAAAGACAATATCCTCAGGGGGTTCTCTGTGGACTTCATTTATAGATCAGAGAAAGGCCCTTGCAGTTGATGGCTTTTGTTAATAACATTCCCCAACAGAGAGGCAGTGTCCCTGAGACAGAAAGAGCTAGAAGGAATCCTGGAAAAACAGGCAAGCTACTAAGAAGTGGAACAGCTTAGAAAATAGTTAATTGACAAAAGGGTGGATTGAACAGATCCTGCATTCTGCTAAGGAACCAGAAGTAAGACATATTTCACTGAAACTTGAACCCTAGAATTAGGAACTGAGAAAATGTCAAGAAAAAACAGACTGTTTCTGATAGATAAGTGTTTGCATTGTAATAGTTTCTTTGATAAAATGACAAAATTATTTCTTAAAAGAAATCATTCTTGGTTGAACAGTGGATTAATATAATCTTAAAATACTCTCGTATGTGTGTGATAGGAAAATTGATATCATCACCCTCAAAGATGGCCACAGCCTAATTCCTGCAACCTGTATAGATGATAGCTAACACAGCAAAGGGACTTTGCCGATGCAATTTAGGTTAAAAAGCCTCAAATGGGAGATTATCCTGGATTATTTGAGTGAGTCCAACCTGATCAAATAAATTCTGGAAAATCACAGAAATTGGAGCTTTGAATAGATTCATTCTGGTTTGACCCATTGCTGAGAATTTGCATTTCCATCTCAGACATACTGAATCAGAATCTACATTTTCACAAGATCTCCATACAATTGTCTGCAGATGATCCTCAGGGGACCTTGCTAAAATGTAGGTTCTGTTTAAGCATATTTGGGGTAGAAAAGTAAACACTCAGAAACTAAACTAGAATGAACTGGTTTGAAACCTTGCAGAGAACCTTTTCCAACTAAAGAAAAGGTGACGTCCTCAAGAAGGAATTCTCAGAGAGATGCAATGTTTCCAGCTTTAAAAACGTAGGAAGAGACCATGAGTCAAGGAAAGTATGCAGCCTCTAGAAGATGCAAAAGATCCCCTTGAGAAATTCCTCCAGAAATGAACACAGACCTAATGACACCTTGAGTTTAGCCCCATGAGACTCATGTTGGACATCTAACCTACAGAATTATATGTGTGTTGTCTTAAGAAACTAAGTTTTTAGACGTTTATTAAATGCTGTAGTTCTGTAGAATAAGCACTGGACTGCTAACCACAAGGTCAACTGTTTAAACCCACCTTTCTGTGAGTCACTGTGAGTTGGAATTGACTCACTGGCAGTGGGCTTGGGTTTCATTATTTTTTTGGTTGGGAACGACAACAGAAAACTAGTACGATGTACAAAATTTTGATATCTTTCCATTTAGATATTAAGACATACAACAAACACGTGTATTTTTTGTAGCTACTACCTTTTTTTTTTTTTTCCAAATATAATGCACAGCTATGTGGGGTTTTTGCCAACCACGCCCTCCCTCATTTAATTTTTGTAATTTTGCTACAAAAATTATGTTAATTTTACAATGTGTAAAAAATTAGCATAGTGTGCTTACATAAATGTATAAATCCATTATTATATCATGGATAATAAACCTACTCACAGGGTACTTGTATCAATTTGCTATTGCTGCATAACAAACTATCTCAAAGTAAAATGGCTTAAAATATCAGTAATTGATGATGGGTCACATTTTCCAGTCAGCTAAAATTAGAGTGATGAGCCCAGGCTAGACCAGCTGCCTTCTACATCAAACTTTTGGGACCAGAGCACTTATGCGTCTACCCATAGATCTCTGGGTCCAGTGAAGCATCTTTGTTCCACGTTTTTTCTCATTCTTATAGGACCAGCAGGCTGCCAGAACTTGCTTGTCTCAGAACAATTGCAAAAGCTCAAAAGAATGTGCCTGTACGCACAAGATCTCCTACAAGTCAAGCTACAAAATGATACACTGTCATATCCACCCATATGCCTTTAGCTAAAACATGTTAGACAGAAGATAAGTCCAAAGTCAAGGTGCAGACAAATGTAGTGTACCCACATTGAGACCATGGCAAGAGCCTGAATCCAGAAAAGTTGATGTTTGGGAGACATCATGAAATCTACCACAAAACTGATGGGACAATTGAAGAGACACAACCAACCAATAGAAGGCAATACATGTAAGTGTGTATCACAGGAGATAAAAGCATGCATGTATTAGTAACCATCAACCATTTTTAAAAAGGAACACACTCCCAATTATTTTGTTAATGTCTAAAACTTACTTGCTCTGCTGCTAATATATGTGAAAAATATGTACTGAATTTCACCATATTCAGAACAATTTTCTCAGAAAATCATGGAGAACTTAATAAGGAACTTAATAAGGAATTTAGTGATCTGAAACCAAAAACAGAGTCCCTGGCTGGTGCAAACAGTTCATGAACTCAACGGCTAACAAAAATGTTGGAGGTATGTGTACACCCAAAAGCATCTTGGAATAAAGGCTTGGTGGTCTCTCCTGGGGAAGGGTGGGGCAATCAGCTATTGAAAATGCTATGGAGCACAATTCTACTCTAACACACATTCGGTTCCCATGAACCAGAAATAACTCAGTGATAACAGTTTACTGAGATACTGAAATTCAGTTGAAAACTCTTTTCCTAAGAGATTCAAAATGACCTTTAAAAGAAAGAAAAAATAATCAAGCAAAGTATTGAAACAATGTTGCTGTTGAGTGATGTGGAGTCAGTTTCAACTCACAGAGACTCTGTACAGAGTTTCTGAGGAGCAACTTGTGAGTTTGAATTTCTGACCTTGCAATTAGCAGCCTAGTGCTAATCCTACAGCACTATTCGAAATTAAAAAAAAAAACAAAAACATATAAATAAAATAAATTAAGCTTAATAGTATAGAAGAGATAAAGTTGAGAACTTCTGATTAGAGCACTTTGGGGCTCATTCTTTCATGCCAGAGTAACATTCTCCCATTCTGTGGTCTACAAGAGGCTGGGAAACTGTGTGGAGATAAGTCCCAGTTATTTGCAAAGAACAGCTGTCTGAACTGGTACCCCAGGCATATAAGTGGGGTCATTCCAAGCCACTGAATCCCAGCTATCCTGACACAAACCAGAAAAACAATAAACAACCCACACAATCATGAGAATAGTATGTATTCATTAAATTTCAGGATGGTTGGTTATACTGAAGAAAAAAAAAAAAAAAAACACCTAATAACCTTCCTTGTTGTTAAGTGGCAATGGAATTGGTTCCAAATCATTAGCAACCTGGGATAGTGTTTCTGAGAAACAGCTGTTAGGTTTGAACCACCAACCTTGAAGTTAGCAGTTGTTGCTTTTCCTACAGTGCCACACCAGGATTCCTTAAAGATATTATTGGCAAGTGAAAAGAACTGGAGATCTTTGCCTTGAGACCAGAAGAAATTTTAAAAATGGTCGGTGGCTAGCTACCATTACTGAATATTTGAGCAAGGATTTCTTATGCATCTTGGTGGTGCTGGTGGTGGAGAAAAAATGTGAACCATAACTTCACATTTCTACTGAAACCAAATTTACTGCATCTAGTGAAACTGAAAGAATCCCTAAATCTATTGTCTTAAAATAATCTTTAAACCTTGACCCACAAGTATCCTATGATGTCATCTGTAAACAACAGTGTAGCCCAATTAATAATGTTGACCTTGATCAACAACAATATAAAAACAAAGACAGAGACTCAAATCCAAAATATTCTAGCCTGTTTTTCCATAAGTCAACTGGGGGCCTGAATTTATATGAGCATTTGATTATACACATGCATATTGGTTTCAATAGCATTGGCAAAGAAAATAATATGAATTATGCCCTTGCTATATTTCAGGAAATGTACTAGTGATACACCTAGACTATTTTATTTAATCCTCACAACAAACTTAGTGGTGGCAGTGGTGTGCTTTAGAGTCAGTTCCAACTCATAGCAACCCTGTATAAATTTTCCAAGGAGTTGCTGGTGGGTTTGAACTGTCAACCTTTTCGTTAGCAATCCAGTGTTTATATGATAGTGCCACACCAGGATTCCACAAACTTAGAAGTAGTAGGTCTAATTAATGCATACATTTTACATATGAAAAAATAGTCAGAGGTTAAGAAACTTGTCTGGTGATACCCAGCAGGCCATCTGACACTTAAGCACACACTCTTAAAGAATCTCAAACTGTCATGTTCATAAATATGTAGAGGGTCAGCAATGGAGGAAGCTCATCAACCATCAACACCGTGGATTGACATGGTGTCTGCAGCACTGGGCTCAAACAGAACATTGATTGTGAGGATGGTGTAGAACTAAATCGTGTCTT
>NW_006408543.1:22878245-22893548 GCF_000296735.1 Chrysochloris asiatica | reverse complement strand
ATGGCACCTGACAACAACAACATATTCAAACTGTGGGTCACTTTACCTATCTCTCTCAGGTCTATACACAGAGTCAGAGAAGTTAAGATTCTAATTCATACATTTATCATTCAGTCAACAACAACAACAAAATGCCATTACAGAGAGATATTATTTGTGGATATTTGACAGCCTCAAAGAACTTAAGTCAGTCAACCACCAAAATAAAATATTCTAACAATAAGATCTAGTATTTACCAAGTGCTGAATAATAGTGGGCTGCTTAAGTGGGTCATATTCAGATCTAAGAACTTTACCTGCATCACCTCATTTATCCCTTAAAATGTGAGTTTAGTTTCAGAGTGTGAGGGAAGGTAGAATCCCCACTGAATAGTTTTCATCTTGCCTAGATGGGTCTGGTGAAATAAGATGGGGATGAGATTCAATAGTGAGTAACTGTTATCATGACTAATTGTGACCGTCACAACTATAAAGGTAGAAGTTTTGTAACATAAAGGGGGGAGTATTTAATTAAATATTCCAAGAACAGAGGACCCTAGGACCATCAAGGGAGAAGAGTGTGAGCAGAATGTGGAACCCTATCCTAAGAAGCAAACCGCAAGGTCAGCAGTTCGAAACTACCAGCTGCTCTGCGGGAGAAAGATGAGGCGTTCTGCTCCCGTAAAGATTAACAGCCTCAGAAACCCTGTTCAGGGTCGCCATGAGTCGGAACTGACTCCATGGCACATAACAACAACAACAATAACAATCCTAAGAAGCAGTGATGGAGGCAGAGATGATGGTATGGAGAGATAGAGCAGCTGAGGACTCTAGACTTATGGAAAGAGAAAGGCTGTGTGCTGGTGGTCAGGAGGCAGGCTTGCAGAATGTGCCCTTTGGTTGTTTAAATGATTATATATTCCTGAGTGTGTACATAAAAATAAAAGGAGGGAAAAGGTAGCAAATACTGTTGAATGATGATGCATGGAAGGAATTATAATCAAGTGCAATGCAATGAAATACAGTAGGATGAGTACAAAACTGATCTTCTCCCATGTAAACGATCACTCAATTCACAATAGAAGCTTAAAACAAAACAAAACAAATATGTTTTCCATTCACTCTTCTCTCTGATTTGGTCTAAATGATAGCCTGCAGATTAAGACTAGGCCCGTTTTACCAATGAGAAACTGGAGACATCAAGAAGTGAAGTAGAGTGTAGCGTGCTCACAGTCACACATTTAATAAGAGATGGAATTGGGAGACAAACCCACCAATGTGATGCTGTGTTCGACACTCCAATATGCCTCTCAAATATTGCTTTTGTGAATACCTACTGCATTCCACCAAAGGCTTCATTAGCCTTGAAACTGCTAGTGTATGCTTTTAAAAAATGCTGTATCTATTCCTCATCTTTATTTTTATTTATAAACAATAATTACTTGCAAATTTAAATATTCAATGAAGAGAAATCTAAAGGCAGCAATTGGAGCTTAACTGTGCATTTAATCTTTTCATAATTTTAAACTGTCTATCAGTTTTAGAAAATGTTATTATTATTTTTTTACCTTCTAGATATTTGTAGCTAGATGGTATCACAAATGAAATGTTCAACAAAACATCCAATACGTATCAGTTTTGCTGAAAGTAAACTCTTTTGTTCTTCCACACATACATTCACCCCTTTGTCCATTTTCTGGCTTTGTTAATCCTAAAGCAAAGAAGACAGAGATAATGAGCTTGCATGTATTCCTACTGCAGCAATTTTAACTCTGCTCAACTAGTTACTAAGGAGAACAAGCAGAAAGAATGGAAGGAGAACAATTCAAGTGAGATCCGTTTTTATCAATTAAAAATAATAAGCACATCACTAAGCTTTCCACTCTAAAAATATTAACCTATTATTAATAAGGCAGTTAAATTAGCATCACGTTTTTAAAGCCACATTATAAGTTGTTGTTATTGTTAAGTACTATTGAGTTGGTTTTGGCCCATAGCAACCCTGTACAGGGTTTCCAAGGAGTAGCTGGAGAGCTTGAACCACCAACTTTGCAGTTCAAACCAACTTTACAGTCCAGCACATTAACCCACAGGGTCATACAAGACTCCATATAAAAAGGTACAGAAGGCAAATGAAGGTGTGTCAAGAGGAAAATCTTATCTGTACATTTTTTGAATTGAGCTGATGGAATCTGTCCCTCTTTTCCATATGTTTTGAAAATAAGTTTTCTTTTCAAATGTGTTTTCCATGCACCCGTCTTCCTGATTTGGTCTGAGTGATGGCCTGCAGATTATAAAACTGATGAATGTCTCCCTTTTTCCATTCTCTCACCAGCTGAACTGGTCAAACATGACGGCTTTGAGAAATTGATATTATTTTATTGTTTAGATTAAAAGGGAGATCTTCTTGTCAAATCCTTTTGCAATAAGAATTCTTTCCAGAATGAGATCACTGCTATATTTATCTTAATCAGTTCCCTACCTTAGTAGGTAAATCCAAATGTATATTAAATATAATGACCAGATTCCATAATCCGTAATGTGTCCTTCATATTACAAAAAAGCTCAGGAAAATAAAGACCTAGGCTACTTAGTGCCTTGGGAGATGCTATAGACTGAATGTTATGGCTGACTCCACAGGAATTATTCATTTCATTTTAAAAAGTCTGACTGCACTCAACACACAATGAATTTAATCCTTCTGCTCAGAGATAGTCTCAAGCTTTCCCTTTCCTGAAAAGGAATATTTTTCTAGACTTCAAATTCCCTTAAGTTAATGCCCCTCCTCTTCTCTTCACAATCCTAAAAAGCAAAAAGCACACTTACTCTGCTTTCATAATCTACACCGAACATCCTGATCTGAGTTTTCCATATTCTGCTCAACTTTACTCTCACATGTCACCAAGATGAACTGCAATAGCATAATCCATAGCAAATATTTCTTCCTTCATACAGATACAAGTCTAATGGCACCAGGGCCAGGCAAGGGACATGTGTCAGGGTTGTATGCTGGGAGAAGAGCCTAGGGCCCATGTAAGTCACTACATGTCCTCTACCACAGCTTGTGGCATTGGAGAAACGTACAAAGTTAAAATGTGATTTTTACGTGAATGATCCTGATTTATTCTTCTGACATCAATTTAAAATTGTCGACATTTCATAAGCCAAGCCTACACATCTGCCAGGCCCCCCTTCCCCCCCCAAAAAAAGAGGCTATGACTTGAATGTGTAACTAATGTAGTCTTTCCTGGTTCATTCTCCCCACCCCGTGAATTGGGCTCCCTCCTTCTAAAGTCTCATAGTACTTTGTACTTCTCTTTGGGATTTCTTATCTTTGAACTTTTGTTCCCAAAGGTTCATCCCAGATGAGTTCACCCCTGCACCAAGTAGTCAGCATGCAGCCAGTAACTGTGTTAAGCATCAAGAATATTTATTAGTCATCATAACACAGTATTTCACTGTAAGAAACCTCTAATTTTGGTTATTTTAATCAAATAAAGGTAATGGAGTTCAGGTGCTTCACTATAGGTGAAGCACTGGGCCCCAAGATCGATTTGAGCTACAAGATGGTAGTTCAAACTCACCAGCCATTCCTTAGAAACTCTACGTTACTTTAAGTGGGAATTGACTCGACAGCACTTAACAACAACAACAAAGATAATGCACAACCACTCGTCTATCAGTTTGTCTTACTGATGTGATTTGTGTGCTGCTATGACAAGCTATGGACAACATTGAGAAGAATTGATGCCTTTGAGTTGTGGTGTTGGAGGAGAATACTGAAAGTGCCATGAACTGTCAAAAGAATCAATAGATCTGTTTTGAAAGAAGTGCAGCCAGAGTGCTCCTTGGAGGCCAGGATGACAAAGCTTCGTCTCTCATAGTTTGGACATATTGTCCGGAGGAAACGGTCGCTGGAGAAGGATGTCATGCTGGGTAAGGTGGAGGGTCAGAGAAAAAGAGGAAGACCCCTAACGAGATGGATTGGCCAGGTGGCATCATTGATGGACTCAAGTGTGGCAGCGGTAGTGAGGTTGGCCCAGGATGAGACATTGTTTCGTTCTGCTGTGCATGGGATCGCTATGAGTCGGTTCCGACTCGATGGCATCTGACAACAACAACAATGATGCTGGAAACTATAGTGGTATTTTAAATATAAGCAGGGTCACTCCTGATGGACATGTTTCAGTGGAGCTTCCTAGACACATTAGGAAGAAGGTGTTGTTGTTGTTGTTGTTAAGTGCCGTCGAGTCAGTTCCGACCCATAGCGACCCTGTACAGGGTTTCCGAGGGTGTAAATCTTTACGGGAGTAGAAAGCCTCATCTTTCTCCCGTGGAGTGGCTGGTAGTTTCGAACTGCTAACCTTAAGGTTCGCAGCCCGATTCGTAACCACTACGCTACCAGAGCTCCTTTAGGAAGAAGGTAAGGCAGACCAATTTTGAACTGATAGCCACTGAAAAACTTAACAATAACAATGGAACATTATCTTATATAGTACCAGATGATGAATCCCTTAGGTTAGAGACACTCAAAATAAAAGTGGTGACAAGTTGCCATCTCAAAGTAGAGCTGACCTTAATGGCATGAATGGATCAAAACTTTTAGGACCATCATTTAGTGATGGACCATACCTCAAAAAGAGAAGAAAGCACTGAAAATGTCCATTAATAATTGGAACATGATATGTACAAAGTATGAATCTAAAAAAATCAGAAATTGTCAAAATGGCATCACATGCATAAAGATCGATATCCTAGGCATTAGTTAGCTTTATTGGTTTGGTATTGGCCATTTTGAATCCAACAATCATATGGGTTATGCTGGAAATAACAAATGAAAGGGAAATGGTGTCACATTCATTTAAAAAGAGCATTTCAAGTATAATGCTATCTGTGATAGGATAACATCTGTAGGCCTATTAGTAAGACAAGTGAATACCACCATTACTCAGATTTATACACCAACCCCTAAAGATGGTGATGATTAAATTGAGGAATTCTACAAATGTCAGCTTTGGGTCTTGGCTGAAAGAATAGAGTACCAGAAAAATGTTTCCCTGTGCTTTATTGACTACACACAGTCTTTTTGACTGTGTGGATCATGACAAAGTAAGGATAACATCACAAAGAATGGGTACTTCAGAGCACTTATGAGGAACCTGAACCTAGATCAAAAGGCAGTCATGTGAACAGAACAAGGGGACACTTAATGGTTTAAAATCAGGAAAGGTTAGCATCCACGTTATAGTCTTTCACCACAGTTATTCAATCTGCATGCTGAACAAATAATATGAGAAGCTGGAATATATGAAGAACATGGCATAAGGACTGGATCATGCTGGTTGATGATACAACTGTTTTCTGGAAGTAAAAAAGACTTAAAACACTCAATGATGAAGGTAAGAAAACATAGCATTCAACATGTGTTGCACCTCAGTGTAAAGGAAACAAGGATACTAACCTCTGGAACAATGAATAACAGCATGATAAGAAGAGAAAATATTTAAGTTGTCAAAGGCTTTGTTTTGCTGGGATCCACTGTCAACATTCGGAGAACTCGGTGGCTCCAAATGATAAACACTGGACATGAACAACAAGGTCAGCAGATAGATCCCACCAGCCACTTCACAAGAGTTAAGGTGGGGCTTTCTTCTTCCACAAAAGATTTAGAGCCTCTGAAACCATATATAGAGTCGCTATGAGTGGAAACCAGCTCCTCAGTACCTAATTAACAACAACAACATCAACACTCTTAGAAGAAGCAGTCAAGAAATCAAATAACGTATTGCATTAGACAAATCCGCTGCACAAGATCTCTTTAAAGTGTTAAAGAGCAAAGATGTTAACTTGAGGACTAAGGTGCTCCTGACACAAGCCATGGTGTTTTAAATAACGTCATATGCTTGTGAAAGTTGGACAGTGAATAATGAAGATCATAAAATTGATGCATTTGAGTTATGGTGTTGGAGAAGAATGTTAAAAGTATCACGGGCTGCCAGAACAAACAAATCTGTTGGAATAAGTGCAGTCAGAATGATCTTTATCAGCTAGTATTGCAAGACTCCATTTTTCATATGTTGATCATAATATCAGGCATATTGGTAGCGTAGTGGTTACGAATCGGGCTGCTAACCTCAAGGTCGGCAGTTTGAAACTACCAACTGTTCCGTGGGAGAAAGATGAGGCTTTCTGCTCCCATAAAGATTTTCAGCCTCGGGAACCCTGTGCAGGGTCGCTATGAGTTGGAACTGACTCCACGGCACATAACAACAACAACAGTATCAGGCATAACAATGATTGTTAGGCTTGAGCAGGACCAGATAGTATTCCATTCTGTTTTACGTAGGGTCATTATGAGTCAGAACTGACATGGTACCTAACAACAACATCAACTTGTTCTGTAAAGCCCAATTGCCCTATAGCAACTAATTTTTAAGAAAGGATCAGGCTGAAGTGGAAAATTTTTAGCATCAACAACTCCACGGATGCAGAAACCCCTTCTCCCCTTAACTCTGGTTAAACTTGGCTTCTGTAAAAATGCTTGTACAAATTCCTCACATCACCGCCTGACTAATAGGACGGTGCGGCCAGCCAGCCAAGGCTAACCGTGAGAACAGCTGGCCAAAGTTAATCTTGAGAAGTAACTGTCCCAGCAGATGTACTCCTAGCCCCCACCCTAACAGCTCATGCACACATCATACCCTTGATTTGTACAAGATAATGTCATACTGCCTATGTATAAATACTCTTTGAAAAACTGGGTCGGGGCTGCAGTTTTTCCTGCTTTTCGGGAGGCTGTAGTCACTGGCCAGCTAATAAAGGCTTCCTTGCTTATCCTGAGAGTCTTGGGTCATTTGGATAAATTGAGACACAACAATTCATTCTGACATTGATCAAACATGCAATAAATATGCATTGATAATTACTGATGATTGGAATGTGAAAGTTGGAAGCAAAGAGGTTCAGTAGTTAGAAAACATGGTCTAGAGAAATGATGCTAAAGAGTACATGATACAATTTTACAAGACCAATTAATTGTTAATTGCAAAAGTCTTTTTTCAACAACATAGAGTATACATGTTGACTTTACCAGATGGATACACAGGAATAAAATTGACTACATATATGAGAATAAATGACTGAGAAGCTAAATAAAAATCAAAACAAGACCAGGTGCCAACTGTGGAACAGAACACCAACTGGACATATGAAAGCTCAGACTGAATCTAAAGAAAATTAAAATAAGTCCCAAGAGTCAAAGTATGACTTTGTGTATATCACATCTGAGTTTAGAGACCATCTCAAGAGCAGATTTGATGCATTAGACACTAATGACCAAAACAAAAAACAGATGATTTGTGGGATGACATCAAGAATATAACACAAGATGATAACAAAAGGTCATTGAAAAGATAAGAAAGAAGGAAAAGACCAAAATAGATGTCAGAAGGAATGCTGAAACTTTCACTTTAACGTAAGGACTGTAAAGCAATTGGAAAAATTATGAAAAGAACTGAAAGAATATTTCAAAAACCAGCTCAAGAAGACAAAGTTAATATTCTAATGAAATGTGCAAAGAAAATCAAAAGGGAAGAATATGCACAGCATTTCTCAAACTAAAAGAAGTGAGAAAAAGCCAGGCCTCGGGTTGTAATATTAAAGAATTCTACAGGAAAAATATTGAACAATCTAGGAAGCATCAAAAGATAATGGAAGGAATATACAAAAAGAATTATTCGATGTTCAATCATTTTAGGGGGTACCATATGATCAAGAACCAATGATACTGAAGGAAGCAACCCAAGCTTTATTGAAGTCATTGGCTCCAGGAATCGATGGCATTCAAATTGAAATGTTCCAACAAACTGATGCAAAGCTGGAGGTCCTTAATAGAATGCACCAAGAAATTTAGAAGACAGAGACCTGGCCAATTGTTTGGAAGAGAGCCTTATCTATATGCATTTCAAAGAAAGGTGACCCAAAGGATTGCAGAAATCAAACAGCATCATTAATGTCACATGCAAGTTAAATGTTGCTTAACGTAACTCCAAAGTGATTGTAGCAGTACACTGACAGGTTGCTGAGAGAAATCCAAACCGGGTTCAGAAGAGGAGGTGTAATGAGGATATCATTGGTCATGTCAGATGTTGTCTTGGCTAAAAGCAGAGCTGTTTCTTTGTGCTGTACTGAGTATACAAAGGCATTTGTCTGTGTGTGTCAAAGAAAACTATGGATAACATTGAGAAGAATGGGTATTACTGAGCACTTAATTGCACTCATGAACCTATACATAGACTTGTACATTTGAACAGAACAAGGGGACAATGAGTGGCAAGGTGACCACCAAAATTGTATCTTTTCACCATACTTATTTCATCTGCATGCTGAGCAAATAATCTGAGCAAAGGTACAATAAGGATTGGGGAAAGACTCAGAAGTCACAACCTTGCTTGCTGGAAGTGAAAAAGACATGAAATACTTACAGATGAAGGTCAAAGACAGAAGTTTTGTATGGATTACATCTCTATATAAGAAAAACAAACATCCTTAAAGCTGGACCAGTAAATGGGGGGAATATATATATATATTGCCAAAGACTTCATTTTCCTTGGATCCACCATCAAAACTTATGGAAACAAGAGTTGATATATCAAACAGCATGTTGCATTGGGCAAATTTACTCTAGAACATCTATTTAAGGTTTTCAAGAGCTAAGTTGTCAGTTTGAGGACTAAGGTGTGTCTGATATAAGCCATGTTATTTTCAATTGCTTTATATGCGTGTGAAAGTTGGACGATGAACAAAAAGACTACAGAAGAAGAGATGCATATGAATTATTGAGTTGGGGAAGAATACTGAAAACACAATGAACTTCCAGAAAAGCAAACAAATGTGTCTTGGAAGAAGCAGAGCCAGGATGCTCTTAGAAGTGAGGATGACGATACTTCTCTCATCGTTTAGATAGGTTGTTAGGAGGCGACAGTCCCTGGAGAAAGGCGTCATAGTTGGTGTCTTAGTTGTCTGATGCTGCCATAACAGAAATACCTCCAGTTGTTGTTGGTGTTAAGTGCTGTTGAGTCAGTTCCGACTCATAGTGACCCGGTATAGGGATTCCAAGGAGTGGTTGGTGAGCTTGAACCGCTGGCCTTACAGTTCAAACTGGCCTTACAGTCCAGTACATTAACCCACAGTGCCACACCAGGGCTCCATACTTCCAGTAAATAACCTTAATACATTTATTTTCTCAGTCTAGATAGTTAGAATTCCAAATTCAGAGCACTGGCTCTGGAAAATGGTCCTTGGCTCCCTTCAGCATCTGTTGGTTCTGCAGTACTTGGAGCTCTCGATGCGTCTTGGCACCTAATAGCTTATCTGTCTCAGGATTTAAGAGTCTCATGTGCTTAAGTCCAAAGGGCACACTCCATACCTGGTTCTTCTTTCTTGGTGGCAGTGGATCTCTCTCTCAGCTCACTTCTCTCTCCTTGCACATCTCAAAAGAAATTGGCTCAACATACAACCTAATCCTGTAAATTGCATCCAACATCATTTACATGTTAGGAACCATTAAGTTGGTTCTGACTCATAGCAATCCCTTCATATAATGTGCCTCCTCTAACTGATTGTTTACCCAGCATATAGATTGAATAACTATAGTGAAAGAATACAACTCTGGAAACACACCTTTCCTGAGTTTAAACCATTCAGTATTCTCCTGTAAGATTCTAAGAACTGCCTTTTTGTCTATATCCAGGTTCCTCATGAGCACAATAAGTATTCTGGAATACCCATAATAGCACATAGGATAATTATATCAGATCGGAGCTGATCACCTCAATCATATCACAGTGCAGATGATGACATTAGATCTCATCATGGGGATTACTGCATCTGAATTTCTGGCCCACTGAGAATCCAAGCCCAGCCAAGCAGACACAAAACCTTATCACACTTGGTCAAATTGAGAGTCCACAAAAAAAGAGGAAGACGCCCAGTGATATGGATTGATACAGTAGCAATAATGGACTAAAAAATAAAAATTGTGAGGACATTGCAGGACTGGGCAGTAATGTATTCTCTTGTGTAGCGTGTGTCTTTTGGAAATTTAATGAATGGCACCTAACAATGATAATGCTAAGAACCTAGGTTGTTACACCTTTCTACCCTGCCTTCAGCAGGTTGTTTTGTGTGCAGGTAATCAAGTTCAGCATAACATTTCTTGGTGTCAAATTGACAAAGGGAAATATGTATCATTCCTGCAGGCCTGTTTATATCAATAAGGAAATTATTCCCAGAAGCCTGTGCACTCAACTGCTCTTACATTTTATTGGCCAGTATTGGGTCACATGATTCCCTCCCAGCCAATCCTGAATCAAGGGAATGGTTCACCATTATAGACTTTTGTTAAGTGCCGCCAAGTCCATACCGACTCATAACGATTCAGTATAGTGTTTCCCAGGAGCAGTTGGTGAGCTTGAACCGCGGACCATGCAGTTTAAACAGCTTTGCAGTCTGGTGAATTAACCCACAGCGCCACACCAGGACTCCGTACTAGTAGACTATCAAGCAAGTCATGTGATAGAGGAGGAGCCATCTAATAAAATGAGGCCTCTTTTAGCAGCAAATAGAGGAAGTAGTGTTTTCTTGTTCTTAAATCAAAAATGTCTTATCTTCTGCCAGACTGTAAAATCCTTGGGGATGAGGACTATTTCTGAATGAGAAACCCAAGCACAGAGAAATAAAGACTATGAATAATGGTCGGCTTCACATCTTGAGAACTTGGCACAGGATGTGACATCCAATAAGGACTGAAAAAGCCAACCCTGAGAAGAGCAATTAACGTGCAATGGCAACTGCTTTTCTGACTGTTTGTTTTGTATTCTTATGGATCAAATGCATATTTGGTTGATTAAATAGATTTAGAAGTCTCCTGATAGAGGTATATACAAAGCACCATGAAAACAGAGAGGAAGAAAGAGACCCTTTGCATGGGAGAGGCTGGTAAATCTTTTCCATGGAGGTAGTGTGTTAAGAGTAACAATTAGCCTGACGGAAATCTTGTAAGAAGTGACCTTATTAGTTTTTGTTTTTAATTTTTACCAATGCCTTGTGATGTGATTAACATACATGTCAAGGTTTTTGCAGGTCACTGCCAACCTTTAATGTTCATCTCTTGATCTATACTAGGTTCCTTGCATTTTTAAAAATAAAATCTTTGTCTGCAATTAATTTGTAGCTTATTAACATGAAGCAAGCACACCATCTAACTTACAGATATTAAGAAGGTCTTAAGACCTTTCCACTGTTACAAAAACTAAAGTCAATAACCTTCAAAATCGTTAATATTTCCTAAACACCTGCCCCCCCATCTCCAGGTAGTAACATCTTTGGGATTCAGAGATTTTTGTTTTTTCTTTCTTCAGAGAGCAGAGATTTTTCATTGCTTGCCTCCTGCCCCTCTGTACACTCTCCATTTTCTCCCAGATGGATATGAATAAAGATTGCCACTCCACTTTAGCCTGGCATTTTTCTTCTGAATGATACTAGGATTAGGTAATCAGATCAATTTATTGTTAATCTGAAAGAATTTTCTTTCCAATGAGACTTGTCAGACACAGTTATGTCCTTTGAAATCACTGTAATTGACCCAGCAGAGGTAAAATGCAGAGCGGCAGCTGTCTGCTCACAGTGAAGGCAATCACGGACAACGGGCAGGATTGAAAGGAGACCTGCTGGGGCGCCTTTCCTGAGCGTGGCACTAATGGAGTGATGGATGTGGCTGTGTTCTAGAAGCTTTTTCTGACTCAGGTGCCATCCAGGAAAGCAGGCCCATGAAAAATGGCATAGGATAATCAATGAAGGTGAAAGGCAGTAGCACATAAAGATGCCAGACCCTGAGCCCCTTGTTCACCACGGGCACCAACAACCAGCCATTTGAGGGAGGAAATTTGGGAGCTTCCAGCCATCCAGTAGCCTACCAACACTACACAAATTAGAGGAAGCCCCTATTCAACTGACAGAATTATGGTGTAATACACATTCTGTGTATTAAGTCACTACATTTTGGGATCCTATAGGGTGTGGCACTGTAGGATAAGCACTTAACTGCAAGGTTGGTGGCTCAAACTCCTAATAACATAGCACTAAATAGTTGAAACAGAGACTATAAGAGAAACTGTAAAGTTCACAAACAGTTGCTCTGAGCTGTGTAGGTCTCCAATGACCTTATTTTTCTAACTTGAAGACCTGTTTAGCACAGTAAAACCCATTTTCCCCCTGAAGATGGCATCTTTTTGTAACAGCCAACTAAGTGATACTAAGTAGTAAAAGTGGGTTCAAGCGTACCAAAGACTAGGAAGACGGCGCTGGTCCAGGCAATGTTTCATTTTGTAATACATAAGGTCGCCATGAAGGAGCTCTGGGAGCGTAATGGTTACGAATTGGGCTGTGGACCTTAAGGCCAGCAGTTCGAAACTACTAGCTGTTCCGTGGGAGAAAAACAAGGCTTCCTGCTCCCGTAAAGATTTACAGCCCCAGAAACCCTATACAGGGTCGCTACGAGTCAGAACTGACTCCACGGCACATAACAACAACAAAGGTTGCCACGAGTTACAACTGACTAGATTGCAACTGACAACAATAGGTAAGCAGTGAAAGAGCTCAGGTTAACAAGTTCACCTCTGGGAACTAGCTACAATCCCTGGGCCTGCAAGTGTGGAACCAGTCCCATGATGGAAGGATACTGAATAGGAACCAGAAGTGGAGCTCAGGACTGGAACGCAAGCTTGTTAAAAGGAAAACCACCATCAGCAGCAGCCCTTGGAAAACTCGTATAAGGCTGAGGTCAGCTATGCCTGGACACTCCACCAATTTTGACCCCAACCATCCCTCCCACTGCACGCTCTACTTCTTAGCTGAATTTGATCATTCAATGCAATAGTCACACAGTACTCACAGACAATCCTCACAATTATGGGGTTCATTGGGGAGTGTTGTTGTTAAGTGCCATGGAATCAGTTTCCACTCATGGCAACCCTGTGACGGGTTCCTGAGGAGTGGCTGGTGAGTTTGAAGTGTGGACTTTGTGACATTAGTCAAATGCTTCTCCTACAGTACCATAAAAGGGAGAGTCAACAGGTTACAATTCAAGATTGGAAATGCTCAGGATATGGTTCATTGGTTAAGACACACCTTGCTCTGTTGTGCCCGCTGGCTAACCTCTCTGGGACCTTTGACCTGGCTTCTACCCTACTTAGTCAATGCTACAAAGCACTTTTAGGGCTTCCAGTAAATTCCCAAAGAGCACTCCACTGTCCTTGTGGAGTGCTGTACGATCAGCATTGGACTGCTAACTGCAAGGTTAGCAGTTCAAAACCACCAGCCTCTTCTTGGAAACCCTAAATAGGGTGCTATGAATCAGAACTGACTTTATGGCACTTAACAGCAACATTCCACTTAGCTATAAGGCTAACCCCAAAGTTGCTCACCTCTAGCTCTGTGGATCAAGGAGCTCTGATAGTGTAGTGGTTATGCGCCGGGCTGCTAACCTCAAGGTCAGAAATGCATAACTACCAGCTGTTCCATGGGAGAAAGATGAGGCTTTCTGCTCTCGTAAAGATTTACAGGCTTAGAACCAATATGCAGGGTCGCTATGAGTCAAAATATCTCCACAGCACATTACCACCAGCTCCGTGGATCAGCAAACCCAGTTCTGCATATTAAGTACCTCGAGACACCCTAATCGACAAGCAAGCTTCCTATCCAATCCTCTCTTGAGAGTTCCAAGTTTTACAATCACAGTTAACCCTGTTAACAATCACTCACAACTGAATCATATAATCCTATCAGCATCTACCGCCACCTTCCTTAACCCAGACCCTGCAGGAAAAAAAAACACATAGCAACAGGAAAAGAAGAAAGGCACTCAATCTGCATGGCCCCACCAAGTCACCCAGTGGGAGTCCCACCCAGTAATTCAGTGCACTTCAGGCTACATACGGAGACAAAGTGATTTGTATGGTGAGGAAAACAGACAGCTCTGGAGATACCCTGGCTTTATCAGAAGACCTGTAGACTGAGAGTGAACACCTGGAAGCCACTCTCTGTCAGCAGCAACACCCAAATCTTCCCTTGTTCCAGCCCATTTTCTCATGTGGAACTATGTGTGCATGATGAGTCTGAGCAGCAAAAGGAAAGAAAATGATGGGGAGGATGGGAAATGAAAGGAAATCGGGAAAAAAAAAAACTATCCCAGAATGCTCCCTTCCAGTCTAAGCTTTCTTTGTTTCTGTGTTGTTACGTCACTGTGCGATAAAGCACTGGACCACAAGGTCAGTATGAAGTGCAGGGTCGGTGGTTCAAACTCACCAGCTGCTCCTCTGACTCTGTACAGTGTCTCTATGAATGGGAAGTGACTCTCAACAGCACGTAAAAACAATTCTGTTTGACAAATTTTAACATGTTAAAATCTGAGTTCAGTAAATGACAGCAAGGGCGAAATGTTATGGGCAGGCATGGAGTAAGACTTGGAGTGGTGCACTGGATTTGACAACAAGCAAAGACAGGTCTGTTAATGTGTAAAGAACGCTTGGATCACAGTTGGGATTGAGGGATAAACCTTGTATCAATTAGGATAGACTAGTATATGGGACTGCTGTGAATCAGGGACAGACTTGACGGCACCTGACAGAAACAAGATTACACTGCAGTGGCAAGCACTGAAAATCTCTTGGTCTTTCAATGGCAAAGCTGGGCAAAAAGTCCATCTTGATATGTGCTCCGTGGTAGCATAGACAGGAAGTGGCCCCTGAATGTTATTCTTAAAGACTCTCTCAGTTTTGCTTACATTCCACTGATGAAAGTAAATCGTGAAACCATACACGCATTCAACATGGTGTTGTTGGGTGTTGACGAGTTGATTCTGATTATTACTAACTCCATGTGACATAATAGAACTTCCCCATAAAGTGTTCTTGGCTATAATCCGTATGGAAGCAGATCACCAGGTTACTTCCCCAGAGAACTTCTAATCTCTTAAAGAGTTAGCAGCTGAATGTTCAGGTATTGTTCCACTATGGCTCCTTTTTCAAGCAGATAGGGTTGTATAAGGTGCTCTGGTAGTGTAGTGATTATGAATCAGGCTGATAACCTCAAGGTCAGCACTTTGAAACTACCAGCTGCTCTGCAGGAGAAAGATGAGGCTTTCTGCTCCCATAAAGATTTTCCGCTTTGGAAACTCTGTACAGGGTTGCTATGAGTTGGAATCAACTCCATGGCACATAAGTACCACCACCACCAGGGTTATATGTTGTTAAGTGCCATCGAGTC
>NW_006408543.1:22875580-22876950 GCF_000296735.1 Chrysochloris asiatica | reverse complement strand
GTGCACAGTATACTCTGCCGATTTTGTGTGGTTCCGATTTTATTTTTTTCTTTGGTGTAGGGTAATAGGTGCACTCACGGTTTGCCCACCTACATTCGGGTGAATAGAGGTAGGGACTTAGCCTAGTGGCCACGACCCACCCTCACCGCTGGCAGTTTCTTCTGCCAGGAACTCACACACACTCAGCCCAAGCTGAGACGCGGATTTGATCGGCCTTTTTGCACTGGGTTGAGAGGGGTCATGGCATAGCGCTGTGGGTTGAGGTGCCGCGCTGCCAATTCTTTTGAACTGCAAGGTCGGTGGTTCAATCTCACCAGCCACTCCTCAGAAATCCTATATAGGAGACGCGGATGTGCTTACTATTTGGTCTGCTTTTTCTCACTAGTTTGAGAGGCTTACCGGCGTAGCATGGTGGGTTAAAGTGTCACTGTAAAGCCTTTTGAATTGCAAGGTCGGTGGTTCAAGCTCACCAGCCGCTCCTTGGAAACCCTATACGGGAGATGCAAACGTGCATTCTATTTGGTTGTCTTTTATTTCATTGGTTTGAGAGGCGTCCCAGCACAGCACTGTGGATTAAAGCTCCACTATAAAGCCTTTTGAACTGCAAGGTCAGTGGTTCAAGCTAACCAGCCGCTCTGCGGAAACCCTATACAGGAGACGCGGATGTGTGTCCTATTTATTTCTTCTTCTTTTTTTCTTTTTCACTGGTTTGAGAGGAGTCCCGGCATAGCGCTGTGGGTTGAGGTGCCACACTGGTTTGGGCTCACCAGCCACTCCTCCGGGCCCTTATACAGGGTCACTACGGGTTGGAATTGACTCGACAGCACCTAACAGTAGGGAGAGGAGGGCAGAGGTGACTGAGAGAGAGTTAGGACATTAAAGAAATACTTATATTAAGCTACAGATTTTTTTTTCTTATTTTTTTTTTCTTTCTTCTTCCTATTTTTCTTCTCTGCCCCACTCTCCCTTTTTTGTGATTTAAACTGCTATATTTAGTCTTGTTTTCACTGGTGCTGCATTATTTTCTTCGGGTTTTATTATATATATAAAATATATTTTTTCCCATTTATCCTCTTTCTCCCATTTTTGTTTTTGCTTCTGATTCTGATTTTGTTTTTGTTTTTTAACCAACTGCTGTTGTTTGGCTGCTACACAGCCTCCCTTCTGCTTTTGGAGGACTCTTTGTCCCCCTATATTACACGAGAAGAGTCAGCAACCACTGCCAAAAAGCCAAGCTGCAATCACACCTTATAAAATACCAAAACCCATGCAAGAACCAATACCAGGTGTCATACACCAGGGAAACAGGCAACACCTGTAAAAGTTACTCTGAGTTAAGCAATAAGAAGAGGGAAAAGGGAAGAATACAC
>NW_006408543.1:22864278-22866265 GCF_000296735.1 Chrysochloris asiatica | reverse complement strand
TTCTTAAATCTTTTACAATGATCTTCAAAACAGATACAAGCTTATATTGAATATTCAGTAGTGGGGAGGTTGGGAAGTTTGTGATCAAGGTTCTTCTTCCAAGTTTTGTGGTGTTGTAGGATAAGCACTGGACTGCTAACCTCCAGGCTGGTGGTGCAAACCCATCAGCCATTCCTCAGAAACCCTGTACAGGGTCACTATGATCTGGAACCAACTAGAAGGCATTTAACAACAACAACAATAACAAAAACAACCTATACCCTTAAGAAATGCTGGTGGTGCTGTGGGATAGGCACTGGCTGCTAATTGCAAGGTCGGTGGTTCAAACCCACCAGTTGCTTCACAAGAGAAAGATGAGGCTCTCTACTCCCATAAAGATTTATAGTCTCAAAAATCCTATTATTAAGGTTGTTATAAATGGGAATTGACTCGGTGGCATTAGGAACACAGCCCTTGTACGTATATCAAGACCTTAATGCAACAGAAATCAGCATCTACGAGGTTATTTGCTGTAATCCAAGGTCAAACTTTTCTCTTTCATGATTTATAACAGAAACAAATCCCCAAGTCAGATTGCACTGTCGAGTAGCAGCTGTGAAGATTCCCATCCCACACAGATGACCATATTCATGTTCATCATGTCCCAGATGACCTGAGGGAATTTCACTCTGTTAGACGAGTTAAGATTCACTCAGAGCATCATTTCTGCTGATCTGCACAGCCATAATGTTTACCTGTACTTGTTTGTCTAATGTAAGTCTCTTGCCTTATACACTTCAAATAAAAATGTTGTTTGTCATCAAATGTTAAACATTCTCCATGGAAGTGGCATAAGGAGCTCTGGTAGCGTAGTGGTTACGAGTCGGGCCGCCAACCTCAAGGTCAGCAGTTCGAAATTACCAGTGGTTCTATGATAGAAAGATGAGGCGTTCTGCTCCTGTATAGATGTACAGCCCCAGAAACCCCGTGCAGGGTCACTATGAGTCGGAACCGACTCCACGGTACTTAACAACAACAACATGGAAGAGGCATAAAAGTTAACTCTGGAATTCATTCAGTGTCTTCTGGTTTCCAGTTAAGGTAATAAAGGTCCTTAGAACACACACATTATTTTGACACATGTCCCAGGATTTCTTGGAGTATATCTGATTTGTGTATCTTTTATTCTATGAAGCAAGTCAACTCTTCGGAAGAAGAGTTTGGTCAGCTCTAGAAAATCAAGAAATTTTGGGAAGAATGCATCATCTTAATGATTGACCCAAAGACATTCAGCAACACTAAAAATTCACTTACCAAGTTCCTACTGTGTACAATACTGTGCTCAACATTAGGAAAACAATATCAAATAAGATATCCTCTCTGCCCGAAGAGAACTCAATCTGATGGAAGTTGCAAATACACAGTGTGTCACACAACAATGAAAGGTGATAAAAGAGCATGAAGATAATAGCATTTACGTTTTTTTGGTATAATTTGTAAACAAAGTCACAACTGCTTTCAAATATAACAGGAAATTATTGATTGCATAATGCCAGATAATCATATGCTTAAATTTTAACAATGAGTATATAATCTGATTGTTGTACAAATTGTGCTGCAGGGCCAGATGTCCTCTTTATTCCTACTGTTAGCTACCATCAAGTCAGTTCTGACTCATAGCAACCCTGTGCACAACAGAACAAAACACTACCTGGTCCTGGGCCATCTTCACAATTCTGGCTACATTTGAACCCACTTTGCTGCCACTGGGTCAATCCATCTCACTGAAGGTCTTCCTCTTTTTCACTGACCCTCCATTGTTCAAGTATGATGTCTTTCTCCAGAGATTGGTCCCTCCTAACATGTCCAAAATAGAAGAGACAAAGTTTCTCCATCCTCATTTTTAAGGAGCATCCTAATTGTACTCCTTCCAAAACGGATTTGTTGTTTTTTCTAGAAGTCTGTGAACATTTCAATATTCTTCTCCAACATCGTGATTCAAGTGCAA
>NW_006408543.1:22843238-22863885 GCF_000296735.1 Chrysochloris asiatica | reverse complement strand
TATTTTAAGTCCTCTTTGTTTCCAGCAAGAAAGTCTGTATCATCTGCATATTGCGGATTATTAACAAATTTTCCTCAAATCCCGATACTACACACAATTGTTCGTCATATAATTCAGTTTCTCAGATTATTTGCTCGACATATGGATTGAATAGTTAGAGTGAAAGCATGCAATCATGGAGCACACCTTTCCTGATTTTAATTTATTCAGTATACCCTTGTTCTCTTAGAATGAGTGCCTCTTCATCTATGAACAGGTTCCTCATGTTCTGGAGTAGCCAGTCTTTGCAATGTTATCTGTAGTTCGTCATGATTAACATAGTAAAGTGCCTTTGGACATATAATAAAGCATGAGCAATCATCATTTTTTGTTCTCTTTGCTTTCAGCCATCAATCATCTGATGCCAGCAATGCTATCCCTTATTCCAAGTTCTCTTCTGAATTTCACTTGAATATTTGACAGCTCCTTGTTGATGTACTTTTGCTTTATTCATTTTTTATATATCTTTTGCAAAATCTTACTTGTGATATTAATGACACTTTTAAATGATTTCCTTATCTGTTGCATCTCCTTTCTTTGGAATGGGCATAAATACGGGTCTTTTTCCATTCGGTTGGCCAGGTAGCTATCTTCCAAATTTCTTGGCATAGACAATTGAGGGCCTACAGCACTGCATTCATTTATTGAAATATTTCAATTTGTATTCCATCAATTCCTGGAGACTTGTTTTTCACCAGTGCTTTCATTTTAGCTTTGATTTCTATCTTTACTACCATAAAGTATGGTAGTATGATCATATGGTACCTCTTGAAATGATTGAGTATCAACCAATTCTTTTTGGTACGGTGATTCTTTGTACTTCTTTCATATGTATATATATATTTTTTCTTATGCTTCCCACATCATTCAATGTTTTGTTCATAGAATCCTTCAATATTGCAACAAGAGTTTTTAATCATTTCTTCAATTCTTTCAGCCTGAGAAATACTGAGCATGTTCTTACCTTTTGGTTTTCTAGCTCAAGGTCTTTGTAAATTTCATTATAATATTTGTATTTGTCTACTCTGGCTCCCCTTTGAAATTTTCTGTTTCACTCTTTCACATCATCATGTCTTCCAGTTTTACTTTATCTTCAGGAGCAAGTTTCAGATGTCCTCTTTGTTGTTGTTATTAAGTGCCATCGAGTTGGTACCAACTCATAGCAACTTTATACACAACTGAACAAAACACTGCCTGGTCTTGGGCCAACCTCACAATCATTGCTCCGTTTAAGTCTATTGTTGCTGCCACTATGCCAATCCATCTCATTGGGGGTCTTCCTCTTTTTCTATGACCTTCCACTTTACCAAACATGATGATATCCATTTCCAGAGACTGGTTCCTCATGATAATATGTCGGAAGTATGAGAGCTTTATTGAATGTTTGATCAACTTAACACTGAGGAAGTTGGCAGAATTCTTCAATTTCATCATAACTGGCTTGTGGTTGAATAATAGTTCAATTCATTTGTTCATAGTTCATTCAAATAATACATTTGAATAATAGTTGTATTAAGTGCTCTTCCTATAGACATATGGATATTATCCTATCATAGACAAGGTTGTACTTTAAGCTAGATCTTGAAATATTCTATTTGATGATTAATATAATGAATGTCATGGAATCACTGGGAAATCTTTCAAGACTGAAGAAAATTGAAGAAATATAACAAACATGATTCTAAACTGGATACTTTTGTTATTAAAAAATGTTACTGACATATTTGTTGAAATATGAAAGAGATCTGAAGGAATAAATGGCAATAATGCATTGTCTCAATGTTAATCCAATTCTGATTGTTGTATTGTACTTATTTGGAATAATGCATTTATTGACAGAAAACACACAACGAAGTATACAATGATGATGGGATATTGTGGTTCAGTGATTTATTTGCTATGACTTTTCTATTCAGAGTTTTAGTAACTCTCATCAAACTACTGAGTAGGATCATCCAAACAGGAAGTATGGAATTCTAGTGTGGGGCTGGACCCATTTTGCCACACCCTGGGGTTTAAAATGAGTCATCTCAGCAGCAAGGATAGGTATCTCACTGCCATCAAAAAAGAAAAGCCAGAAGTGGAGTGTGTCCTTTGCACACTGAAATCCATGAAGACTAAACCTCCTCAATTCAGGAGATAAAAGCCATGATACCAGAGGAGCATCAGAGAAGTGGCAGCGGAACCAAGGGAGCAAAACCAAGAGTACAGGGCAGGGTGGTAGACATCCTGAGTCACTGGGAAAGTGAAGCTTAGTGTCTTAAGGAAGTTGGTTTTCAGACTGAGGTGCTCCAAGCATTTAATCCAGGAGCTAGGTTTGCCAATTTATGGAGCTTTAGCTGAGAATCTCTGGGCTGAGGCTTACTTAAGGTGGAGTGCAGTATCTTTTGGACATTTATTAGCAATACTAAAAGAGCTTTGTAACATTGCTCAAGCAAGGCAGAGGCTAAGGGACTGCACAACAGAGAGCCTAAGGACCAGAGAAAGGCACACCTACTGACACAAACGAAAAGAAACTGTCTTGACCAAAGAAATGTATCATGAGCATTTCTGATCCTGAATTGTAGCATGTTAGCTTCCCAGCAATAAATTGTCAGACAATGAATTGTCAAGTAGAGAAAGAGAGAATGCCACTGAAGGGATGATTGGTGTCAGCATTATTAAAGGAGGCACGTCTGACCTCTGCCTCACAGGTATCGGCCTTGTGCTGATGAGTTTGATTCTTCTTCCCACTTGTGAAGTCAGAGGAGGTCAGATGCTGCCTCATGCCATTTTTACAGATGTCAAATCTTTAATTTACTGTGAATGGTGCAGAACAACAACAACAAAAAAGGTATCATTTCTGAGCTTCCAACTTTTCTGCAAATTGCAATTGTTTTGAAAACTGATTTTATACTTGGACTTCTATTTAAAGATGATGATTTAGGTGCTTACATGGAGATCAGGCCATTTTTGAAAATTGAGGTAAGGACTGAGTCACAGGTCTTGCCTGATGCAATGCAGAACATAACAGAAATGGTATGCATAAAATCAGGAAAGCAGGACCAGAATATAACTTAAGAAGATGAATCTCTAGAAAATCTTAGAAATCGTGGGAAAGGCTTTGGGATCCCAGAATTCAAGATGATTTTACCTAGATCTTTCAATTCTCTGAGATCAAAATTATCAAGATAAAATGCTTGTATCAATGTATTAAGTCAAGAAAACTGACACATATAGAAAGTGACAAAAGATGACATCAAATTTGAGAGTTAGTCACAGAATCTAAATATTGACACCCCCCCCCCAAGAAGTTCTATTAATAGTGATGCACAAATATCTAGCTCTACTTTGTCCTATAGGGTCAGAATCGACTTGAAGGCAGTGGGTGTTGTAATTTGTGTTTTGTTTGGGTTGGGGTCTGAGATTTTTGTATTGCTACCATCATTCCAGGTGATGTTGATATTGTTGAGGCACTGACCACCTATTAAGCAGCAAAGATCACCCAGAAATTAAATAGCAAGAATAACCCCCCTCCTCAGTAAATCATTTTAGGGGCATAGGTGATGAATGCTGCATTTTCAAACTGAAATCTGTATATGTTAGCTCTGTCAGGAGCAAAGTAAATGTCAAAGAGTGTGTGGTTTTGTTGTTGTTGTTGTTGTTGACTGCTGAAATAATATGCTGTGTGCCTGATGATCAACTGAGCTTGAACACAAAAAAATTCCTTTAAAAAAAGAGAATCATGATCAGAATTTCTATTAATAGATTCATATTAACAGAAGGATTAACAAGTCTAATTTTGCAGCTCTCCAATCAAACAAGCACCAGAATTTAGGTACATAAAGTAAGCCTGTGAAATTTCTGAAATAAGTTCCATCTTTAAGAAAGCACAAGTTCAGCCAGGCATTGAAGTGTTTTCCATTATTAAGCTACTTTGACAAAAGATGGGGTGAGAACCCACATACCACCATTAACATTCAGAGCAACAAGGAAATTAAGTTGCCTTTTACACTTAACTATCTATTATTGCTTTTCCATTTTTACTTAATCATTACATCTTCTCCTAAATGAGTAGGGGGTAGAAAGAGTAAAACTAAGGAAGAAAGAAAGAAAATCTCCATTCAAGCCATTCCTAGGAAACTGGGTCTAACCGTTTAAATTTGCATTGTAATTACTTATAAAAAGAAATTTAATTCATTTGGCTCTCATACCTCATTTTTCAGATATAATTAAAATGACCTCGGGAAGCAGGTTAAAATAACAGAGTCAATTCTTACAGAGTAGATTCTAGACTTTTCATGGTCTTAAATTCTTATAAGTTCTGCTGAGAATCAGAATGACAGCGCTTGCCGCTCTCGTCTAAATAAACACAACTTAGGTATGCTTTCTTTTCTTTTTTTTTTTCCCTGAAATAAACTTGTCAAAAAGCCTATCATGTGGGTAGACTCAGGCTCTTGCCCCTCCAAGTAGGCCAACCTTTCTATTATCATTTGGAGGACAAAGGAAAGGCTGAGACATTAAAATATGTACATCTATGCATTTCCTTGCCTCAATCTTGTTGGTAAGTGATTATGAGTTGGTTCCAACTCATAATAACCGTATGCACAACAGAATGAAACAGTGCCAGGTTCTGTGTCATCCTCACTATTGTTGCTATGTTTGAGTCCATTGATACTGCCACTGTGTCAATCCATCTTGTTTGGGTTCTTCCTCTGTTTCCCTGACTTTCCACTTCACCAAGCATGATGCCCTTCTCCAGGAACTATTATTGTAGTTAAGTGCTGTCAAGTCTGTTCCAACCCATAGCGACCCTGTATAGGGTTTCTGAAAGCAGGTGGTGAGCTTGAACTGCCACCTTGCAGTCCAGCTCATTAATCCACAGTGTCATACCAAGACTTAAGGAATAACTGAATTCCACAGCCACCACTTGTCTGTCAGTGTGTCGTACTGTGTGAATTGCAGTGACTCTGGAAGCTATGCCATGGGTAATTTAAATACCAACAGGGTCACCCATGGTGGACAGGTTTCAGATGCGCTTCCAGATGGAGCCAGACTAGGAAGAAGGAGTGATAAACTCTGTCCAAATATTTAGTCACTGAAATGCTTATGAATAGCAGAGAAACACTTTCAGATATATTGTCAGAAAATGAGCCCCTCAGGTTGGAAGACACTCAAAATGTGACTAAGGAAGAGCTAGCTGCCTCCTCAAAGGTGAGGTGACTGTGATGACACAAATGGAGGAAAGCCTGTGGTAGTTAAGACTGAGGGACCTTCATTTGCTAATGGAGCACAACTCAAAGTGAAGAGAAACAGCTGTAAACATCCATTAATAATTAGAACATGAAAGGTATGAAGTATGAATCTAGGAAAATTGGAAATTGTCAAAAACGAAATGGAATGCATAAATATTGGTATCTTAGGCATTAGTGAGTTGAAATGGACCGAGATTGGCCAGTTTGAATCTGACAATCTCATGGTTTACTATGCTGGGAATGACAAATTGAAGAGGAATGATGTTCCAATCATTGTTAAAAAGAACATATCCAGATCAGTCATGAGGTACAATGCTGTCAGCAATAGGATAATATCAATGTACCTACAGGTAAAACCAATTAATACCACTATTAGTCAAATTTACGCTCAAACCAGAAAAGCCAGTGAGGATGAAATAGAAGAATTCTACCAACTTCAATCTGAAATTGATCAAACATGCAACCAAGATTTATTGATCATTACTGGTGATTGGAATGCAAAGGTTGAGAACAAACAGGAAGAATCAGTAGTTGGAAAATATGGTTTTAGTGATAGAAATGATGCTGGAGAGATTGCATTATACAATTTTGCAAAACCAATGATTTGTTCATTTCAAATACTTTCTTTAGACAGTATAAGAGACAACTATATACATGGACCTCACCAAATGGAACACACAGAATTCAAATTGACTACATCTGTGAAAAGAGACAATGGAAAAGCTCCATATCATCAGTCAAAACAAGGCCAGGAGAAGATTGTGGAACAGACTATCAATTGCTTATGTGCAAATTCAAACTGAAGCTTAAGAAAATGAAAACAAGTCCACAAGAGCCAAAATATGATCTTGAATTTAGAGATCATCTGAAGAACAGATTTGATACATTAAACACTAAAGACCAAAGACCGAAGACCAGAAGAGTTGTGGGAAGACATCAAGAACATCATACAGGGAGAAAGCAAAAAGTCATTAAGAAGACAAGAAAGAAGAAAAGGATCAAAATGGATGTCAGAAGAGGCACTGAAACTTTCTCTCCAGTGTAGAGATGCTAAAGCAAATGGAAGAAATGAGGAGATACAAGAGTTGAACATAAAATTTCAAAGATCAACTTGAGAAGACAAAGTCAAATATTACAATGAAATGCCAAAGATCTGGAGTCAGAAACCAAAAGGGAAGAACATGCTTAGCATTTCTCATGCTGGGGAAACTGAAGAAAAAATGCTCCCCACCCCAGAATTCCTAATCTCCAGAACTGTGAATATGTTAGATTACAAGAAAAAGGAGAATTAAAGTAGTCTGCAGATTTAAGATTGCAAGGAGTCCTAGTAGAGTAGTGCATTACAAGCTGGCCTGGTAACTTTAAGGTCAGTAGTTCAGATCTACCAGTCACTCCATGGCAGAAAGAAGAGGCTTTCTGCTCCCATAAAGATTTATTGCCTCAGACAGGGGTTGGAGAAACTTTCCTCTGCCAAACTTTATAATATCATTCTTAGGCCATACAAAATTATCAGCTTAAAATTTAGCCTGCTATATTTGATCAAACATTTAATTAACTCACTCCTGGAATGGCTCTGTAGGAACAGCACTGGACTGCAAACCACAAGGTCAACTATTCATACCCATCAGCTGCTTCTCAGAAACCCTATACAGGGTCACTATGAGTCAGAACTGACTTGATGGCATGTAACAACAACAACAAGGTGATAACTGGAATTGCAGTTACCTTGGCAGGGCCAGACCAAATGATTTCGTGGCTGTGGCACCATGGGTTAATACACTATACTGCAAGGTCAGTTTGAACTTCAAAGTCAGTGGTTCAAGCTCACCAGCAGCTCCTTGGATACCCTATACAGGGTCATTATGGGTTGGAACTGACTCTATGGCACTTAACAACAATAGTAACAAATATGGCCGGCGGGCCAGACACTTCCCACACTGCTCTACAGCATCACTATGAATCAGAACTGACTCAGTGGCGCACAATTACCACCACCAATCAATTCAACAGAAAATGTCAAAGGGCAACTAAAAAAGACAAAGAAGTATTATAATGAAATGTGCAAAGACCTGGAGTTAGAAAATCAAAAGGAAAGAACATGCTCAGCATTTCTTAAGCTGAAAGAACAGAAGAAAAAATGCAAATCTCGGATTGCAATACTGAAGGATTCTCTGGACTAAATACTGAATGAGACAGTAAGCATTAAAAAAAAGGTTAAAGGAATACACAGTCACTGTGCCAAAAAGAATTGATCAATACTCAACCATTTCCAGAGGTAGCATATAATCAACAACCAATGGTATTAAAGGAAGAAGTCCAAGTTGCACTGAAGGCTTTGGTGAAAAAACAAAGCTCCAAGAATTGATGGAATAGAAATTGAACTATTTCAATTAAACTGATGCAACTTACCCATCTATGCCAAGAAAACTAAAAGACATGTACCTGGCCAGTCTATTGAAAAAAAGATTCATATGTATGCTCATTCTAAAGAATCATGACCCAATACAATGTGGAAATCATCAAATAATGTCATTAATACCACATGTAAGTAAAATTTGGGTGAAGATAAGCAAAAACCGGTTGCTGCACCATACCATGCCAGGACTCCACGGTAATAGGGAGCTGCCAGAAATTCCAACCAGAGTCAGAAGAAGACATGGAACAAGGAATATCATTGCTCTCATCAGATAGATCTTGGCTGAAAGCAGTAATACCAAAAAGATGTTTACTTGTGCTTTATTAATTATGCAAAGGCATTCAGTTATGTGAATCATAGCAAACTATGGATAACATTGCAGATAATGAGTATTCCAGAACACTTAACTGTGCTCATGAGTAAAATGTACATCGAGCAAGAGGCAGTTATTTAAATAGAACAAAATGATATTGAATGGTTTAAAAACAGCAAATCTGTGCACCATGGTTGTATCTTTCACCATACTTATTCAATCTGTAAGTTGAGCAAAAAGATTAAGAATATGGACTTTAAGAAGAAAGTGATATCAAGATTGGAGGAAGGCTCATTAACAACCTGCAATATGCATATGGCACAACCTTGTTATCTGGACATGAAAAGGATTTACAGTACTTACTGATAAGATCAAAGACTACAGTCTTCAGTGTGGATTGCACCTCAATGTAAACAAAATTAAAATTCTCACAACTAGACCCATAAACAACATCACAATAAATGGAGAAAAGATCAAGGTTGTCAAAGGCTTAATTTTGCTTGGATCCACAACCAACATTCCTGGAAGCAGTGGTAAAGTAACCACACAATATATTGCATTAGACAAATATGCTGAAGACTTCTTTAAAGAATTCAAGAACAAAGATACCAATTTGAGGACTAAGGTATGACTGACCAAAGTCATAGTATTTTCAGTCTCCTCATATGCATGTAAAAAGTGAACAATGAATCAGGAAGACAGTAGGAGAGTCTATGCATTGGGTTTATTGTGTTGGAGAAAATTATTCAAAGTACCATGAGAAGAACAAGCAATCTGACTTGGGTGAAGTTCATTAGAAGTGAGGATGGCGAGACTTTATCTCTTTCTTTGGACATGTTGCAGGAGGGATCAGTCCCTGGAGAAGGACATCGTGCTTGGTAAAGTTTAAGGTTAGAACAAAAGATGAAGACCCCAAAAAGATGACTAACACAGGGCAGCAACAATGGACTTAAAATAACTATTGCAAGGATGGGGCAGGAATGGGCAATGTTTCATTTTGTTGTGTATAAAGTTGCTATGATTTGGAACCAACTCGATGTCACTTAACAACAACAATAAATGTCTGGCTTTAAATTAGTGATTAGTACTGTGGGTTAAATACTCCACTGCTAACCACAAGATCAGAGGTTCAAATCTACTACCTTCTCTTTGAGAGATTGTCTACTTCCATAATGATTTAGTCTTAGAAATTCTAAGGAGCATGCCTACTGTGTCCTAGTGGGTTGCTATTAGTTGAAATCTACTCAATGGCAGTGGGTTTTAAATGTGAGAAAGAGGCAGAAGAAGAGAGGAGAGAGATGTGTGGATAGAAGCAAGGTCAAAGAGATGTCATATTCATAGTTTTGGAACCTGCAAAGTAGGGCCATGAACCAAGCTATGCAGGCAGCTTCTAGAAAATATCAAAGGTAAGGAAATGGACTCTCCCCTTAAGCTTTCATATAGAAAGACAGCCGTGCCAACATCTGAGTTTTAGCCCAGTGAAATCTATGTCAAATGTCTGAACTAAAGAATTGTAAGATAATAAATGTGTGTTGTTGAAGTCATAAAGCTTATGATAATTTGTTATAACAGAAATACAAAATTAACATAAGCAGGATGAACATATATAACTATTTGGAAAATGGCTGCTTCGGAAGTTTTCTAGAAGTGGCCTTAAGGAACTACAATTGACTTTGTTAATAAGTGCTGTGGAGTCGGTTCCAATTCACAGTGACCTTGTATAGAGTTTCTGAGGAGCTGCTGGTGAGTTTGAACCACCAACTTAGAAGTTCAAACTGACCTTGAGGGCTTATCCTACAGTGCCACACCAGGACTCCATTACAATCTACTAGAGAAGAGTTCTTCCTAATCCAATTCTTATTTTTATTCAGACCATACATATTCTAAAAGTAGAAAGGGTCAAGAGCTCTCACCATTCTCACTTCTAATGAACTTCACCCAAGTCAGATTGCTTGTTCTTCTCACAGTCCATATACTTTCAGTAATTTTCTCCAACATAGTAAATTCAATGCAAACCCTGATTCTGAAAAGTGCAGGCTTACCAGCCTGCCAGCTTCATGTGCAATATTCAGAATCAGGGCTTGCAAATTCCTTGTTGTCACTAAGACTGTGTATTCATTTGAGGTAACTTAAAATTGCTTTTCCATAGCAAACAGTTACATTTAAACTAAGAATCTGTGTTAATTTGAGATGTGAAGGGTTTCAGGCTGATAATTAGGAGGCTAAAGCTCTCCCCCAAGCGATGCCATCATGTCTCCAATAATTTTATTGCTTTCCTATGTGGAAGAGGAATTAGATGTATTTTAGTTGATGACAAGCACTGATATATGAGTGATGTTTTCTAGTTTACAAACTACTTTCCATTTGTGTGGCTCTGAAGGTCAGAACTGGTTTGAGAGGGCAAGGGTTATAAGGCTGCAGATTACATTTTAACATTAACAACAACTAACCATTGGCATTTCCCCACATGCAAGAGCCTCCTTTTGAGGGAGAACATTACACCTCTAAGGACAAGGCAAACCTAGTTGAAGAAGTGGTAAGAAATGGAAAAAAAAAACAAAAAAAACAGTTCATCTCCACAGGTTTCTTCCAGTGTTGGTATTGTATGATCAGAATTTCTTTTGCATATATAAGACAATCCCAAGACGTTTTTGAGATCCCCAAGTGCAACATCCTACAGAACGAAGAAAGTATTCATGTATTCTTAAAAGGCGAAAAGAGGACATTATAAAAATGGTGCCAATAAGTTAAATAAAATGAAACTCGTTTGTAGCATTTCAATGTTTCCCCAAAGTGGTGTTTACCTTTAATTTTCAAATCAAATGTAAACACCAGAAGTCAAATGATAATAAAGATCCCTTTAACTCAAAGCATCAGAAAACACTTGCCATCGAGTTTATTCACTGGAGTCTAGTTTTTCTCCTTTAAATTAGGTGCCCCTGTTATTCTTCAGCCTTATTACAAATTATAAACTGTACAAAATGCAATTCTAACTGTCTGCAAATGTATAAGAGCATCTGGTCAAGTCTGAAAGAGCTGAGGAGCCAACATTCTGTTGGTGGTGGTGGTAAGTGCAGTCGAGTCAGTTCTGACTCATAGCAACCGTGTATAGGGCTTCTGAGGAACAGCTGGTAGGTTTGAACCACCCACCTTGTGGTCAGCAGTCCAGTCCCTATTCTACAGTGCCACACCAGTACTTCATAGGAGCCAACATGGTTATTACTGTTGTTAAGTGTCATCAAGTCAGTTCTGACTCATAACAGTATCCGAAAAGCCAACACAGGACAGTGAAAATGTCTAATCATTTCAAGTTAGGCAATGTGGCTTTGAATCTCAGCTTCTTCTTGGCTGGAACAAGGAATAAACCATGCCACCTTTCTTTAATCTCAGTTTTCTCAACTGGAAAATTATCCTTATTCCTTCAGAGAGTTTTGAGACTTAAGTAGTACCATGGGTCTGAAAGGGTTTAAAAAGGCAAATGTGAGTCCTGATTGTCACTCATTGGCCTTTCCATGCAGTCTGTAAAATATTCTAGTGTAACAGTCCCTCAAGATTAACTTGGCAAGAGCTTTTTCTTGTTAACACCATTATAAGCACTGTGGGCCACCAGTTAGCTATGACAGCTCACAAAATGTGACCATTTTTCTTCACCTCTGTGGTGAGAGGTATGCTGAGCCACCATGTTGCATCAACTGAAAGCATGCCCATCAGATATTAAACATGATAAATAAAAATGTGTGCACAGAAATGTGAAGAAAAATGTTACTGTGAAATTGCTCATGAATTTAATCCTGTATGTTTCTTATATTTAACTAGATTTTCAGGGCAATGAGAGGAAAAAGGAGTATTTCAGAAACAATAAAAAAAGCAGAATCAGAACTGGAACTACCCATCCATCAGATGGTGGTGGTGTGCCATGGAGGCAGTTCCAACTCCTAGCGACCCTGTAGAGTGTTTTCAAAGCTCTAAATCTTTACAGGAGCAGAAAGCCTCATCTTTCTCCCACAGAGCAACTTGTAGATTCTAGCAATCAACCTTGCAGTTAGCAGCCCAATTTATAATCCACTACGGTAACAGGGATCCTTAACCACCAGTCACCAATACACGATAATAACAAACAACAACAAAAGCAAACTTACTCCTGCATTGAAAATAAATTGAATACTTTTACCAGAAAGATGAATGCATATATGTTGCAAAAGTTTATAACTTTACAAATAAAGGTAAATAAAGATCTCTATGGTTCATCCTCAAGCATGCTCTCCTCCCAATCTTTCATAGAGGTGCCCACTATTTAAGTTCATATGGATCATCTTTGACCTTTTTCTCTGCATTCATGTGAACATATCTCACAGACATAGTCACAGAATCATAGTAGTGTGGTTTTGTGAAGATATTTTTCCTTTCTTTTACCTAACTGGTATCACAATGAACATAACATTCTGCAACATGAGGATGTGAAATCTAGGTTAAAATTTCTATATTCAAACATCTGCCTCTTGACTTAATACATGTAAGACGAGAAAATAATTCAGCCTTCTGAACTGTAGTGTCCTCATCAGCAAAAGGAAATAATAATACAACCTAGCTCATGAAACTGTTGTAAGGGTTGAAATAGATCATTCATGCAAACAAGATTGGAAACACTTTACAATATTGGTGGTTGGTTTAGCCTCACCATTAACTATGTGGTCAGCTCTTACACATGCCCTATTAATGATTTTATATATTAGTGTGTATGGGGTATCTTTTGACTCTAATGGATGTGTTGCAAACACTTCTCAACCATACTAATCTATTCAGAAAACACTCCTCTCTACTCTGAAATGGGTTGTTGTATAAAATAGACAATACTCGATGTTGTTGCTGTTGTTAGGTGCCATAGAGTCAGTACTGACTCATAACAACCCTAAGTACAGCAGAAGGAAACACTGCCAAATCCTGGGCCAACTTAATTATTGTTGCCATGCTTGAGTTCATTGATGCTGCCACTTGGCCAATCCATTTCACTGGGGGCCTTCCTCTTTTTCTCCGACCCTCCACCTTACCAAACATGATATCCTTCTCCAGTGACTGATCCCTTCTCACAATTAGTCTGAAGTATGAGAGATGAAGTTTGGCCATCTTAGCCTCCAAGGAGCACTCTGGCAGTATTTCTTCCAAAATGGATCTATTGGTTCGTTTAGCAGCCCATGGCACTTTCAACATTCTCCTCCAACAACATAACTCAAAAGCATCAATTCTTCTACGGTCTTCCTTATTCACTGTCCAGCTTTCACATGCATATGAGGTTACTGAAAATAACATGGCTTGGGTTAGGTGCACCTTAGTCCTCAAGCTGACATCTTTGCTCTTCAACACATTGAAATGGTCTTGTGCAGCAGATTTGCCTAATGCAATACATTGTTTGATTTCTTGATGGCTGCTTCCATGAGTGTTGATAGTTGATCCAAGAAGAATGAAGTCTTTGACAACTTCAATATTTTCTCCATTGATAAGAATGATGTTTATTGGTCCAGTGGTGAGGATTTTTGTTTTGTTTACATTGAGATGCAATCCATCTTGATCTTCATCAGTAAATATTTTAAGTCCTCTTCACTTTCAGCAAGCAAGGTTGTATCATCTGCATATCACAGGTAGTTAATGAGTCTTCCTCCAATCCTGATGCCATGTTTTTCTTCATAGAACCCAGCTTCTCAAATTATTTGCTCAGCATACAGGTTGAATAAGTATGGTGAAAGAATACCACCCTGTCGTACACCTTTTTTAACTTTAAAACATTCAGTGTTCCCATGTTCTGTTCGAACAACTGCTTCTTGGTCCAAGTACAGATCCCTCATGAGCTTAATTAAGTGTTCTGGAATACTCATATTTCGCAATGTTGTCCATAGCTTGTCATGATCCACACAATCGAAAGCCTTTGCGTAGTCAATAAAGCACAGAAATATCTTTCTGATATTCTCTGCTTTCAGCCAAGATCCATTGGACATCAGCAATGATATCCCTCGTTCCACAGCCTCTCCTGAATCTGGCTTGAACCTCTGCAAGTTCTCTGTCAATGTGTGTTTGTAGCCGTTTCTGTATTTCCTTTAGCAAAACTTTACTTGCATGGGATATCAAAGAGATTGTCTGATGATTTCCGTGTTCTATTGGGTCACTTCTCTTTGGAATGGGCACAATTACAGAATTCTTCCAATCAGTCGGCCAGATAGTTAAGTGTCTTCCAATTTTCTTAGTAGAGATGAGTGAGTGCATCCTGTGCCGCCTCACTTTATTGAAAGATTTCAATTTTTATTCCATCAATTCCTGGTGCCTTGTTCTTTGCCAATTCCTTCAATGCATCTTGGACTTCCTCCTTCAGTATTATTGGCTCTTGATCATATGGTACCTCTTGAAATGGTTGAACATTAACCATTTTTTTTGGTACAGTGACTCTGTGTATTCCTTCCATCTTCTCTTGATGCTTCCTGCATCATTCAATAATTTGCCGAGAGAATCTTTCAATAATGAAAGTTGAGGCTTGAATTTTTTCTTCAGTTCTCCCAGCTTGAGAAATGCTGAGCATGTTCTTCCTTTTTGATTTTCTGCTTCCAGATCTTTGCACATTTTGTTGTAATATTTGCCTTTATCTTCTTGAGCTGATCTTTGAAATTTTCTGTTCAGCTCTTGGACCTCCTCGATACATACCAAATATTCAATAACAACAAACTAAATGATAAGCAATGGAGTCAGAAATGACTCCAAGGTAGTTAACAACAAAAACAACTAAAAAATCCAAAAAACACTGACAAATTAAATTAATGAATGCAACTAGAAATAACTTAAAATTAGCTGATATGAGAAAATCATGATAAGATTAAAATATTATCTTAGGAATATAACTGAGTGAGAAAAGGAAATTGATGTAAGGAGATCATAGGCACTCCACATGAAAAATGGCAGAAGTACAAATGTCCTGAGAAGGGAAAATCCTTGGCTTGGTTGAGCCATAACAGGAAGCAGTCTAAATGGACAGGAAAATAGTGCACAGATGGCCAAGGAGCAAAGAAGCACTAGACTGCAGAACATAGCAAAAGGTTTGCAATTTATTCTAAGGGCAGAAGGAGATTATTAAATAGTTTTACACTAATGAATAACATATCTCTTCTTCACTGTTTTAAGCAACATAAGGATTCTAGTGGAATAGGGGTAGAAAAATCTGGAAAACCAGTTAGAAGGTCTTTACAGCTATCAGGTGAAAGATCCTTCTGCTTGTCACAAGTCAGAACTGAAACTGGAGAGAAGTGAACATATATCTTGGGTATATTTTGGATCTAGCACCAACTTGCTGATAAACTGGCTGTGAGAGGTAAGAGGAAACTGTGGGTAGAGGTGGGGTTAGAGGTATTACTTACCAAACCAGAGAGAGTGCGGAAGGAACAAAGGAAAAAAGAAGAAGATGCTGGAGTGAGCCCATGGCATTTCAACATTAAGAGATTGGGTACAGAAAACAGAGCTTGACAAGGATGCCAAGATGTAGGAAGCATACAACTGGGAGCGTCATGTCATGGAAGTCTTAGACTGTTGTTCAGGGATGTCAAGTCAGTTCCGACTCATAGCGACCTTGGCGAGGCTTTCCGAGGAGCTTTGAACTTGTGATTAGACCTTGTGGTTACCAGTCCCGTGCTAATCCTACACAACAATAAAGAGAAATGATAATGTAATGATACCAAGAGTCTGAAGTCTTGGATATACAGTTCTTTATTATAGGAGGAATATTCAACTGTGTTGAAAGTTTTTTTTTTGGTTCTGATAAGGAATGGACAGCGACACTAGCACTGGGTTTGCTACATAAATTTCACTGCTGTTGTTGTTAAGTTGTCAAGTCAAGTCTAGACTCATAGTGACCCTATATAGGGTTTCCAAGGAACAGCTGGTGAGTTTGAACTGCTGACAGTGCAGTTCAAACTGACCTTGTGGTCGAGCACTGATATTATGGCAACTCTTTTGGGACTGGAAGGAGAGAGGGAGGAGTAAGAAGAAAACAGGGAAAGCAACCATGGGACTCTGTAGGCATTATAACATAAGAAGAAGCTAAATAGGTTGGTTTCTGCTGGAGGATGTGGGGTGAGCCTATATATGTTGTTAAGTGCCATCAAGAAGGTTCTGATCCATAGCAACCCTGTATATGGTTTCCAAGGTTTGAAATGTCAACCTTGCTGTTCAAACTAACTTTGCAGTCTAGCACATTTTCCTGCAAGCCTACACAAGGGCTCATATCTCTCTATATATATTGTTGTGGTTAAGTGTCATTGAGTCAGTTCTGACACACACACACACATATGTGTGTGTGTGTGTGTACTTGTGTAAATATTGTAATCGTTAAGTGCTGTTGAGTCAGTTTTGACTCATAGAGACCCTGTATAGGGTATCCAAGGAGTGGCTGGTGGGCTTGAACTGCCAACCTTGTGGCTCAAACTGACCTTGTGGTCCAGTGCATCATCCTGCAGCACCACACCATAAATCTGCCAGCTTAATGTTACAGGACAGAGTTAGAGGACTGACATCATTCAACTACTTCAAGATGCACTTTAAAGCTACTGTGATCAAGACAGTATGGTACTGACAAAGGAATAGACAGGTCAGGTCAAGGGAATGGAATGAAAAGCCCAGAAGTAGATTCACACAAATGCATATAGAAAATGATCTTTGACAAGGGAGCAAAGGCAATTTAATGGAGAAAGGACAATCTTTTCAACAAGTGGTGCTAGAAAAACTTATGGACATACACAGCTAAAAATATAAATCTAGACACAGATTTTATCCCTTTCACAAATATTAACTCAAAATGATTGTAAGGCTAGATGTAAGATGAAACATCATACACGTTTCAGAGATGCTAGGTGACCTTGTATTTGGTGATGACTATTTAGATGAAAATCCAAAAGCACAAGCCATAAAATAAAATAATGATGTTAGATTTCATTAAAATGGACAACTGTGCTCTGTGAAACACTGTTATAAGAATGAAAAGACAAGACAGAAGACTGAAAGAAACATTTGCAGAACATGTAAGTGATAAAAGACTTACATTCAATACACAAAAACTCTTCGAACTCAACAATGAGACAAGTTTACTAAGAAAGGGTGTCCCATCTTCCACAAAAGTTCTCAGCATGTGTCTCTTTGCAAAGTTTTCAGCACACTAGCATCACACAGTCTCCTCTGCATCATCAGGACCAGATGCCTGACCCTCTTGAAAATGGAAGATGCCTGAGAGACACATCTCTGCGTTGCTAGTCTAGAAGGACATCTGACAGGGAATAAGTACATATTTCTTGATTGGCATTTTTTAAAAAAAAGACTATATAATTATGTCCACCACCACCCCCCCCATATAAGCAATGATCTTCATTGGGTACCATCCACTTAGGAAAATGAACTAATAGAAGAAATACATTGAGTAAAATACTACCATTGTTGTTGTTGTTATTGTTAGGTGACATCAAGTTGGTACCAACTCATAGCGATCCTATGCTCAACAGAATGAAACACTTCCTGGTCCTAGCCAACCTCATAATCATTGCTATGTATGAGGTCGTTGATGCTGCCACGGTGCCAATCCCTCTTGCTGGGGGTCTTCCTCTTTTTCTCCAACACTCCACTTTATGAAACATGATATTCTTTTCTGTGTCTAGTCCCTCCTGACAGTATGTCTAAAGTATGAGAGATGAAATCTGGCCATCTTGGTTTCCAAGGTGCACTCTGGTTGTACTTTTTCCAACACGGATCTATTTGTTCTTTTGGCAGCCTATGGCACTTTCAATATTCTCCTCCAACACCATAACTCAAAAGCATCAATTCTTCTATGGTTTTCCTTATTCACTGTCCAGTTTTTGAATGTATACGATGTTATTGAAAATACCATGGCTTGGGTCAGGTGCACCTTAGTCTTCAAACTGACATCTTTGCTTTTCAATACTTTTAAAATCTCAAATGCAGGATTTTGAGATTCTTAACAGTTTTATTTCTGTATTTTCCAAATCTTCTCATATAAACAGTTATCGCTTTACAAATATAAACCTTTACTGTGTTTTAGATGAAAGCATACACAACGAATTAGGCTCTAATTTAACAATTTTAATACAAGTTGTTCCATGACACTGGTTACGATTTTCACAACATGTCAGCATTCTCATTTCCATCGATCTGTTCTGTTTCCACTGATCTAGCTTCCGATCCCTACTGGCCTATTCATCTTTGTTCTGGGCTGAATGTTGACTATTTGGTCTGCTGTGACTGATTGTTTAAGGGAGCATATTACTTACAAATTACATTATTTATTTTGTAAGCCAATCTATAAAATGTTCTGAAAGGTAACCTCCAATAGTAGCTTTAATGCCAAGTTCAAAGAATATATTAGAGGGTTAGAATTGGGATTTCTTCTAGTCTCTTTCAGTCCAGCAGGCCTAGCCTCTTTTTATAAATTTGAATTTCATTCCCCATTCTATCTGGGACCTCCTATTGGGTTCCTGTTCAGAACACTCAATGGTAGCTGGGTACCATCGAGTTCTGGCCTCATGTTAGAAAAGCTGTGTTTTCTGTGAACTATTAGTCCTGTGGACTAATTTCTTTTTAAATCTTTGCTTCCCTTCATTATCTTTTGTTCCAGATGAGTAGAAACCAATATTTGTATCTTGGATGGCCTCCCACAAGCTTTTAAGACCCCAGATACTAGTCACCAAACTGTGGTGTAGAACATAATCTTTATGAACTATGGTATGCCAATTGACTAAGTTGTCCCACGAGACTATGGTCCTAATCCTTTTAGCCCAGTAAATAAATTCTGTGAATTGTTTGGGTGTATCTAGAAAGTCTGTAACTGTTCCTCTCATGTGCTTTATTATATGGAAAGACATGCAGCACACACAAACATATAAACATGTTTATACATATATGTTTATAAACATATATATATATATACACACACACACACATACATATAACTACATATACAACAGGAGTCCTGGTGTGGCCCTGTGGGTTAATGAGCCAGACTGCAAAGCCATTTGAACTATAATTCGGTGGTTCAAGCTCACCAGTTGTTCCTCGGAAACTCTATACAGGGTCACTATGTGTCGGAATCGCCTCTACGACACTTAACAACCACAACAACAACAACATATACAATGGAATCCTGTTGTGGCACTGTACAATAATAACAAGACTGCTAACCACAAGGTCAGCTGCTCAAATCTACCAGCCACTCCTTGGAAACCCTATATAGGGTTGCTATGAGATGGAACTGACTTGACAGTACTTAACAGCAACAATAAAAACACCTATTCATGGATGTACTTGCATATGTCTTCTTATACACTTGTATGCACATACATCTCCCTAGTAATCATATTTTGCTGTTATTACTATTTTTGGAAAATTATGTATGTTATAGTATATATTGAAGTCAACCTTGTTTCTTCTGCACTTCTTAGTGTCTTCATTTATCTTGGTTAAGTTGTGCAAACTTCACCCATATTTGGTACTGCATTTCCCATCACCAAAAATAACAAGTGTGTGGTGCTGTCAGTTAATATAATGGATTGTAAGGTTGGTTTGAACTGCAATGTTGGCAGTTCAAACTCACCAGATGCTCCTTGGAAACCCTATGCAGGGTCGCCATAAGTTGGAACCAATTAGACTGCACTTAACAACAACAAATATCTAGAAAGTAATTTTTCCTCCCTTCCTGTCCCATACCTGGCAACACTTGAAGAATAATATTTTACATGATTACGTTTATTCTTGATATTTTATGTGAGCAGGACCATACAATATTTGTCTTTTGTGATTGCCTTATTTCACTCACCATAATGTCCTTCAGATTAATCCATGGTGTGCAATGTATCTTGGATTTATCATTACTCTTTTTTGTTGTGTAGTATTCCATTGTACATATGTAGCACAATTGCTTATCTGTTCATCTGCTAATAGGCACTTGAGCTGTTTCTGTATGTTTGATTTTGTGATTAATGTTGCAAAGAACATAGGTGTGCATATGACTATTTGTGTTATAGTGCTAAAATTCCTTCAAAAGATACCTAGTTTCAAAAGATACCTTGGTCATTTGAGGATGCATGGAGGGGATTGTCATCATTGCAATGAAATGAAATATGATAAGATGAATGTAAAACTGATATTCTTTGATGTAAACCTCACAATAAAACCTTACAAAATAAAAATAAATAAATGCCTTGGGGGGGAAAATAAAAAGGATCCCTAGAAGTGAGGTTGTTGGACCATAAGATATTTCTATTTTCATTTTGTGAAGAAGTATCAAACAATTTCCATAGTGGTTTTACCATTTTGCTATCCCACAATCATTATTTAAGAGTTTCAATCTCCCCAGCACCTCTCTAGTATTTGTTGTTTTCAGTTTATTACATTTTTTGCACAGATGACATGGTTTTGATTTGCATCACTCTAATCTTTCATCATACTTATTCAACCTGTATGCTGAGCGAAAGCTGGACAGTGAATAAGGAAGATGGTAGAAGAATTGATGCCTTTGAGTTGTGGTGTTGGAGGAGAATACTGAAAGTGCCATGAACTGCCAAAAGAACCAATAGATCTGTTTTGGAAGAAGTGCAGCCAGAGTGCTCCTTG
>NW_006408543.1:22840272-22841024 GCF_000296735.1 Chrysochloris asiatica | reverse complement strand
CATCGCTATGTCCTTGTCCATGGGTTCAAGAGTCCCGAGGTCTCACCACACTTTGGACCAACCAGCTTCTCTCGCTCATCTCCAGGTTGATGGGAGTCTATGGAATGTGGTCAAACTCAGCCCATATCTTCATTGCTGCTTTTCCCCTCTTCCATTCACCAGTAGACCAATGTGGTCTATTGGCAAAGTGTTTTGATAAGCATAACTGTTTTCTTTCAGAAGGTTCCAGTTAATACAACTATTATTCAGATATATGCACCAATCACTAAAGCCAATGATGATGAGCTAGAAGAATTCTACCAACTTCTTCAGTCAGAAACTGATCAAACATACAATCAATCAAGATATGTTGATAATTACTAGAAATTAGAATGCAAAGCCTGGAAATAAAGAAGAAGGATCAGTAATTGGAAAATATGGCCTTGATGATAGAAACGATGCCAGAGATCACATGATAGAATTTTGCAAGAACAATGACTTCTTTACTAAAAATGTTTTTAAACAACATAAAAGATGATTATACACATAGACCTCACCAGATGGAATACACAAAAAATCAAATTGACTACATTTGTGGAAAGAGACGGTGGAAAACCTCCATATCATCAACCAAAACAAGACCAAGGGCAGACTTTGTAACAGACTACTAGTTGTTCATATGCAAATTTAGGTTGAAGCTGAAGAAAATCAAAACAAGTTCATGAGAGCCAAAATATAACCTTGAACATATCCCATCTGAATTTGGAAATCAT
>NW_006408543.1:22814466-22839102 GCF_000296735.1 Chrysochloris asiatica | reverse complement strand
TGTCTGACCCAAGCCATGTACTTTCAACCACCTATGTGGTGCTTGCACTGGACTGCAAGGGCAGTTTGAATTGCAAGGTCAGTGGTTCACGCCCTACACAGGGTTCCTACTAGTCGGAACCAACTAAACGGCACTTAACAACCAACAGTAAATATGCATGTGAAAGTAGGACAATGAATAAGGAAGGCCATAGAAGAATCAATGTATTTGAACTAAGGCGTTTAAGAATATTAACAGTATTATGGATTGCCTGAAGAACAAACAGATCTGTCTTGGAAGAAGTTCAGCCTAAATGCTCCTTAGAAGCCAGGATGGCAAGATTGCACTCTTATACTTTGAACATGTTATCAGAAGAGAAAATTCCTTGAGGGGCATCATGCTTGGTAAAAATGGATGTTCAGACAAAACAGTAGAAGACCCTAATGAGATAGATTGACATGGTAGCAAAAGCAACGGGCTCAAATGTAACAGCTGTGGACCTGGCAATATTTTGTTCTGTCATGCACAGCATTGCTATGAGTCAGTTCCAACTCAAGGGCACCTAACAACAGTTATTGAATCTATCTTCTGATGATCATGCATTTTTAGCTATGTTTGAGAGGCTATTCATGGTGAAAATTAGGTCTCCTTGTTTCATATCTCCCAGGAAGTTGAATAGTGTTGGCTTTAACATTTAAGTCTTTGATCCATTTTGAAGTATTTATTGTGCATTGTATGATCCTTTTTCATTTTTCTGCCTATAAGTAACCAGTTTTGTAAGCATCATTTGTTAAAGAGGCAGTTTTTTCCCACATTGAATGCAAATCAACTGCTTGCAGATAGGCGGCTTTACTTCTGGGTTCTCAATTCTATTCCATTGGTCTGTCTATCTGTCATTTAATCAGTACCAGGCTGTTTTGATTACTGTTGCTGTAGTAAATTTTGAGATTGGGATGTGTAAGGACTCCTACATTGTTTACAAAATTGCTTTAGCTGTTTGGGGCCTCTTCCCTTCCCATTTAAACTTTGAGATTCATTTTTCCATTTTATTAAATAATTTTGTTGGAATTTGGATTGAGATTGCATTACATCTACAGATTGCTTTGTGTAGTATTAGCATTTTCACAATGGTAATCCTACAATCCATGAGCATTGAATGTTTTTCCATTGATATAGGTCTCTGACCCCCAATGAAATAGACTGACTCAGGGACAGTAACAGTGGGCTAAAAAAATAACAATTGTGAGAATGTTGCAGCATTGAGCAGTGTTTCCTTCTGTTGTACAGAGAGTCACGAAACAACATTACAACTTTTCATATATTTTATGGTTTTCCTTGTGTATTTCCTTGTCTGTTGCAAACTTGGTTATGTTTATTCCTAGCTATTTCTATCCTTTGAGAAGTTTTAATAAATGGCATGATTTTCTTGATTTTCTTTTCAGAGTTCTTGCTGATATAGAAGAATTCAGTTGACTATTGTGCATCTATCTTGTACCTTGGGACTTTGCTAAATCATTGTATTAATTTGATAGCGTTCTTGTGGAATCTCTGGCATTTTCTATGTGTAAGATCATATCATTTGTGAATAAGGACAATTTCACTTCTTCCTTTCCAACTTGGATACCCATCATTTCTCTTTCTCACCATATTGTGCTAGCTAGGCCTTCTAGCTGTTGTTGTTAAGTGCCTTTAAATCAATTCCAACCCATAGCAACCCTGTATAATGTTTCCAAGGAGTGGCTGGTATACAATAATGACAAAAGTGTTAAAAGAGAATCCATTCCATTCTCAAGTGGACTGCTTTCTACCTTGCTCTATTGAAAATAATATTGGCAGCTGGCTTTGTATATATACTCTTAATTTGTTGTTCTTCTTCTTAAGTATCATGGAGTCGGTTCCGACTCATGGCGACTCTGCACAGGGTTTCCTTGGCTGTAAATGTTTATGGGAGCAGAAAGCCTCATCTTTCTCCCGCAGAATGACTGGTAGTTTCGAACTGCCTACTTTGTTGTTAGCAGCCCGTTTAGTAACAACTACACTACCAGAGCTCCTTATACTCTTAATTATGTCAAATAGGAATAGAAAGGAAATGCTCTTCATTATGTCAAGGTATTTCCTTTCTATTCCTATTTTCCAAAGATTTTTAGTTTAAAAGGAGGCTGAATTTTATTAAATACCTTTTCTGCATTGATTGAGATGATCATGAGTTTGGTTTTTCCCATTTTTTAATGTAGTGAGTTACCTTTACATTGATTGGTTTTTCTAATGTAGAACCACCCTTGCATCCCTGGTATGAATCCACTTGGTCATGATTTATTATTTATTTTTAATATGTTGTTAAATTCTGTTGGCTAGAATTTTGTTGAACATTTTTGCATCTATATTCATGAGGGTTACAGAAGTAATTTTTTGTGTGTGGTATATTTGCCTGACTTTTGTTGTTGTTGTTTAAGTGCCGCTGAGTTGGTTCTGAACCATAGTGATCCTGTATAGGGTTTCCAGGGAGCAGCTGGTGAGTTTGAACCACCAACATTGCAGATCAAACCGATGTTTCAGTCCAGCACATTAACACCAGGACTCCATGCCTGACTTTAGTGTCTTTTAAATCAGTTATACTGGCTTCAGAGTATGAATTAGGAAGCATTCCACATAATTTTCTATGTTCTGGAATGGTTTGAGCAGAACTAATACAAACTCTGGTTTAAATGCTTGGTAGAATTCCCCAGTGTAGCTCCAGGACTTTCTGTAGTTGGGAGATTTTCTTAGGGCGTTGTCAATTTCTTTTTTTGTTATGGGTTGGTTCAGATTGTCCACCTCTATTTGTGTTAGTTTAGGTAGGTAGTGTATTTGTCTATTTCTTTGAGGTCTTCCAATTTGTTGGAGCACAATTTTTCCTTATATTACTATGATCCTTTTGATTGGTTTGTTCTGTTATAATACCCCCATCTCATTTCTTATCTTTATTATTTGAATGTTCTTATTTTCTTAATTTGTAAAATTGTCCATAGTTTATAAATTTTATGAATCCTTTCAAAGAATCAAATTCGTGTTGATTTTTTCTATTATTTTTCTGTCTTCTATTTAATTTATTTCTCCTCTGATCTTTGTATTTCCTTTCTTTTGGTAACTATAGTCTTCTTTTGTTGTTCTTTTTCTATTTGCTCAAGTTTTCAGGTTATGATGTTGATCTTGAACCTTTCTTATTTTTTAATGTGTACATTTATTGCTACAAATTTTCCACTGAGCTCTTCTTTCCTATGTCCCCAAAGTTTTTATATGCCATATTTTCCTTCTAATCTGAATCTAAGAATTTATTAATTTCATGTGTATTTTCTTCTATTACTCAATAATTTTTCAATAAGGTGTTATTTAGTTTCCATACATTTAATTTTTCCTTGTCCTTTCTATTATTAATTTCTAGTTTTCTAGTGTTATGATCACAGGAATTGATTTGCAGATATCACTTTAATAAGCATTTGAAAAAAAGAAGAGAAATAGATTTTAAAGTGTGAAATTATCATTTTGCTCCTCCCAAACACCTTCTTCTTTATTCACTGTCCAGCTTTCGCATGCATATGAGGTTATTGAGAATACCATGGCTTGGGTCAGGTGTACCTTACTCCTCAAGTTGACATCTTTGCTCTATAACACTTTAAAAAGGTCTTGTGCAGCAGATTTGCCTAATGTAATACGTCTTCTTAAATATTTACCTGAAGGTGAACTACTGTGATTCTCTCAAATCTACTATATTAAATTGTAAAATTCTCTTTTTTTTAAATCTCTGTAGAGAGCATATTCAATTTAGTTACATAGCAGAGGTCATGATATGTAGAAGAACTAGTGTCACAATAAAATTCCCAGCACTAGGGAGGAAGATATGAAAGTTAGATATACCATCAATACTTGTACCATTTTCACACAGTGTTGGGCTATCTTGCAATCAACAGGAAAAAGAAAGATTAGATGATTAAATGAAACAAATCAAGAACAAAAATAAACTCATCTGTGTCTTTACTATTCTAAGTGAGTTAGTTAAATAAGGGCAGTGTAGGTAAGAGATAGAATTATCACCTTCTATGGCCCACATTTGATTCCCAGCTAATGTATCTCAATCAGTATTATCACCTTCTATGGCCCACATTTGATTCCCACCTAATGTATCTCAATCAGTTGCCACTTGTCTGTCAGTGAGCCTTGAGTGTTGTTGTAACACTGAATAGAGTTCAGCAGAACTCCCAGATTAAGATCTGGTTTTCACTCTGAATATTAGCCAATGAAAATGCAATGGATCACAAAGGTCCCATCCTATGTGGATGGGGTCTTCATGAATCAGGGGTAGCCTACAGGATAGCAAACAACAACAATAAAAAGTTAGTCAAAAATATTATTATAAGCACACTATATTTTTGTTTTGTTTTTTATTAAATATTGAAATATGATGAATAGCACCTGAATCTTGTCAGATATAGTCTGGGAAGATGAGTCCTTCAGATAGGAAGGCACTCAAAATGAGAAATGGGGAAGAGCTGCCTCCTTAAGGTAGAGATGACAGGGATGATGCAGATGGAGTAAAGCATTTGGGATGCTTTTTACTGATGGGGCATTACTCAAAATGAGGATGAACAACTGTAAACAACCTTTAATATTCAGAACATGGACTGTAGGAGGTATGAATCTAGGAAAATTGTAAGTTGTCAAAAGTAAAATGAAATGTATAAAGATCAGTATCCCAGGTATTAATGAGCTGAAATGGACTGCTATGAGCCATTTTGAATGTGACAATCATATGGATTACTATGCCAGGAGTGAGAAATTGAAGAGGAATGGCGTCCATGATAAGATAATATTTATATGCCTACAAGGAAGATTTGTTAATACCACTATTATTAAAATTTACACATCAACCACTGAAGTCAATTATTGTAAAATTGAAGAATTCTGCCAAATTCTTCAATCTGATATTGATCAAACATGCACTTAAGATGTATAGATAATTACCAGTGATCGGAATGCAAAGGTAAGAAACAAAGAGGATAAATCAGTAGTTTGAAAATATGATCTTGGTGATAGAAATGATGATGGAGATAGCATGACAGAATTTTGCAAGACCAATGACTTATTTATTGCAAATGCCTTTTTTAAACAACATAAGATGAACATACATATGGACCTCACCAGATAGCATACACAGAAGAGATGGTGGGGAAACTATACATCATCAGCCAAGACCAGGTGAACAAATTGACAAGAAAAAATGCACAAAAAATTAAATCAACCTAGGAAGGCATATGGACCAAAGAAACCAGCAGCACCGCAAAACACAAACAACATGTCAGCAATTAATCCATACCTATTGATAATTACACTATATGTCAATGGATTGAATGCATCAGCCAATAGACAGAGAGTGGCAGAATGGATAAGAAAGCATGATCTTACAATACACTGTCTCCAAGAGACTCATCTAACACACAAAGACAAATACAGATTAAAAATTAAAGGATGGAAAAAACTATACCAAGCTAATTGCAATGAAAAATGAGTAGTAGCAATATTAATGTCAGACAAAATAAACTTTAAATCAAAGACCAGCATAAGAGACAAGGAAGGTCATTGTCTCATGATTATAGGGTCAATTGACCAAGAGGATTTAACTATTATAAATATCTGTGCTGCTAATGAAAGAGTTCCAATTTACATAAAGCAAACCCTAATACAATCGAAAAAAGAGAGAGATATCTCTATAACAATAGTGGGAGATTTTAATACCCCACTTACGAAAACGGAGAGTACAACCAGAAAGAAGCTCAGCAGAGACACAGAGGAACTAAACAACACACTCAACCAACTTGACCTCATAGATCTATCTGTACAGAGCAGTCAACCCAACAGCAACACAATACATGTTCTTTTCCAATGCACATGGATCATTCCCTAGAATAGACTATGTGTTAGACCACAAAGCAAACCTCCATAAATATAAAAATATCAAACTGTTACAAAGCACCTTCTCAGACTGCTATGCTATAAAGTTAGAAATCAAGAATAGTAGGCTCAAGGAAACAAAATTGTATACACGGAAACTGAATAACACCTACATAAAAGTTTCTGGGTAATAGGACAAATAAAAAACAAAATTTTTAAATTCCTAGAAATGAATGAGAACGAAAACACAGCATACCAAAACCTTTAGGACTCATCAAAAGCAGTGATGAGAAGACAATTTAGTGTAATAAAAGGACACACGTAAAAAGAAGAACCAAAATCAATACACTTACAGAACATCTCTAGCAACTAGAAAAAAACATCAAAATAAAGCCACAGCCACCAGAAGAAAAGAAATAATAAATATTAGAGCAGAAATAAATGAGATAGAAAACAGAAAATTGAGAAAATCAACAAGACAAGAAGCTGGTTCCATTAAAAGAGTAATAAAATTGACAAACCTCTGGCAAATCTAACAAAAGAAAAGAGGGAGAAGAAACAAATAACATGCATAAGTACTCTAAAGGGAGACATTACAACAGAACCAATGGAAATTGAAAAGATAATATCAGAGTACTAAGAAGAACTTATATTCTAAAAAATTTGAAAATCTGGAGGAAATCAACACATTTTTAGAAAAATACAACCTACCTAAACTTACACAGAGGGAAGTAGAAAACTTGAGCAGACCTATAAGAAAAGGAGAAATTGATCAGGCCATCCATCATAAAACTCCACCCAAAAAACATCCAGGCCCAGATGGCGTCACCAGTGAATTTTACCAAACATTCAGAAAGAGCTGATACCTACTCTACTCAAACTATTCCAAAATGTAGAAAAAGGGTGGAAAGCTTCCTAATACAGTTAATGAAGCAAGCATAAACTTCATACCAAAACTAAGGAAGGACATCATTAAAAAAGAAAATTATAGACCAATATCCCTCATAAACATCAATGCAAAAATTCTCAACAGTATCCTAGCCAATAGAATTCAACAACACATCAAAAAATTAACACATCATGACCAAAAGGGATTCATAGTAGGCATGCAAAGTTGATTCAATATTAGAAAAACAATCAATGGAATTCATCATATGATTTTTTTAAAAGCTTTTATTGTGACTTGAGTGATAGTTTACATGGCAGAATATTGATTTTATACTCAACCAATCATATTTTGTTTCATTGCAATGATTACAATCCTTTCCATGCACCATTGGTTAACAGGTTTGCCTCTATTTTCCCCCTTTTTTTATTAGAAATTTATTATTTTCTATAATATACGTGGTTTTTAATTTTTTTTTTTTTTTTAAGTTTTCATTCTGAACTGAGTGATAGTTTACAAGGGAGAATATTGGCTTTACACCATCGTTTCATTGCAATGATTACAATCACCTCTGTACATCATCATTCAACAGTATTTGCTTCCATTCCCTCTTTTGATTTGTTTAGGGGGATCTACACAGAAACACTAGGGAATAATTTAAACAACCAAAGGGCACATTATGCAAGCCTGCCTCCTGGCCACCAGCACCCAGACTCTCTCTTTTTATGAGTCCAGAGTCCTCAGCTGCTCACTTTCTCCATGTCTTCATCTCTGCCTCCATTTCTGGTGTTGCTGCTTCTCTGGATAGGATCCCATTCTCTGTCTGTGCTCTTATCTCTTGATGGTTCTAGAGTCCTCTTTTTCCGTACTGTAAGATTAACTATTCCCCCATTTTTGTTATAAGACCTTTATAGTTGTGACAGTCACAATTAGTCATGATAACAATTTCTCACTATTGAATCATAAGAATCTTATCCCCATCTCTTTTCACCAGATCTGTCTAGACATTATGAAAACTATTCAGTGGGGACTCTACCTTCCCCCTATACATAAACTAAACTCCTTCTTAAAATTTGTAATCCAGTCACTTAGTGTCTTTATCACCCTCTCATTTTAAGTAGTCAATGCCTATGTTGTCTGTCCCTATCTACCTTGTATACAGAGGGGATAGGATTGACACTTGATGTGAAAACTTCTTTCCTCTCAGTTGGTACCACATAAATTTTTTAAAAAGGACAAAAACTGCATGATTATATTGATTGACACAGAAAAGGCACTTGACAAAATCCAACACCTATTCCTGATAAAAACACTAAACAAAGCAGGAATTAAAGGAAAAATCCTCAACATAATTAAGAGCATATATACAAAACCAACAGCCAACATCACTCTCAATGGAAAGAAACTGAAAGCATTTCTTCTGAGAACAGCAGAGGGAATCCCATTATCCCCACTCCTATTTAACACTGTGTTGGAAGTCTTAGCCAGAGATATGAGGCAAGAAAGGGAGATTAAAGGTATCCAAATTGGCAAAGAAGAAATAGAACTTTGTTTGCAGATGACATGATCCTATACATAGAAAACCCCAAAGACTCAGCAAAAAACCTACTGAAAATCATTGGAAAATTCAGCAAAGTGGCAGGGTACAAGACCAATATACAAAACTCAGTTGGATTCCTATATAATAAAGAAGAAAGCGTTAAAGAGGAAATGAGGAAAACAATACCACTTATGATAGCTGTCCAAAGGATGAAGTATTTAGAAATGAATCTAACCAGAGAAACAAAGGGCCTATATAAAGAAAACTACAAAACACTACTACAAGAAACCAAAAGAGATTTACAAAAATGGAAGAATGTATCATGTTCTTGTATAGACAAACTTAACATAGTGAAAATGTCAATACTACCCAAAGCAATCTACAGATACAATGCAATCCCAATCCAGCTCCAAACATTCTTTGAAGAGATGAAAAAAAAAGAGTGTATTCATACAATATTTTTCTTCTGTGCTTTACTTAGCATATTTTGTTTATCCCGTCATCTGCTGATGGACACTTTGATTATTGCAGTTACTATTGTGAGTAATGATGATATGAAAAAAAGATGGAAGGAATACAGAGAGTCACTGTAAAAAAAAAAAAAAACAAATGGTTAATGTTCAACCATTTCAAGTGATAGCATAGGATCAAGAGCCAATGGGGCTGAAGGAAACAGTCCAAGATGCACTGAAGGCAGTGACAAAGAACAAAACACCAGGATTGATGGAATAAAAATTGAAATCTTTCAACAAATTGATGCAGCACTGGAGGCACTCACTCTTCCATGACAAAAAAAAAATTGGAAGACAGCACTACCTGGTCAACTGATTGGAAGAGGTCCATTTCTGTGCCCGTTATAAAAAGAGGTGACCCAACAGAATGCGGAAATCATTGTACAATATCGTTAATCTCACATGTAAGTAAAATTTTGCTAAAGATAATTTAAAACCAGCTGCACCAGTGTATTGACAGGGAACTGTGAGAAGTTGAAGCTGGATTCAACTGAGGACAAAGAATGAGAAATAGCATTGCTTACATCAGATGGGCCTTGGCTGAAAGCAGAGAATATCAGGAAAATGTTTACCTGGTCTTTATTGGCTATGCAAAGGCATTCAACTGTGTGGATCATGACAAGTTATGGACAACATTACAGAGAATGAGTATTTCAGAACACTAAATTGTGATTATGAGGAACCGGAACAGAGAGCAAGACACAGACATTCAAACTGACAATGATTTAAAGTTAGGTATGTTGTGTGCCAGACCTGTGTCTTTTACCATACTTATTATTTGCATGCTGAGTAAATAATCCAAGAAGCTGGATTATATGAAGAAGAGCATGGCATCAGGATTAAAGAAATATTTATTAACAACATGTGAAATGCAGATGATACAACCTTCCTTGCTGAAAGTGAAGGAGACTTGAAATACTTACTGATTAATATCAAAGACCATAACCTTGAGTATGGGTTGTATCTCAGAGTAAAGAAAACCAAAACCTTCACCACTGGACCAATACATAAAATCATGATAAATGGAGAAAAGTTTGAAGTTGTCAAAGACTATTTTTCGTGAATCCACTATCAATACTCAAGGAAGCAGCAGTCAAGAAATCGAACAACATATTGCACTAGGCAAATCTACTTCACAAGACCGCTTTGAAGTGTTCAACAGCAAAGATGTTCATTTGAGGACTAAAGACGTGCCTAACCCAAGCCATGGTATTGTCAATATTGGAGAAGAATGTTAAAAGTACCATATAATAAAGGTACAAAGTGACTGGTTTACAAGTTTTCAAGAGGGAGTTAGATTCAGAGTTTGTGGGGGAAGGTAGAATCCCCATTGAATGGTTTTCATCTGGTCTATATGGGTCTGGTGAAAGGAGATAGGGATAATATTCTTATGACTCAATAGTGAGTAGTTGTTGTCATTACTTATTGTGATTGTCACAACTGTAAAAGCAGAAGTTTTGTAACATAAAGGGTTGTTGTTGTTGTTGTTATCAGGTGCCATTGAGTCGGAACCGACTAATAGTGGCCCCATGTACAGCAAAACGAAACAATGTCCGATCCTGGGCCAACCTCACTACTGTTGCCACACTTGACACCATCAATGATGCCATCTGGCTGATCCATCTCATTGGGGGTCTTCCTCTTTTTCTCTGACCCTCCATCTTACCCAGGATGACTTCCTTTTCTAGCGACTGTTCCCTCCTGACAATATGTCCAAAGTATGACAGACGAAGCTTAGCCATCTTGGCCTCCAAGGAGCACTCTGGCTGCACTTCTTCCAAAACACATCTATTGGTTCTTTTGGCAGTCCATGGCACTTTTAGTATTCTCCTCCAACACCACAATTCAAAGGCATCGGTTCTTCTACAATCTTCCTTATTCACTGTCCAGCTTTCGCATCCATATGAGGTTATTGAAAATACCATGGCTTGGGTCAGGCGCACCTTGGTCCTCAAAATGACATTCTTGCTCTTCAACACTTCAAAAAGTTCCTGTGCAGCAGATTTGCCCAATGCAATACGTCATCTGATCTCTTGACTGCTGCTTCCGTGAACGTTGATAGTTGATCCAAGAAGAATGAAGTCCTTGACAACATAAAGTGGGGAGTAGTTAATCTTATGTTCCAGGAACAGAGGACCCTAGTACCATCAAGGGAGAAGAGCATGAGCAGAATGTGGGACCCTATCCAGAGAAGCAGCAACACCAGAGATGGAGGCAGAGATGAGGACATGGAGAGATAGAGCAGCTGAGGACTCTGTACTCATGGAAAGAGAAAGGCTGTGTGTTAGCAGCCAGGAGGCTGGCTTACAGAATGTGCCCTTTGGTTGTTTAAATGATTACATATTCCTGAGTGTTTTTTTATACATGCCCCCCCCAAACAAACAAACAAACAAACAAACAAAAACAGAGGGAATAGAAGCAAATACTGTTGAATGATGATGCATGAAAGGGATTGTAATCATTGCAATGAAATGAAATACAATAGGATGAGTGTAAAACTGATGGTCTACCATGTAAACTATCACTCAACTCACAATAAAAACTTAAGAAAAAAAAAGCACCATAGACTACCAAATGAACAAATAAATCTGTGTAAGAAGTATTGCCAGAGTGTTTCTCAGAAGCTAGGGTGGCAAGATTTCATCTTTCATACTTTGGACATAGTATCAGAAGGGCCCAGTCGTAGCAAAACAGAGGGAGACCCCAATGCGATGGAATGGCCAGTGGCAGCAGCAATGAACTCAAACTTACCAATGATTGCGAGGACTGTAGAGGACAGGGCAGTGTTTCATTCTGTCATGCACAAAGTCACAATGAGTCAGAACCAACTTGATGGCATCTAACAACAACAGGTAGTATTGAGTTTTGTTTTTTTTCAGATATTATTGAGTTGAACTTATTCCATGGCACATAACCACCACCACCACCATCATTACTAAAGGGAGCAGAGTGGCTCTGTTCAATAAGCACTGGACTGCAAGCCAAATGACTGATGCTTGAGCCCCCAGCCATTCTGTGAGAGAAAGATGAGGCTTTGGCTCCTGCAATGATTTATAAGGACACTATGACTCCTGGTGTGACGCTGTAGGATCAGCACTGAACTGCAAGCCACCAGCTGCTCCTCAGAAACCCTACACAGGGTCACTATGTGTCAGAACGGTCTCAACAGCACTTAACAACAAAAACAACACTTGTCACTCAACAACAAGATTGTTACTAACAGGAGCTCGGGTGGTGTTATAGGATAAACTCTAGACTGTTAATCACAAGGTCAGCAGTTTAAACCCACTAACCATTCTGAGAGAGAAAAATGAGACTTTCTGCTCCCATAAAGATTTATAACCTCAGGAACCCTGTACAGAATCACCATGAGTCAGAATCAACTTGATGGTGGTGGACTTTGTATTTGGTTTATTATTACTTACAAGGGCTTTTATTTTATATTCTCACATATCTAGTAATGGTAGCTTTTTATTTTGTTTCTTTTTAAAAAGAACAGTCTTGCCTCTGATAAGAATTTATGCTGTAAGTGACAACCCAAAAGCAAAACTGAAATATTTCAAAACACTGAAAGAAATTGCCTTTTTAAATCTGCATTGTGTCTCTGACATCAGTGACATACACGTTTTGACAAAACTCATCACTTAATAACTACACTGTTGCCTTCAACACATGGCAAAAAAATATGTGGATGAGAGATTTTCATCCTAATAATTTCTATGAGGATGAGTAAAAAATTATCCACACTCTGGTTGTAGACTTTATTTTAATAAACTTTTAGAAAAGACAAATTCATAATTTTCTACATAAGCTCCTGGCTTTTCAATGTAATTTGTCCATCTGCCAACAAGCTTTCATATTTCCTTATTAAAAAATGGTTTGGGCTGGGCTCCCTCGGAAACCCTGTACAGGGTCGCTATGGGTCGGAACCGACTCGTGGTTGTTAGGTCTTTTTCCTGATAATGTTCCAATACAAGCCCTTAAGAATTCCAGAAAATTGTAAGCATCAATTTTCCAGCTGACAGTTGACTATTAAACTTTTTCTTGGTAAGCGATTGAGGATGTTTCCATTCCATACTCTGCCATTTACTTTCAGGCTTGTAGTGATGAATCCATGTCTCTCTCATCACTAGTGACTTTTTTTTTTTTTAAGTAATGTTTACCTTCCTTTGAGTATCAGTCCAAATGTTGTTTGCAGATGTCCAAACGCTTCTGGGAGTTATTTCAGTAATCATCTTGCATAAACTTTTCTAAACCTGTCTGTCATGGATTGTTTCATACACAGAACCAGAGGCATGGCTGATTTCCAAATGATTTGCCATACAATCCACTGTTAGTCATCTGTTTGACAGAATCATTTCACATGCATAACATTATCATTTGCTGTGGACATGGATGGGCATCTTAATATAACTGGAGTGTGGATAATTTTTAACTCACCCTCATGTATTGTATTGTTATTAGCCATCAAGTTGTTTCTGGCTCATAGAAACCCTTTACAGGGTTTCATAAGCTGTGTATTTTTATGGAAGCAGAAAGCCTCAACTTTTTCCTGTGGAGCCACTGGTAAGTTTGAACTGCCAACCATTTGGTTTTTATCCCATATCCCAGTATTTATTCCATAGTTCCACCAGTGCCTGAAACCCTGATAATTTTCATTGCTCAGCCCATCTCCAATTCTAAATAACCTTTATGCAGCCAGATCATTTTAGTTTAAGACTTAAGAAAATTCCAGAGGGTGTAAAAGAGGTGGTTAGGAGAAGATTTGTATACAGAGCAATAAATTTCTACACTCTAACTGCAAATCCAATGCCTTTAAAAGAGCTACCAGCAGCTGGAGAATTCTTATCTAGAATAATGTTTATAAAGTATTTTATCTAATTTTAATTGTCACACAGTTAGAGCAATCTGTTAGCTTTTAACCAGTTGAGACAGCCTCACAGTTGGAGAGGGCTCTCAAATCACCAGAAAACCAGAAAATGGAGCAAGTCAGAGGAAAATCCTTCCTCCATCTGCCTGTTGTTCGCCTCCATCACGTTGTGGGAAGGGGTAACTGCGTGCAGCTGGAGTGACTTTAGTACCTGCTGCACAGAACTCCCCAGCAGCCATTGGTTTCATCAAGCTCCTCTGGAAAAATCAGTTCAGTCAGGAGTCTCTCACTCAGCTCTTCTTTTCCTGCATCTCTGCTTTCTGTCCCTACCAACCATTCCTGACAGCATCTCTTCAATGGCAGGAAAATGAATGTTCAGTATTAAGGCAGTTTGGCAATCAAAAGAAGAAAATCAAAATAAATAGATGTGTAAAACAAAACAAACCTGATGCCATCCAGTTATTCTGACTCACGAGAACCCCAAGTGTTGTAACTGCTGCATAGGGTTTTCTTGGATCAATGGTGGTTGTGTAGGTTAGGTGTTGTGCTAGTTCAACTATTCAAACTTATCAATTGTTCTGCAGGAGAAATATGAGGTTGTCTACTCCCATTAATATTCACCATCTCAGAAATCCTATAGGGGCCCTATGAGTTAGAATCATCTGATGGCAGTGGACTTGCTTTGTTTGGGGAATTGTTACAGAAGCAAATCCCCAGATCTTTCTTTCTTGGCTTTCATGGCACTGCTGGGTGGGTTCAAACCACCAACTTGTAGGTTAGTGGTGGTGGTGGTGGTGGTTATGTGCCATGGAGTCATTTCTGACTCATACTGATCTTGTGCAGGGTTTCTGAGGCTGTAAATCTTTGCGGGAGCCGAAAGCTTCATCTTTCTCCCATGGAACAGCTGGTAACTTCAAACTACTGACTTTGAGATTAGCAGCCTGACTCATAACCACTACACTACCAAAGCTCCTTTAGGTTAGTAGCTATGTACAAACCATTTAATCCCAACAACAATCTACTTTCGCACCATCGATTAGTGTCTGCCTTCCTAGGTTTACAGAATCAAAACTTTATCCTCCTCTCGTGAGTCTATCTTTTCCATCAGATCCATTTTCCTTCACAATTACTCCTAAAATTGCACAGTACACGTTTTGTTTGGTGCTCTGTGTGATGCCCAAAGAAGACACCAAACAAATAAAGAGCATTAAGTAACAACTTAAAATGCACTGAAGTCTTGAAGAATGGAAACGATAGTTTACACTTTCATGACACACATAAGGAATATTTCTAAAAAGCCATTTCTCTGTTTAGGTCCTCAAAATCTTACCAGCAACTGCTTGACCATCCTTCTTACCCAAATTTATTTTTCCATACTGTTTTCTGCCTTGTCTAATGTTTATTAATTCAGTCTTCAATTTGACTGCATTAGAAGTCTACCTTGTTGAACCAAAAGGAACCCAGAGCAGACAGTTGACCAGCTATCAAAATGCTCATCCCCATTGAAAAGTAGAGGGCTTGAATATACATACATTTATGTTATTCTGTGTTACAAGCAGATCAGAAAAGCCCAACTAATTTGAGTCCATATTTGACCAGCTAGTGTGTTCTCTTTTCATGTTTCCCTATCTGTCTCTCTTCTTCCCTCCCTCCATCTTTTTTTCCCTTTTCATTCTTCTTTCCTTGCTTTATCTCTTCAACCACCCCTTTGTCTTTAATTTCTCTAATAATTTCTTCTCACTCTCTTCCTTCATTCTTCTCTTCCTTTTCTCTCCCACCACCCTTTGTTTTTTTCTATCTTCTCTTCTTTCTTTCTTTCTTTCCTACCTCCAGATTTATAATTTATCAAAAATTAGTGCTGAAAGTTGCCTTACAGCTGTTTTAATTCCTTATTTTATTAAGAAACTGAGGTCCAAGTAGGCTATTTGTCCTAGGTTCCCCAAGACAATCCCCCCTGAGACCTGGGATTGGAGAGATGGTCTGCATCTCTCAACCCTGTTCTTGTTACACTAGACTAACTTTCCTTAAAGAAAGAACAGTAAAACAGGTTTATGTCAGGAATTATGGTTTACCCTAAGTGCTAAGGAATTATTATACACGTTCAGTGATCTTAAGTCTTCTATAGCCACATTATTAGATGCTATTTAGTTAGGTGCCATCAAGTCAGTTCTGAGTCATGATGAGCCAATGTACAACAGAGCAAAACTTAACTGCTGCCTCCGTGAGTATTAATGGTGAGTCCAAGCAAAATGAAATGAAATTTTGGACAATTTCAATCTTTCTCCAGTTATCATGATGTTATTTATTGCTCTAGTGGTAAGAATTTTTGTCTTTCTTATATCGAGGTGCAACCCATACTGAAGACTGTGGTCCTTGATCTTCATTATTAAATATTTTAAGTCCTCTTTGCTTTCAGGAAACAAGGTTGTATTGTCTGCATATTGCATATTAATATATAATGAAAATTAAATTCAAAAGAATGGGCCTTGTGCACTGTCTTAGTAACCTAGGGCTGCTATAACATAAATAAATACCTCAAATGGGTGGCTTTAAATAACAGAATTGTATTTATTCATATAAGTACACAAGGCTAGAAGAAGAACTCAGGGTGTACCTCTAAAGGGAGACATTTACTTGTTTATTTCTATCTTTGTTGTTGTTGTTAAGTGCTGTTGAGTCAATTCTGACACATAGCGACACTGTATAGGGTTTCCGAGGAGCAGCTGGTGAGCTTGAACTGCCAATCTTGCAGTTCAGATGGCTATTCAGTCTGGCACATTAAGCCACAGTGCCACACCAGGAATCCATCTTTAGTAGCTTCCAATAATCCTTGGGTATAACCCCAGGTTTCCCTTGGCTCCTTGGCATTCCTGGGATTACAGACAATCCTCACTTGGCACCTGTCTTCATTAGTATGTATACCTGTGTTCATTCTTCTCATTTTACAATTCAGAAGTAATTAGATTGAGAATCTATCCTGCTATTGTGCTAGTTGCTATTAAGTCAATGCCAACTCATGGTGACCCTGTGTGTGCAGATTAGAACTGCTCCATAGGATTTGCAAGACTGTGACCTTTCAGAAAATCACCAAGTCTGTCTTCTGAGATGCCTTAAGTGGTGCAAACTGTCAAGCTTTTAGGTTAGTAGTTGAGCAGTTAACAATTTGTGCCATCCAGAAATCCCTCCTACATTACATTGGTGTACCCTAATTAGTGGTTATGAATTGGGCTGCAAACCGCAAGGTCAGCAGTTTGAAACTACCAGCTGTTCCGCAGGAGAACAATGAGGCATTCTGCTCCTGTAAAGATTTATAGCCTCAGAAACCCTGTACAGGGTCGCTATGGGTCGGAACCGACTCGAAGGCACTTAATGACAACAACAACAATTAACAATTGTTAATTGTTAACATGGTAACAATGAACGTAACACAGAAAACTATTTCCCAAACAGAATCATATTTATGAAGATGTTGTTGTCATTGTTAAGTGCTATCAAGTTGGTTCCAGCTCACAATGACCCTGTATATGGTTTCCAATGAGAGGCTGGTGAGTTTGAATCACGAACCTTGTGCTTCAAACTGACCTTAACATACAGTGCTTTATCCACAGTGCCACACCAGGACTCCATTTATAGGGATAGGAGCAAGAATGTCAATACATATTTTGCAGGTCACAATTCAATCCATAATAAACAAACAAACAAAACCCAAACCCACTACCAATAAGTCAATTCAAACTTATAGAGACCCTATAAAGGGTTTTGAGGCTGTAAATCTTTCTGGGAGTAGAATCCTCATCTTTCTTCCTGCATGCAGCTGATGGACTTGAACTGTTGCCCCGTTGTTAGCAGTCCAGTGTTTATCCCGTAGAACAGTTCATGTTGTTGTCAGATGCCATCGAGTCAGAACCAACTCATAGCGACCCCATGCACAGCAGAACGAAACAATGTCCGATCCTGGGCCAACTTCATTACCACTGCCACACTTGATGCCATCAATGATGTCACCTGGCTGATCCATCTCCTTGGGGGTCTTCCTCTTTTTCTCTGACCCTCCATCTTACCCAGCATAATATCATTCTCCAGAGACTGTTCCCTCCTGACAATATGTCCAAAGTATGAGAGATGAAGCTTAGCCATCCTGGCCTCCAAAGAGCACTCTGGCTGCACTTCTTCCAAAACAGATCTATTGGTTCTTTTGGCAGTACATGGCACTTTCAGTATTCTTCTCCAACACCACAACTCAAAGGCATCAATTCTTCTACGATCTTCCTTATTCACTGTCCAGCTTTCGCATCCATGTGAGGTTATTGAAAATACCATGGCTTGGGTCAGGTGCACCTTAATCCTCAAGCTGACATCTCTGCTCTTCAACACTTTAAAAAGTTCCTGTGCAGCAGATAGAACATGCTTTTTACAAGGATGCCAATTTTGGTTAAAAGAAAAATAGCTTTCTGCTTGAAATTCTATAAAATATACTAATTAGTTAATCAAAATCTTCTTTCTAGAAGGATCCTGGATTATTGAATGCTTACTCTATGATGGTTCTAGAATCCCCTATGAAATTGCTCTTCTTCTTAGTCGCTGCCCCAATTTTACAAACTCACTTTCCTGTGCAAAGATGAGTCAGGGGCTGCTCCTATCCTCTGGCTCATTTAGAAGGACACTTCCCTTGCTTTACCAGGATAGTAGCTTTCATTATTAGGATCTCAAATGAGAAGACACTATACTAATCTCAGACCTGCCTCCCTCCACCTCTCTCTATACACTTAAGGAAATATCCACACACATCATTTTTGAAGGCAGAAATAACCTGCACCTATCAAATCTTAATTCTCTACAACGTCCCAATACCCAAGTCAATCCACTTCAGAATATATCTGGGACTGGAATGAATGTCCACTTTGAAATCAAAGCATGAGTTTCAGACATTGATTTCTCAAATACTTCAAGAAAATGATTTCTGGGACAAGAAAGGGATGAAGCAAAATTTTGAAAGGGGTGAAGAACTTAAAGTGAAGTAGTAAACATTTATTATTGGGCAGGCCTACAATTGTTAGTTACCTCAGGGCGCTGTCCAAGGTTCCTGATACAAATTCTCTGAAGCTAAAATCTCAGGTAGCAGGAAGCAGGACAGACAACGTGCAAATATAATAGCTCAAGACATGGTGGTTCTTTCATTTCAATTAAATGAAGCACTGCCCCATCCTCTTGTTACAGCCTGCACCAAGAGAGCATACAGTACTATTCTTCCACTCTGAGGGTGGGCTGCTCTACTCTCCCCCTCTGTCTACCTCAATTTCCTCACTTATAAAATAGTGATAGTCATAATAATTTCTGCCATATACGGCTACTTTGAAGATTAAATGCAGCCCCTAGGAAGTGTTAAAAATGTGCTTGTGATTAGGCTGATGATTATATGCCTTCAATTATTAACAATCACTGCCGAGTGCTGCCCCAAACAGAGCTTTCACCCCTAAGCTTCTGAGGAGCTTACAGAAAGGTTCTGTTAATAGCAAGTGAAGTCTTGATCCCTCCCTACTTATCTCCCCTCTTAATGGATTGAAGTGAACTTACTTCCCATGTCTTTGGTGCTTTGAACCTTAAAAGACTTTAACCCACACATATGAATTGTCCTACCTACCCTTTCGATATTGACATCCTAGGCAAGGCCTAATGATTTGAAGGGGCCATAATAATCTCGCCCAAGCCTGGTGAACTTACATCCCTGTGTGTCTTGGTCAGATCCTCTCTTGCATCATGGACGAGTTTAATATATACCAAAAAAAAAAAAAAAAAAAAAAAAGTGGAGTTGGGACTTCATAAATGGTTAATGAAATAATAATATTGTTCCCATATAATAGAATAACAGCCACCGGCTGTCAAATAGAATTGGGTGATGAATTAGTTGGCATGGTAGGATAAATGCTGGACTGCTAACTGCAAGACTGGAAGTTCAAACCTACCAGCTGCTGGAAGCCCTATACAGGGTTGCTATAAGTTGAGCAACTTAACAACAATAACAACTCAACAGCAATTAACAACAGCATCAACAACCAATTAATAATGCATCAATGGCACATGCAGAATTATACCAATTAAGCAAATAAAATGTAAATACATACACAAGTAGAAGAATACAAGATTTATCAAAATATGAACAATGAATATCTTTGTGATCATGAAAACATGTGTATATGTATGCATTCGCTAGCAATAAAGCATCTCATCTTATTAAAGAAAGAAAGAAAGGGGACAGAATAAAGATTGTGGTATGGAATGAAATCAGCGTTATCAGTATGAACTGATGATACACATGCACACACAGATAGAAAAATAAATATAGATATGTATATGTCACAGTCCCAATTTCTCTGCATGGGGAGGGCCTTAAAATGACACCCAGGAGCCATGAGTATTCCATGCATTCTTTAATAGTCACTGTCCCCAAAAGAAATAATCAATGCTCAACCATTCCAAGAGATAGTATATGATCAAAAGTCAATGGTACTGAAGGAAGAAGTCCAAGGTGCATTAAAGGCATTGGCAAAGAACAGAGCCCCAGAATTCATGTAATGTAAACAGAAATCATTCAACAAACTGATGCAGCACTGGAGGCACTCATTCATCTATACTAAGAAATTTGGAAGGCAGCTATCAAGCCAACTGATTGAAAGAAATCCCTATGTGTGTCCATTTCCAAAAAAGGTGACCAAACAGAATGCAGAAATCATCAAACAATATCACTAATATTCTGAGCAAGTAAAAATTTGACGATAATTACAAAGTCCTGACAAAAGTACTTATTACAGTGAACTGCCAGAGATTCAAGCTAATTTCAGACAAGAATGTCAACAAGGGATATTATTGTGAGCTTCAGATGGAACTTGGCTGAAAGCAGAGAATATCAGAAAGATGTTCATCTGTGCTTTACTGACTATGTAAATGCATGGATCGTAGCTATGGATAACATTGTGAAGACTGGGTATTCCAGAACCCTTAATTGTGCTCATAAGCAGTCATTCTAATAGAACAAGGGTATACTGAATACCTCAAAATAAAAAAATGTTGTGTATCAGGGCTGTATTCAATCTGTATGCTGAGCAAATAATCTAAGAACTGGATTTTATGAAGAACAATGTATCATCAGGATTGGAGAAAGACTCATTAAAAACCTGTGATACACAGATGATACAACTTCAGTTGTTGAAATCAAGGAGGATTTAAAATGCTTACTGATGAAGATCAAAGCCTACATTCTTCAGTGTGGCTTGTACATCAATGTAAAGAAAACAAAAATCCTCACCATTGGATAAATAAATAGCATTATGATAAATGGAGAAAAGATTTAAGTTGCCCAAGATTTCATTTTGCTTTGATCCACCATCAACACTCATGGAAGCAGCAGTCAAGAAATCAAGCAATGTATTGCATTAGGTAAATCTTCTGCACCATACCTTTCTAAAGTGTTCAAGAGCAAAAATGGTAGTTTGAGGACTAAGGTGCACCAGATCCAAGCCATGGTATTTTCAATAGCCTCGTATGCATGTGAAAGTTGTACAGTGGATAAGGAAAACCATAGAAAACTTGATGTCTATTAATTATGGTGTTGAAAAAAGTAGTAAATGTACCATGGACTGCTAGAAAAACAAATAAATCTGTGTTGGAAGAAATACAGCCAGAAAGCCCCTTAGAAACCAGGATGGCGAGACTTCATTTCTCATACTTTGGACATGTTCTCAGGAGGAACCATTCCTGGAGAAAAATATCATGCTTGGTAAAGTGGAGAAAGAGCAAAAAAGAAGAAACCCCCCAAAGAGATGGATTGACACAGTGGCATCATCAATTGTCTCAAGCTTAACAATAATTCTGAGTATGGCACAGGACTGGGCTGTGTTTTATTCTGCTGTACACTGGGTTGCTATGAGTCAGAAGCAACTCAACAGCACATAACAACAGTAGCTGTAAGTACATCCAGCAATAACTGCTGCTTCCTAAATAACACTTTCAAATAAAAGGAGCCAGTACTTAATTAGAAAATTGGTTGGCCCTAGGGCTAACATAAGGAAGTGGCAAGATGAACTTGGTGCCACTAATAACGGGGTGGGTATGTTGAAAGGACATAGGCACCAACTTGAGAAATCTCTAAGGCCCAAATCTGAGGCAATCTGAGCATCACAATTAACAATGATAGCAATATATTATAATCTGTAGAATAAAGCAAATATTCAAGAATCAGTATATACTGATATAAATAAGCAATCTAACAAAGAAACACTTGGAGACAGCTTTTTTTTTTTTTCCTTATGAGAGTATTCCAATGAATAAATCTAGACAAAATGATGAAAACAGAAAATTGCCATTAGACCAACAAACAGCACCGTAATAATGTTGCAGTTAAGAATAAATGCCGCTGCTCAAACTTGTAGGACAAGAAAGAGGATACATGCATAATCTCTGAGTATCTCCCCACAAGATACTGACTAATTACAAAGCAGAGAATCAGAACTTTGGAGTGGAGACGTCTGACAAGAGATCAGGATAACCAAGCAATCAAAGCTGACATTACTAGTAATGAGACATGTTATTATGCATCAAGAAGGGAATATCATTTCTCTGGTTTTTATGCCCCAAAACATAATCTTGATTTATTATTCATGAGGAAATAACAGACAAATCAAAATGGAAATAAATGATTTTTAAACAATGACTGATCCTCTTTACAAGCTTCAAGGTCATGAAAGAAGATGACTGAAGAATAGTGAGAAAGCATAGAAAAGATGTAACAATGCACTGTTGGATCCTGGACTAGATCTCACAGCCAGGAAAACAGGTAAAAATGCAAAATTCCTGTAAATTAGCTACTAGCACTCTACTGCTGTAAAGTACCATCGAATAGGTTCCGACCCATAGCAACCCTGTAAATGGTTTCCAAGAAGCAACTGGTGAGCTTGAACCGCTGACCTTCTGGTCCTAACTGATTTTGCAATCTAGCGCATTAATCTGCAGCGCCCCGCCAAGATTCCTACTAGCGCTCTACCAAGTTTCATTTCGTGACCCTCATGATTCTAGAGAGCTATTTGAGTTGTCAGCATGTAAGAAAGCAGGTAAAGGGTATATGGGAATTCTCTGAGAAATGCGTGTGACTTGCCTATGTACCACACCAAACAAAACACTGCCCTTGAGTGGATTCTGGCTCAGAATGATGCTGTATTAGGTTTCCTAGACTCTAAAACTTTATAGGAGTAGAAATCCCCATCTTTGTCCCACTGAGTCTAGTGAGTTTGAATTGCCAACCTTGTGGTTAGCAGTATGGTGTTTATCCTACAGCACCAGAGCTCCTTTTCTATGTACTTTTGTTTAAAAAAAAAAAAAATTGTCAAATGAAATTAAACACAAAATGTGTCATGGAAATAAAACAGGCACACTTAACATTTCAAGTTAATAACAAAAGATTATTTTTTATTATGTTGTTGTTACGTGTCGTTTAGTTGGAGTCCTGATGTGGTGCTGTGGGTTAATGCGCCAGACTGCAAAGTCATTTGAACTGCAAGGTCGGCAGTTCAAGCTCATTAGCTGCTCCTCAGAAACCCTATACAGGGTCACTATGGATCGGAACCAACTCAACGGCACTTCACAGCAACAGCAGTTGGTTCTGACTCACTGCAACCCTGTACAGAGTTTCCAAGGAGCAGCTGGTGAACAAATGACCTTGAGGTTCAAACCAACCTTGCAGTCTAGTGCATTAACCCCTAACACCAATTAAAATTCAGTTCATTAAACAGAGAAAAGAACTTCAAAGGTCATAGTGAAGGCCATGGGCTTCAGGGCAGAGAAGACAGAAACATGTACACATACTTCTGCTGGGTAATTCAAGGAACTGTAAAACAGGTAAGCATGCGTAAATAGAACTAAGCATCTTATAACTAATACCTCTTAAGTATGGGAAGAGAAACACAATGACTTAGATGTGCACATGCTAAATTTTATCTTGACTAAAAACAAGAGATATGATGCAATCAAAGAACAAATAGAACCATTTTTTGTTTATCATTAAATCCATGAACTTTTGGACTTTCTATCGTATTTCAACTATATTTTGTCCCTTGAGGAAATTAGAACAGCAAATGCCATTAGCACAAGTCCTTTTTCTCTATCATCACCATCATCTTTAAGCCTAAGCAAGGAGAAGCAGCAATTCTATAAAACACGATTCTCCCATGAATGACTGCTACACAAAACTGTGGGAAAAGCGCAACAAGGTCCCAAAAGATAAATGACAAATGGAATCTTCACTGATTATTGTGAAATTATATATAATTTCCTGGAAATAACCATCCATAAAAATTAATACCCAAACCAAAACCATTGCCCCTGAGTCACTTCGGACTCATAGTAATGGAATCTTTTTTATTGAATTAGTCATCATAGTCCTGACATGACTCAGCAAATTCCAAATTCTTTCTTTTACTCAACATTTTATTAGAAACACTTACAAACACACACAAAAGTGAGCATCTAGATTTGACCGATATTTGATTATACTTATTTATCATTAACTTATTCTTTTACTTTACTTCTATCTATCCATCAACCCATCTTATTTTCTGGCTCACTTCAAAGTAAATGACAGACACCCATATTCTTTCCCCGAAACATTGCTCCATCCGTGTCTCTAACTAGGGAATTTCACATGGCCTCCTGCTTTCTGAATCTACTGGCCACCTTGTAGCTAGCAGTTCTTGGGTTCTAGTCTCATCTCTGAATCTGACCTTCGTGTAAATGCTGCCTGAAGTGTAAATAAAGTCATGTCAGGAAGTCCTGAAATCTTACCTGCTGTGCCAGGCAGGTCTTCGATGAGTTTTTTCAAGTCATTAAAGCCAATTTCTGTCCAGTGGACTCTGACTCAAGGTAATTCAGGTGTATC
>NW_006408543.1:22810838-22814056 GCF_000296735.1 Chrysochloris asiatica | reverse complement strand
TAGTCACTGCTTAAATGCACTCATGTGCTAGTTTGAGGAAACAGAGGGATGGTTAGTTTTTCACCATGTGGGCAGTTCTCAGTGCACAGGAGATGTTGAATATTGAATTAAGAATGATGACTAGGTAAAACCATTTACCAAGTAAATCTTCATTCAGTTTGTTGTTGTGGAGTGTTGCTGGGTTGGTTCCGATCCATAGCAACCCTGCATAGGGTTTCTGAGGAGCAACTGGTTAGCTTGAACCACTGATTTTACAGTTCAAAGAGACTTTTCAGTTCGGTGCCTTAACCCACAGCGCCACACCAGGACTACTTATTCAGTTTATATAAGTTATATATTTGTATACATATATGTGTGTGTGTGTGTGTGTGTGTGTGTGTGTGTGTATTAGATGTTTTCTGAAGTGTTTCAGAGCTTTTGCATTCTCTGAGAAATCAGCAACTCTAGAAATCTTTAGTGCTCTGATCTAACACTTTGATCTTTACACACACAGCGCATTAGTAATTTCAGGTTGTATTATCTCTTTGCCTGCCACATCCCACCGTTGAATTATTTTTAGCTTACTTCAACCAAAACCCCGATTTATTTTCCCCACATTACACTTTCAGTGTAGATCATTTTTATTTATTTGTCTATCCTGCTGATTAGTGAGTAACTTTATCCATTAAGCCGATTTGGATGAATCATTAAGTAGGAAAAAAGAGAAAACAGGTAGTGAAAAGTCAATAGTTGGTGATATTTACAACATCCCTCAGCGAAAGCAAAAGACAGATGGCTCTAACGTCATAACGCTCGTCTGAACCCTCGGACTCATTATTTGGAACACTCTAGTGAATGATGTCTTCCAGCTACCTTCCCAGCTAATGTTCTGTGTAGAAACATCCTCCTAAAAGTGACAGGTTCAGAAAAGCCTCATGGATTCAAGCAGTCCCTACTGCTATCAATATTGTAATACTGAATCCTCGACCATGTCTGAATTTCCAAAGATGCCAGCACAGTGCTAAATCCAGAGAAGGAGCTGAGTAAACCTTCATTTCATGAAAAAATTCAATCAAATGCCCATTTGCAGTTTATCTTTATTGTCATGCTATTAAACTTCTTGAGGCCCAGCATTTAAGGATGAACAAGACCCAAAACTTCTCATTCTCAATAGTCCTTGCTTGCCCAATAGAAATGATCATTGGACTTTACAGCTAATGAAATCGTATTTCCTAATCTCATGCTTTCAGCTCTCCCCTCCAACCTTCAGAGGCAATATCACATTTAGGAAAAAGGGTTCTTTAAGACATAATTCTGTCTCAGCTCGGATTGATGGTTGTTAAGGGTCTTAAGTAGGTTCTAAGTCACAGTGAATTTGTATAGGCTTCTGAGGAGTGGTTGGTCAGTTTGAATCGCCGACCTTGCAGTTGAAACCTATCTTGTGGTCCAGTGCATTAATCCACAGTGCCATACCAGGCCTATCCTAAGCCAGTTGTATGTGTTGTACCTCAATGTAAAGAAAACACAAATCCTCACCACTAGACCACTAAATAACATCAAGACAAATGGAGAAAAGGCTGAAGTTGTCAAAGACTTCCTTTTGCTCAAATCAACCATCAACACTCACAGAAGCAGCAGTCAAGAAACCAAACAATGTATTGCATTAGGCAAATCTGCTACAGAAGTCCTCTTTAAAGTGATGAACAACAACATCAGTTTGAAGACTAAGGTGTGCATAATCCAAGCCATGGTATTTCTAATAACCTCATATGCACATGAAAGTTGGACAAACAAATAAGGAAGATTATAAATGAATTGATGCATTTGAGTTGTGGTGCTGGAGGGGAGAATATTAAAAGTACCATGGACCGCCAAAAGAACAAGCCAGTAAATGTTGGAAGAAGTGCAGCCAGAGTACTCCTTGGAAGCCAGGATGGCCAGACTTTGTCTCTTATTCTTCAGGCATGTTGTTAGGAGGGAGCAGTTCCTAGAGAAGGACATTCTGGTTGGTAAAGTGGAGGGTCAGCAAAAAAGAGGAAGATCCTCAACAAGATGGATTGGCACAGTGGCAACAGCAATGGGCTCAAGTATAACAATGATGGAGAGAATAGTACAGGACCCGGCTTTGTTCTGCTGTGCATAATAAGGCTGGTATGAGTCAGTACCAACTCCATGGCACCTAACAACAACAACAATTATCTTAAACAAGCCGCTTCCGTCCTCTGAAGCTCAGTCTCATCATCAGACAAATGCTATTTGGGAGTGAGGACCTGAAGCTGAAGCATTGTGAGGCCAGGGATGGGTACAGCTTCTGAGCTCAAAGAAAACAATGCTATGATCACTGGTGCTGGTGGTGGTTCTGTGCCGTGGAGTTGGTTCCAACTCATAGTGACGCTGTACAGGGTTTCCGAGGCTGTAAATCTTTACTGGAGCAGAAAGTCTCATCTTTCTCCCGAGGAATAGCTGGTAGTTTAGAACTGCTGACCTTAAGATTCATAGCCCTATCACTGAGTCCCATGTAATTTAAAGAAACCCTAACCCCAGATTCTCTGAAACCGACCACTCACATATACTCATTGTTTTTAATTATGCTGGAGCTTTGGGCTTGTGTTTAGTGCTTCATTGACTCATCCAATGAGATAGGTGCTATTATTTCCGTTTTATTTATGAGAACACTGGAGATCAGACAGATTTTACAGGTAGAACTTGTTGAATGGCAGTCAAGCTGAGTCTAAAACAGGGAACGAAATCTTGATCAGAATACCTTCTCGAAGCAGAGACCCATCTCTCCCCTGTGTTAGGTTGCATGATGGAATTAAGCTTGTTCAATTCCAACTCACAGCAACTCTGTATAGCGTTTCCGGGGCTTTTAATCTTCATGGGAATTGAAAGCCTCATTTTTCTCCCCTGGAGTGGCTGGCGGACTTGAACCGCAGACCTTGTGGTTCGCAGTCCAGGGCTTACCATTTCCCCAGTTAAGCTTGTTGTTGTTAAGTGCCATCGAATCAGTTCTGCCTCATAGTGACCCTGTATAGGTTTCTGAGGAATGGCTGGTGAGTCTGAACCCCAGATCTTGCAGTGCAAACCGACCTTAAGGTCTGGTGCTTAATCCTGAGTAGAAATTCCTCCATCCTCAGCAACCAATCTGTTGTTAGCCCTCTGCTTCCCTCTAGTGGACACTAACCGCTCTGGTAGCGTAGTGGTTACGAATCGGGCTGCGAACCTTAAGGTCAGCGGTT
>NW_006408543.1:22803754-22810738 GCF_000296735.1 Chrysochloris asiatica | reverse complement strand
GATTTACACCCTCGGAAACCCTGTACAGGGTCACTATGGGTCAGAACCGACTCGACGGCACTTAACAACAACAACAACATGTATGTCTGGGCCAGTTGCTGGGATACGCATCATCTATTAAGTATTTTTAAAACCAAGTTGCTGTGGAGTACATTCTAATCCATGCTGACTCCGCATGTGTTAAGAGTAGGACTGTTTTCAATAAGGTTTTCAATGATTGAGGTTTCAGAAGTAGATGGCCAGGCCTTTCTTCTGAGGAACCTCTGGGTGGATCTGTTAGCAATGAAGTACAGAAATCGTTTGGACCACCCAGGGACTCCTATTTAAATATGCACAGACCAATATATAACAAAGACAAGGAATCCTTTCCTCTTCTGCTATTCTTAGGACTATTAAGTCAGTGTTTGTTTTTGTCGTTTTGTGGTTGTTTGAGGAAAAGCAGTTGTTTCAGATATTGAGAAGGCTGTCACTTTCTCGCCCATTTGACTTGACATGACACATTCAAATGACAGCAAACTTCTTCCTTGGCCAGTTCCTATTAGTCTAAACAACGAATGAATTCTCCTTTCATCTATGGCTTCCCTTTCTCACTCCCATGCTGCTGATTAGCATGCCTGCAGTCCCTCACATGCTTTTTCAGGAGTGTCCTTAGACTGTAGCTATTATCTCCCTGTTTTGATATAATACAAAGAAACACAGTCATGGTTAATATTAATGACTACATTTGATCTCTTCTAAACTACCCAGAGATTCCACAACATTAAAAGAAGTAAAAGGGACTAGGGATAACAGAACAGTAACCTATAATAAATGGCAAGACATGCTAAATCAATAGAAGGCCACAGAAAAAGTTGGGTCACTTTCAACTGTATTGAAAGATAAATGATAAGAAAATATATCATCTATAATTTACTTCTTCCATCTAGCTGTTTAGTGATTTTTCCTACTAAAAACTAACAGGTTCCCTGAGGGTAAATATTATTTCATTGTAACCGTTGTTGTTATTGTGTGCCTTCGAGTCAGTTCTGACTCATAGGGTTTCCAAGAGCAACTGGTGGATTTGAACTGCTGACATTGTAGTCACCAGTCCAGTGTTTATCCTATAGTGCAACAAGCCATTAAATAAATATATTTCAGCTTTTATGTTAGAAATCATCTCTAAAATCTACCCATTGGCCACTGACTCAACTCTTAACTCATAGCGACACTATTGTTATTAAGTGCCATGGAGTCAGTTTCAACTCATAGTGGCCCTGTATAGGGTTTCTGACACATTTCAAATCTTTGTAGGATCAGAAAGCCTCATCTTTCTCCAGCAGAGCAGCTAGATGCACAGGTGACAGATCCCATTTTTAAAGTTCTAGACAGTTCCCATTGGTTAAAACAAAATTTGTTTTCTTACCACTTACAGGTTCCTAAAATTATAGAAGAGCCAGACTGAACCTGTTTATAAGCCGTGACTTCTATGAGCGACACATCTCAAGACCTCCTTTAATATTATTCAAAAGTTCAAACTAAGCAACTCACTTAAAAACTATGGTCAATATTCTAGACACAAACTCTTTCAGGTCATCTCCTGAAGAAAAGTAGACACGGAAGCAAAGGTGGACAGGCAGGGAATTTTGGGGGGACTACCTACCCTAAGGATACAACTGTGTGTGTGTGTTGGGGGTGGAGATGGTAAAGAAAGGATTAGGGAAAGAGAGTAAGTCAGGATGCAGGTGGGGAAAAGCCTATGGAGGTGATAAGACCCTTCAGAATTGCCCTGAATTGACACAAGAAGGCAGGGCCTTTATACCCAGACATCACAATCATGTGATGAAGATGGAGATTGGACACAGCTCCTGGGAGGGACAGAGCTACAAGCTGTCAGTAGTTAATTCTTCCATCAGTGGAGTAACAAGTGGCCCATCTTAAAGCGAGGACTGAGCTGGGTACCAGAGCATCCAATACATTCTCTTTCGTGGCAGGGAACAAACAGAGCAGTGCAGCACTTCTCTAACTGAAGGCCTGTCTCCATCGTGGTTTCCATTGTCTGTTGTTGTTAGGTGCCATTGAGTTGGTTCCAACTCACAGCGACCGTATGCACAACAGAATGAAACACTGCCCAGCCCTACATCATCTTCACAGTCATTTTTGCGCTTGAGTCCATTGCTGTTGTTACTTGGCAATCCTTCTCACTGAGGGTCTTCCTCTTTTTCACTGACCCTCCACTTTACCAAACATGATGTCCTTCAATAGGGACTGGTCCCTCCTGATAATATGTTTAAAGTATGAGAGATGAAGTCTGCCCATCCTGGCTTCTAAGGAGCATTCTGGCTGTACTTCCCCAACACAGATTTGTTTGTTCTTCTGGCATCTCATTCTTCTTCAACACCATAATTCAATTCTTCTCATTCTTCTTCAACACCAATATTTTTCTTCAACACCATAATTCAAACGCATCAGTCCTTTGATCTTCCTTATTCACTGTACAACTTTTACCTGCATATGAGGCTATTGAAAATACTAGGGCTTGAATCAGGCTCACTGTAGTCCTCAAACTGATATCTCTACTCTTTAGACTTCAAAGAGGTCTTGTGCAGCAGATCTGCTTAATGTAATGTCTTTTGATTTCTTTCTGTTATATCATCTATATTATCAAATCACAAAGGGAGGTTTCCTAACCAAGGCAACACAGCGCTCCAGAAGAGACATTAGAACCAGAGTTGAGCTCACCAAATCCTATTCCAGTTAGAGAACTGGAAGTAGATTAAAACCCAGATAATTGGATTGTGTTGATCTATCAATAAATCCCAATGAATGTCCATTGATCGAATACCTCGGAGAAAGTATTTTCAAGGAACTCTTAGTTTTCAATTACACAAAGCCACTTTATCTTCTGTGGCCACTCTTTTACCATAATTCTTTCCTGAAGTCAACATTCTGGAACTAAGAGTGATTTTAGAAAGAATGTAGATTCACTCATCTTGTAGCTTTAACTCTTAAATGTTCTGGAAGATTCATTGTGAAAACAGGCAACTAGGAAGGTTAGATTATTCTCATACCTTACTGACTAATATCTGACAGACGCAGGAAAGTGGCTAGAGGTCTCATAGCTATCCCCTCCTGTGCTGCTGAGATCTCCAGAAGCAGAGAGTTGGGGAGTGCAACTTCCCAAGAATAGAAGGTTTATATATATTGTATATAGAATTTGCATATATATATATATATATATACACACACACACACATATATATATACATACATATATATGTATATATGTGTGTGTGTGTATGCATATATGTGTGTGCATGTGTATAGATTTGTATATATGTTGTTAAGTACTGTGGAGTCAGTTCCAACTCATAGTGACCCTGCACAGGATATCTGAGGCTGCAAATCTTTACAGAAGCAGAAATCCTTATCTTTCTCCCACGGAACAGCTGGTAGTTTCGAACTGCTGACCTTGCGGTTCACAGCCCGATTCATAACCACTACGCTACCAGAGCTCGATAGATAGATAGATAGATAGATAGATAGATAGATAGATAGATAGATAGATAGATAGATAGATAGATAGATAGAGATATAGTCCTGGTATGGCATGGTGGGTTAATGTGCTACACTGCAAAGCCAGTTTGAACTGCAATGTTAGTGGTTCAAGCTCACCAGTCGCTCCTTGGAAACCCTCTACAGGGTCGCTATGGGTTGGAACCGACTCAACAGCACTTAACCATTATATATATATAATCTCAGCAGTTCAAACCCACTATATCTATTGTTAGATGCCATTGAGTCGGTACCAATCATGGTGAGCCTATACACAATAGAACACAGCACTGCCAGTCCTGCCCCAACCACTGAGCCCATTGCCACTGTCAATTCATCTTTTGGGAGATTTCCTCTTTTTCTCTGATCCTTCACTTTATCAAATATGCTATCCTTCTCCAAGGACTGGTACCTCCTGACAATATGTCTGAAGTATGAGAGACAAAGTCTGGTAATACCAGCTTCTAAGGAGCATTCTGGCTGTATTTCTTCCAACACAGATTGGTTTGTTCTTTTGGCAGTCCAAGGTACTTTTAATATTCTCCTCTAACATCTTAACTCAAATGCATCAATTCTTCTACAGTCTTCCTTATTCACTGTCCAACTTACACATGCATATGAGGTTATTGACAATACCAAGGCTTGGGGCAGAGGCACCTTAGACCTCAAATGGAAATCTTTGCTCTTCAATATTTTAAAGAGGTCTTGTGCAACAGGTTTGCCTAATGTAATACATCGTTTAATTTCTTGACTGCTGCTACCATGAGTATTGATGGTTGATCCAAGAAAAATGAAGTCTTTGACAACTTCAATCTTTTCTCCATTCATACAGATGTTGTTTATTGGTCCACAGGTGAGGACTTTGTCTTCTTTATATTGAGGTGCAACCCATACCAAAGGCTGTGGTCTTTGATCTTCATCAGTAAGTATTTTAAGACCTCTTTAATTTCAGCAGAGTTGTATCATCTGCATATTGCAGGTTGTTAATAAGTCTCCTTCCAATCCTGATGTCATGTTTTTCTTCATATAATCCAGATTCTTGGAGTATGAGCTCAGCATCCGGACTGAATATGCATGGTGAAAGATACATCCATGACACACACCTTTACTAATTTTAGACCATTTACTGTTCCCTTGTTCTGTTGGAACATCTGCCTCTTGTTCTATGTACAGGTTCTTCATGAGCACAATTAAGTGTTCTGGAATACTCATTCTTTGTAATGCTGTCCACAGCTTGTCATGAGCCACACAATCGAAAGCCTTCACATAGTCAATAAAGTACAGGTAAACATTGCTCTTATATTCTATGCTTTCAGCCAAGATCCATCTGACATCATCAATGATAGCCCTTTCATGTCCTTGTCTGAATCTGGTTTTAACTCCAGCAGTTCTTTGTCAATGTATGTTGGCAACCATTTGTGTATTATCTTCAGCAAAATTTTGCTTATATGATATCTATATCTGCTGATATAGATATGTAGCTATATATGCCATGAAGTCAGTTCCAACTCATAGCAATCCTGCATTGGGTTTCCAAGGAACAACTGCAGGTTTACACTGACAGCCTGTGGTTTGCAGACCAGTGCCTATTGTATATATTCTTTAACCCAGTTATGTCTCCTGCTGCTTTTCACACAAGGCAATTCACAGAAAAACACCTCAGGCGTCATGTCCTACCTCATCTCTTAACCCTTCTGCATTCCATAATACTTCACATTTCATTGGAAATCCTCAACATTCAATTGACTGACTTAAATTGTATTTATGATCACCTCAAAGAAGCATCTATCCACATACGAATAATAAACTACAAGATAAACCTGGCAAAGCTTCTGGTGTGTGCAGATGGAAAATCTATTGAGTCCGTTCATAAGATTTGAGTAGGCCAGGACTTGCTTTGCAGGTCCTGCATTTACCAAGGTGTCTTCACCCCATCATTCTGACAGTCCAACCAATCTTCCTAACTTCAGAAAAAACAGAAAGTGGATTTTCTTTCTCCCTCAGCTGGGAGTCAATGAGGGCTGCTGTTCACATCTCACAAGGAGCTATAATGAATGTCCCAGAATTTGTTTAGAACTCATCAGTGGCAAGAGAGAAAACAATGCTTTCTCCCTCTAACCACCCCACGCTGGTAATTGACACCAACTTGCTCTCCCTCGTAAGTCTTTGGGAGGAGTCAGGACGATTTGCTTCTTGGTTCAAGTTCAAACTTTGCCAAGTGAGACAGAAAATCATTACTGCCTAAAAAAAAACTTCAGTTATTTATAGAAAATGATTCAAAGTCCTCTACCTTGGTCCTGTGGTCAGCTGTCCACAGCCTCCAAATCACCTTCACAATTTACACCTTTGTCGACAGAGAGTATTAAACTGTCAGAGAAGCCTTCTTGCTGTCACAACAGAGGTGAATGCAAACGCTCGGAGTTCAGTGTAGCCCTGGGGAAAAAAAAAAAAAAAAACCACTTTGAAAGCAGGCAGTGGCTTCTATCTGGGAAATGAGTCTTTTCTGCCCTCACTTACTACAGTTATGTGTCCTCCATTTTCCCCAAGTATTAACTTTCCGTAAAGTTGGCCTTGTATTCCACCCCCGACATTTTCACACTCCCCTACTGCATTCTTGAAGATTCAGATTCTATCCATGTCCAGCCCCAAACCTACGTTTTCCAGGAAGCCTTCCCTCACTGCCCCACCCATTGTGATCTCTCACACTTAGAGTTGCAGTGGTTAACACAGAAGCTGACTTTTAGGTGCACTTTTTTATATACGTGCTGTTCCCTCATCATGCTGGCACCTAATGCTTCAGAGCCTGCGCTCTGACACCATGATCCTGATCGATTGTCCTTCCTGCTTCCCTCAGTTATTCCTGCCCACTTCCCTTGGCTTTTTCTGCTCTCATCCTCTCCATTCCATTGTTTTGGTTTCATGGAATTTGGCCCCTCTATCCCTGCTGGCCTATGTTTCTTGACTTCTACAGTATCCTATTGTTTGATGCATGACTCGTGTGGTTCATATTCACACTTCTAAGGGGAATCAATCCCGTTGATACAGCTAGTCATTTCCTCCTAGAGAATGAGCATTGGATCCAGCTCTCATACCAGCTACACTGGCGACCTAATGAACTTGCTTTGTTCTGATCAGCCTTGGCCACGTTGTGTGGTGCCACTGTTCCAATTCATCTTATTGGGGTCTTCCTCTTTTTCTTTCACTAGCCTTCCACTTCACCAAGCATGATGTCCTTTTCCAGGGACTGGTCTCTCTTGATAATATGTCCAAAGTATGAGGAGAGATAAAGTCTGGCCATCTGACTTATAAGGAGCATTCTTGCCATACTTCATCCTACATAGATGTGTTTGTTCTTCTGGTATTCCATGGTACCTGTAATATTCTCCTCCAATACCATTACTCAAATGTGTCAATTCTTCTATGGTCTTCATTATTCACCATCCAACTTTCAGG
>NW_006408543.1:22801033-22803271 GCF_000296735.1 Chrysochloris asiatica | reverse complement strand
AACAACTGCTTCTTGGTGTAAGTACAGGTTCCTCATGAGGACAATTAAGTGCTCCAGAGTACTCATTTTCCACAATGTTGTTCATAGTTGGGACGATCCACACAGTCAAACGCCTTTGTGTGGTCAATAAAGCACAGGTAAACATCTTTCTGGTGTCCTCTCCTTTCATTCAAAATCCATCTGACATCAGCAATGATCACCCTCATTCCATGTCCTCTTCTGAATCTGGCCAGAACCTCTAGCAGTTCCCTGTCAATGTACTGTTCCAGCCAGTTTTGAATTCTCTTTAGAAAAAATTTAGTTGCATATGATATTAATGTTATTATCTCATATTTACACACTCTGTTGGGTCACCTCTCTTTGGAACAGGCACAAATATGGATCTCTTCTAAGCTAAGCCTATATATTATGGGGTAGAATTGCTCCACAGGGATGTTTGGCTGTATTCTTAACAGAGCAGATCACTGGATCTTTCTTCTGTGACATCATGAGTGGGGGTTAACACTGCCAACTGGTTGGTTAGTTGTTGTTATTAAGTGCCATCAAGTTGGTTCTGACTCATAAGGACCCTGTATAGGATTCCTGGAGAGTGGTTGGTGGGTTTTAACCAACAATCTTGTGATTAGAAGTCTAGTGTATATTTTATAACAGATAGTTGTTGAGTACTAACTACTTGTACCATCCAGGAACGTCTGACTGCCACAGAGAAGAGGTGAATGAATGAATTTTCAAAAGATCACTTTTGAATCTTAGTGTAGGAAAGGATCGTAGTGAATATATGGTTCAGTCTTTAATCCAGCATCATTCCTGAAAAAATAGTCCTTCAAACTCATAAAGGACAATTCCAATAATGGGGAGAGGACTTTTAGCTGGAAGAACTTCTGTACAAGTTTTCTGTAACGTCCACTCACTTGTTCTAATGCAGAATAAAGTTCAACAAAAGAAATGCCAGTTTTATTTTTCTCATAACAGTTTGCTAAATATTTAAATATAACATTTGACCTTTCCCAAGTGCTTTTTTATCTAGGCTAAATATTCAGAATTAGCTAACTCCTCCTGTTTTGTTTTGGTTTGATTTGTTATATCAGAATATCATTGATTACAATCATTGAGTCAATAGCAGACCCTAAATTATTCCATCTATTTCTCATGCGACAAAGTGTTTAAGACTCTGCTATTCATATCACCCTCCTCTAGATGTGCACTGCAATAATATTTCCTGACTCATCACGACCCTATATACGGTTTCTGACGCTTTAAAACTTCACGAAAGCAGAAAGCCTCAACTTTCTCTTGCAGAGCAACTGGTGGACTGGAATCGTGGACCTTGTGGTTCGCTTTCCAGTGCTTATTGTGATTGATCAATTGGTGGTCTGCTTCATAGCTGGCCACTGGCCTTGTCTCAGTAGATGAGACTGACTTCTCCATTGTCTCTTCCTACAGATGTAGTCAGTTTGATCGTTTGGTATTCCATCTGGTGAGGTTCACCTTTAGAGTTGCCATTTATATTGTTGAATAAAGGTATTTGCAATGAATAAGTTATGTTGTTGTTCAGTGCCATATTGTCAGTTCTGATTCACAGGGACTCTGTAGAGGGTTTTCCAGGAGCAGCTGGTGGATTGGAACCACCAACCTTGTGATTAGCAGTTTAGTACTGATCCTACAGTGCCAAACCAGAACTTCAAATAAGTCATTAGTCTTCCAAATTTTTGGAGTAAGGCATTGTTGTTGTTGTTGTTAAGTACCGTGAAGTCAGTTCCGACTCATAGTGACCCTACACAGGGTTTCCTAGGCTGTAAATCTTTATGGGAACAGACTGCCTCATCTTTTTCCCATGGAATCACTGGTAGTTTTGAACTGCCGACCCGATTCATAACCACTACGCTAAAGTAAGGCATTAGTCTCCCCAAATTCTATCATGTGATCTCTAGCATCATTTCTTGTCAAGGTCCTATGTCGGTGTCCAGCCTTGACAAGGAAGTGTGGGTGTCACGAAGAAGGGAGATCTGGTGGCAAAAGGGATAGAGAAAGAGAGAGACGAAATATATACAAAAAAGACAGACACATAGATATGATGCAAGCTGGCAGGTAGACAGATCTGCAAACATAATGCCTAGCATTGCACACAGTTCTCACTCTACCTCAGTCTTTTATTCTCTTTTTAAGGGAGGGATTTGTTACAAAGGAAGGATGTAATTCACAAAGGGAGGATGTAATTCTTTAGATAAGACAGGATAT
>NW_006408543.1:22783489-22799813 GCF_000296735.1 Chrysochloris asiatica | reverse complement strand
AGTTTCAAACCGCTGACCTTAAGGTTCACAGCCCAGTTCGTAACCACTATGCTACCGGAGTTTCTTCACCTTTACCTTTGGTGGTTGGTGCATATATTAGAATAGTTGTATTAACTGGTCTGATTTAAAGGAACATAGATATTTTTCTATCAAAGCATTGTACATCAAGACAGATCTTGAAAAGTTCTCTATGATGATAAATTTATCATTCCAAGGGGAGTATAACATTGTTGTTAAGTGTCGTTTTGTCAGTTCCGACTCATAATGACCCTGTACTGGGTTTCTGATGAGCAGCTGGTGGATTTGAACCACTGATCTTATGCTCCTAGATTCAGTACTTATCTTATAGCACTACATCAGGAGTCCATAGTATATCACTGCTGTTGTTAAGTGCTGCCAAGTTGGTTTCAATTCATAGCAACCCTGTATAGGATTTCCAAGGAGTGGCTGGTGGATTTGTACCACTTGCCTTGCAGTTCCAATTGGCCTTGCAGTCCAGTGTTTATCCTATAGTGTCATACCAGGATTATTGTTGCTGAGTGCAGTCCGGTTGGTTTTGACTCATAGCAACTTGATATAGGGTTTCTGAGATATAGCTGGGGGGTTTAAACTGTTGACCTTATAGTTCCCAGTCCACTGCTAATCCTTTAGTGCCACATCAGGATTCTAAGACTGTACAATCCAGAATGGTCAATATCTGTCCATCTGAACTCACTAATGCCTTGGATATTGATCTGTATGTGTTCCATTTTACTTTTTAAGATTTCTGATTTTCCTACACTCATACTTTGTATAGTTCACATTCTAGGTACTAGTGAATGTCTGCAGTTGTTTATTCTCATTTTTAGTCACACCCCATCAGTAAATGAAGGTCTCGAAAAATTTGCTCCATCACATTACTAAGATCAACTTTACTTTAAAGTGAAAGCTTCCCTTCAGTCATATTTTGAGCGCTTTCCAACCTGAAGGTATCATCTTCCCACACAATATCAGGCGGTGTATCACTGCCATTCAGGAGGTTTTATACAGCTAATCACTCAGAATTTGGTTCTTCCTAGTCTGTTCTTAGCCTCCTCCTTCTGTCTAGTCTGCTTTTAGTCTGGAAGACCCACTGAAACCTGTCTACCTGCTGGTATTTGAAACACCAGTGGCATAGATTCCATCTTCACAGCAACACACAAGCCACCAGAGTATGACAAACTGACAGGCATGTGTGGTGTCAAACTGACAGGCAATGCCATTGGTAGGGTTGGTGGTGATGTGCTGCGGAGTTGGTTCTGACTCATAGCGACCCTCCACAGGGTTTTCAAAGCTATAAATCTTTATGGGAGCAGAAACCCTCATCTTTCTCCGATGGAAGAGTGGGTAGTTTCAAACTGCTGACCTTGAGGTAAGCAGCCTGACTCATAACCAGTATGTTTGGGCAATGCCACTAGAAGTAACTGAATATAAGACTTTTTACTCTCTGGCATAGTCTCACACTCAACCTGTCATGGTGTTTTGGATCAGGTTTACCTTAGTTCTCAAACTGACAACTTTGCTCTTGAACACTTTAAAGAGGTCTTATGCAGCAGATTTGCCTAATGTCATATTTGATTTAACTGCTGCTTCCATGCACTGCAGAATATAGAGATGAATTTTATAATCCAATATTATATTATGCAATGCTAGCTTTAAATGCAAATATAAGCACATTTAGTTCACATATGAAATTATAGAACTGATAAAATCTGTACTTTGTAGCTCATATGTGTATGCCATTCTTACCAGAACAGTGGAAACTACATACATACAAAACAAATTTTTAATGTCATGTCTCGATACACACACATTCTACCAATAAACCCTAGCTTTGACTTACTAATAAGTAAGTAGAGACTGAAAAGGCAAAAAAAATAATGTAGGTCGTATCTTTCCCTTTTTTTCTGTCACTGTTTTCAGAGTAGGAGGTTGGCTAATACTGGGAAGTCACATGAGTATGAAAGGCTATCAGCGATTTCCTCGGCTGTCAGTGTTACTCACAAAGGCACTGTCTTCTTTGATTGAAGGACAGTCTAAGGGAAAGTGTGCCTGGCATCTGCTAGTACCATCACTCAGTTGTAGACACAGCACACTTAGTAAGTTGTACTCGATTTGTCATTCTGAATTTCCTGTATCGTGGATCTACCAGAATCCTTGTTCATGGACCATGAAGCTCAATGTAAATGGGTGATAAATAACAGCAGAGAGTCAGGTGACATAGTGTGAGTATCTCCTCTGCTTGCATGCATGCTCCATTGTCCCATCTTTCTTCACCTACAGAATACAAGTTTAAAGAAAAAAGCTAACAACAAGAGAGCATTCAACCTAGCACAGGGCCCTTCAGAGCATGGAGTCCAGTGTTATCTGCACACCCAAAGCCAGTGTAGTCACTGAGATTTGAACCCTTGTCCTGGTGTGGGGTTGTAGGATAAGCACTGGACTCCTAACTGCAAGGTCAGTGGTTAAAGCCCACCAGACGCGCCTTGAAACCTTATACAGGGTTAGTATGAGTCAGAATTGACTCGATGGCAATCAGAAACAACAACTCCCTCTGAGACCTCACCTACCTTGTCCATGACTCACCGGCCCACTGGGATTCTGTAAAAAAGTCCAAGCTACTTTCTGCCTCGCTGTCTTTGCACTTGCTGTTTGTTCGAGCTGGATTCATGGTGGTGCTGGGGTTGTTATGTGCCATAGAGTTGGTTCCAAGTCATAGCGACCTTGGTTATGGTTTCTGAGGAGTGGCTGGTGAGCCTGAACTGCCAACCTTGTGGTTCTAGCCAACTTCATAGTCCAGCACATTCACCCACCTTGCTTCGTGATAGAACTCTATTTTCTTCAGAGTATATTTCAGAAGGCATTGCATGTGTGACACTGCTTGTTCACTGCCTGACTCGTGTGCTATCATGTAGGTTTCAGGACAGCCATGACCTTGCTTACATGTTCACTGGTAGGTCCAGTTCCTGAAAACTTTCTTGGCATAAGATTAAAAACAAAAATTGACATTATTTCAGGGCCATCCCAGGTATGTCAGAGTAGAATTGTGCTCCAGAGAATTTTCATTGTCTGCCTTTTTGGAAGTAAACCACCAATCCTTTCCTCCAAGGTACTCCTAAGTGAACTCAAATCTCCACCCTTCCAAATAGGAGTCAGATTTGTTCAACAGTTGTTCACCACATGGGAACTTCAGGCAAAGGATAGATGCTGAGTGAGTAGTTATTAAACGTATGCCCAGATGAATGAATTGAATGTCTATGATTGGTCATGCCTCATCGTTCCTTGTCAATAAATATTAATTAAATTATAAATGTATATAAGATAGTGAAGTTAGTGGAAGTCAATATCCTTGAAAAGGAGAGAATTGTGCCAAAGAATTAACTAAGACAATGATGATAAAATAAATCACTTAAAAAACTGATACATGGCAATGGGCAGATGCCCTCACCTATTCCCACTCATTTGTGATTTCCTTTTCTTACAACAAAGCTGTATTACTGAGCTGGTAACAGCCCAGCTGTTGCCATAACAACTGACTTTGCGGACACAAACTTTCAGGCCAGATGAAACCACATGATGGAGAGAGAATTGTTTGGCCAAGGCCTATAGGATATAATTACAAAGATGACTGAGGAAAGAATTAGCCAATAAATTGGTTTTGAATAATTGCATCGTCTTAGGTAGATAAGAAAATTGAAGATAAAACTGAATCACACCTAAGAATATATATCTGTGGTGGACAGTCACAGGAAGTTAAAAAAAAAAAAAAATCTCCTATTTTCTAAGGAAATAAAGTTTCGTATAAGCAGAGCTGCAAGAAATAACACTCTTTCCAACAATGCGGTGACCCCTAATTCAAGCTGAAACTGAACAGGGCTGGCTTTCACTGGATTTCAGTGTAGTCTTAGGCAGTTGAGGAGCTCTTGCAAAAGTGTGGGCAAATCAAATATCTGAAAATCAAATCTGAATCCAAGTATTATGACAGTTTCAATTTTAAAAGAAACTAGAAAATTCTCAAAGGAAAAAAAATAAATCAATGAATTCTTTTGTTACAGGATTAGATATTTTTTTAAGCATGTATCTTGGAAATTTTCATATGACCAAGTCCTCTACAATCTTCCTAAAGCATTATTTACCTGACTATTTTGAAAAGGTATCATCTTTCTGGGTTTTAATTTAGCTTCATGAAATTAGGAATATTAATACTTGCCAGCTATCAACCTTATCACTTGAACTTGTCTGCTTTTATAAAGTTCTCTGAGTTCATGTCTTAAAAATAAAACACACTTCAATCAAATACCCTGATAGTTGACAAACTGGGTGCTTATTTTCCTTCTATCACCCATTTACCCTGCACTGCTTCTTCATCACCACTGAGCACAGCCCGTACCTTTATTAATCTTGGAGCATGTAAGGTTTAGGGGTTTTGTTTTTAAGGATGTTTATTTCCTTACTTCAACCAGGAAAATTTATTTGGATAAACAGGTTTATAAACATTCAAAAAGCATATAACCACCTAGAGCATATGTATTAATAAATTATCATCTCTCGGGATGGTATTCAATTTACAGAAGGAGCAATTCACACACAGTCATGTCCTAACATTGACTTTTGGTTCCTTTACCATCTTACAGGAGAGGGTCATTGCTTCATTCAGCAGCAGATAAATGACAAATTTCTGCATGTATTTATACTATACTAAGCTGATCTTGGAGTTCTGGCGTGGTGTTGTGGGTTAATGCACCAGACTGCAAAGCCGTTTGAACTGTGAGGTTGGCAGTTCAAGTTCACCAGTCACTCCTCGGAAACCCTATACAGGATCACTATGGGTCGGAACCAACTTGACAGCACTTAACAAAAACAACAACAAGCTGATCTTTGGTGTTCAAAGTGCTTTTCCATCACCCACCTGTTAGCTTGTCTTACTGTGGTGAGTTGCCCGTTTCTATGACGTTAGAAGCTGTAGTTGGTATTTCCAACAGCAAGAAAGTCACCCATATTGAGCAGGTTTCAGCAGAGCTTCCAGATTAAGAGAGGCTAAGACAAAGGCCTGGTGCTCAGAGTCAATTGTTGTAACATAGTCCACAAAGACAACATTCTACATCTTACTTTTGTTAGTAGCAACCACAATCTTAAACACTCATGAGCAGCCATTTCATGTGCAACTATTGGTCTCTCCCTTGGCAGAGGAAAGAAGAGTGATGAAAAGCGAAGATGCTTGGAATCAATTAGTCCACTGGACTAATGCAGCATGTAAACATCAAAGTCCATGACCCTGAGGCCAGTAGAACTAGAAGATGTCGGCTACCACTGCTATTTGTTCTGAAAAGGATCACATTAGAAGGTTCTGGATAGAGAGGGAGAAAATGTAGAACAAAACTCAGTATTATATAAAATACCAGGCACACTGGTCAGAAAGAGACTGGAAGAACCCAAGACATAGCTCTTGATCACCCTTCATGTTTGGAACAGAATTCATCATTTTCAATTTTCAGCCAAGCAGTAGATAGGTATATAGGGGGCCAACAGCACTAGTAATGCCTGTTCATCATGGAATGGCCAATCATTCAAGATCATAAGGACCGCATTTACCTAAGGGCAAAGTTCAGAAAGATTGGGAAGGAGGGCAGACTAGAAATAAGCAAAAATGACACAAAGGAGATTGCTATCATTGAGCTTAAACAATGTATGATTTGTTGAATGTAAAATTCATGATTTGTTCTGTAACTTTTACTCAATTCACAATAAAAAGTTTTAAAATCAAAATGAAACAAATAACAACAAAAACATGGAAGGCCTGGTGGTGTACTTTCAAATATGGGTGGTGGTGATGTGCTGTGGAGACGGTTCCGACCCATCGTAACCCTGCATGGGGTTTCTGAGGCTGTAAATCTTTACAGGAGCTGAAAGCCTCATCTTTTTCCCGAGAACAGCTGGTAGTTTTGAACTGTTTATCTTGAGGTTGACAGCCCAACCCATAACCACTATACTACCAGAGAGAATGAAAATGCTGTGACTCATAACAGAATATTGTCTGAGATAGTATGGACTGGGAAATGTTTCTTTGTGTTGTACATAGGGTTGCCATGAGTCTAAACTGACTTGAAATTAATTAACAACAAGTTATTTTAGCAGTGAGCTTGGCACCAAGGATGGAAGACAGAATTAAAGAGCAACAACTTTCAAGATGCTTACAATCCAATTGCAAAAAGAACCAGGCACAAGAAGTATTTTAACTAATATTAACAAGATATGAAAGGACTCTTGGTAGCTTAGTGGATTACGAGCTGGGCTGCTAACCACGAGGTCAGTAGTTTGAATCTACCACTCACTCTGCAGAAGAAAGATGAGGCTTTCTGCTCCTGTCAAGATTGGTAGCCTCGGAAACCCTATACAGGGTCGCTATGAGTCAGAATTGACTCCATGACACATAACCACCACCACCACCACCTACAGGTGTGAAGACAAATAGAACTGAATATGACTCAGAAATCTAAAGTTCAAAAATGGGTGCTATGGGAGAGTTTGAGAGTAAGTGAGAAACATTAAGGAGGTAGGAGAACCAGAATTGGATCTTAATGAATGAGAAGAATGTGGTCAAAGAGGAATGGGGGAAAAGCATCCTAGATTAGGGCAATTATATGAGCAGAAGACCTGATTCATATATTCTAGGCATCATCTCAGGGTACTGCTGAATGCCTCCCAGAACACACAGTCACTAATAGGTCCTCATCATTCTTGCCTAGTCCAGTCTAGTCTTCTGATACCTCTCCTTCTTCTAGACAACACATCTTCCACCCTGCCATGTAACAATTATCAAACAAAGCTCAGGCCACATCCTTCCCATCCCTAAAACTCTTCAGTAGCTCCCTCATCAAAAATGTGGAAAGCTGCAGAAAATTGATTTACAATCCACAACAGAATGTTTTCCCCCTTTCCTCCTCTTACTCGTTTCCTTATCTCATATAGCAGAACTCAGTGCATATTAAGCATCCCCTTTCTCTTTTCTCTTCCAGAATGGCCAAAACATCTCAAAAACTCCATCCATGCCAACCCTCAGCACCCTAGCTCTTCCTCTCATCTCTTTGCAGTTACAATTTTTCTTCCATAGTAAATAAATTACTGCCCTTCCCAATGTGATTTTTGTTGTCGTTAGGTACCATCGAGTTGGTACCAACACATAGCCACCTTATGCACAGCAGAACAAAACACTGCCCAGTCCTGGGCCAACCTCACTATTGTTGCCACATTTGAGCCCATTGATTCTGCCACTTTGTCAATCCATCTTGATGGGGGTCTTCCTCTTTTTCTCTGAACCTCCGCCTTACCAAACATGGTATCATTCTCCAGCGACTGATCCCACCTGACAATATGTCTGAAGTATGAGAGACAAAGTTTGGCCATCCTGTCCTCCAAGGATCACTCTGGCTGCACTTCTTCCAACACAGATCTGTTTGTTCTTTTGACAGCCCATGGCACTTTCAGTATTCTCCTCCAACACCATAACTCAAAAGTATCAATTCCTCTATAGTCTTCCTTATTCACTGCCCAGCTTTCGCATGCATATGAGGTTATTGAAAATACCATGGCTTGGATCAGGCGCACCTTAGTCTTCAAGCTGACATCTTCGCTCTTCATCACTTTAAAAAGGTCTTGTGCAGCAGATTTGCCTAATGTAATACGTCATTTGATTTCTTGATTGCTTCTTCCATGAGTGTTGATAGTTGATCCAAGAAGAATGAAGTCCTTGACAACTTCAATCTTTTCGCTGTTAATAAGAACGTTGTTTATTGGTCCAGTGGTGAGGATTTTTGTTTTCTTTACATTGAGATGCAATCCATACTGAAGCCTGTGTTCCTTGATCTTCATCAGTAAATGTTTCAAGTCCTCTTCACTTTCAGCAAGATAGGCTTCCAGATAGGCCTCTGGAATTTCCAAATCCTGTTCCATTATGCTGATTTCACAGTCAAAGCAAATAATCGGAACCAAAATCCCTTGGAAAGTAACTGAGAAGAAAGTAACAAAGGAGGTCATGAGAAGGCTTTAGCTGTTCCTGCTTTCTATGTTATATTTTTCACTTCTCCCATTGACCTCCCCCCTTGAATGCCCAGTTATCACAGATAAGGATGTGGCCCAATGCCGTAGCTAAAAAATGGAAGCAGGGTTTGTCACTTACATCAAGACCCCAACCACAACAGACCAATACTCTGTACCTGTACAAAAAGGTGTTCAAAACAATGCTTTCAGAAAAATAGATGCTACATTGGCTTGGCAGTTCATCTCCAACTAGTAGAGCAATGGTTAACTGGAATTTTCAGTTTCACGGTGTGTCTGTGAGACAAGCAGGGAGTAAGCTCAGGAGTCCTACATTTGCAGCTTCCTCAGACACTTTCAACAGCTTTAGAAACTTTTCACTTAAGGAAATTAGAGGCTTAATACCAGCAACACTGAATAGGCTTCAGGAGCTTGTCTCCTCAGAATCGGTAGCAGCTGTGTGCAAATTAATCAGTGATTTGCAGGCTACGCAGAGCTGCGATTGGGGAAACAGCTGGGCATATTTATGAAAGTTTGTCAGGGCTGTACCAGCATGTTCGGAGGTACCTTCTTCCTGAAGTGTCATTTTGCTGGCAAAGAAAAGGGGAGAGCCAGATAGAGCCTGCCTGTGTCTGGAGGATTAATGAAAGCCTGGCAGAAATCTGAAGCTGAACATCTCTTCTCAGTCTAATTTAGGTGGAGATTTACGTGAGAGGGTCTGGGGAGGAAAACTGCATCAGACACAATGCTGACTGGAGACTGCCTGCTAAGTACAGTGGCATTCAATTTTAGGGGCAGTCTGCTACCCCAATAAAGGAGCTGTAACACCCAGTCAGGGACCCACATTGAAATTCCATAGCCCACACCCTTGCCCATCAAAAGTACTCTCCCTTTCCCTGGTGGTCCATGCCTTCTCCTTGCTCCACTCCTAGCTCCCACCCCAATTGAAAGGATACAAGACAATATGCCAGAAAACCCACAGTGGGTCTAAAGGAGTCTAACATCCCCTGCCTCCCTTTTTATCTTTAACAGTTATAGACCTATGACAATTATATGTTGATGACAGATTTACCTTACCAAATGATCTCTCACAGTTGTCAATGGAAACTGTGATGGCCAAGAGACCACTCATTGGTACTCCCCTTCAAGTAGAGCCCAGGGCGCATGCTTCACCAAAGATCTGCCTGTCCGACAAAGCACAGAAGAGAAAAGAAATCAACAACATACCTGCTGGGAGAAGGGGGAGGCTCTCCTGGGAACAGTGAATGACAACCTACTTTTGGAGGTCAAGGGTCCTTCTGGTTGCCACTCATTTGATCATTAAATCGAATCTATCTGTGAATAGCTGCCCCAGCATTCCCCTGCTTGTTCTAGAACCCTTCTCATCATCCAATGAATTACCTTATGAAACTTGAATAAGCTCATATTTATTGTCACTTAAACCAAAAATAAAAAGCAACAGTTGCTGTACAATAGTTCCAAAGGATTTTCAAGACTGTGGCCTTTCAGAAGCAGATCACCAGATCTTTCTTGGGTGATTCAAACCACCAACCTTTCAGCGAGTAGCCCAGAGGCTAACCATTTTTGCCTCTTGGAGACTCCCATTGAACTTGTAAAAGCCCATTGTTGTTGAGTTGATTCTAACTCTTAGCAACTCCATGTTGTTGTTGTTGTTGTTAAGTGCCATTGAGTCTGTTCCAACTCAACTCAAAGCAGAGAAGCAGCTGGTGGGTTTGAATACCCAACCTTGTGGTTAGCAGTCCAGTGTTTATTCTACAGTGCCACACCAGGACTCCAGCAACCCTACAAGACAAAGTAAAACTTCCCCACAGCATTTCCAAGGCTATAACTGTTACAGAAAGGAGCTCTGGTAGCATAGTGGTTATGAATCGGGCTGTTAACCTCAAGGTCAGCAGTTTGAAACTACCAGCTGTTCCGTGGGAGAAAGGTGAGACTTTCTGCTCCCGTAAAGATTTGCAGCCTCTGAAATCCTGTGCAGGGTCACTATGAGTCGGAACCGACTCCACGGTACTTAACAACAACACCAACAGCAATTGTTACAGAAGCAGACTGCCATATCTTTTTCCCATGGACTGGCTGATAAGTTTGAACCCCGACCTTTCGTTATTTGCCAAGTACTGAGTCCTTGTTAAACATTTGTTGTTGTTGTTGTTAAGTGCCGTCGAGTCGGGTCTGTTAAACATTTAGGACAAGCATAATTTCTGTGAGTTTTTTAGACTCCATCTGTTGTTAAGTGTCCTCAATTTAGTTCCAACTCATAATGACCCTGTACTCCTGGTGTGGTTCTGTAGGATCAGCACAGGACTGCAAACCACAAGGTCAGCAGTTCAAACCCACCAGTGGCTCCTCGAAAACCTTATACAGGCTAAGTATGAGTTGTAACTGACTTGATGGCACTTAACAACAACATAGGGGTTTCCGAGGAGTGGCTGGTTGGTTTGAACTGCTTACCCTACAGTGCCACACCAGGATTCCCTATATATTATTTTTGTTTAGCTGTGGAGCCTCAAGATTCTGCATGTACCAAATATTGAAGCATCTAATTTTAAGATTCCGTGGGATGTTAGAAAGTCACTAATCTAAGAACAGGCGAGGAAACCTAAGGCATGAAAGAGCAACTCCCCAAGATCTTCATGTTGGCTTGAAGAACAGCTGCAATGAGAATCTAATCCTCTGATCCCCATTCCATGGAGAAGGTTGACAAAAACCCAATACAACAGGCAGCTGAAATAGAGATTAATTGTTTAATTATCAGACCTAAAGTGAGACTGATTTTTTTTAGAACAAATTATACCACAAACTACAAATAGTATTACCAGATTAAATACTGCATGAGACAAATGTATTCAGTGTTTAACTGAAATTTGTTGTTTATCTGAGCATTCATTTTGCATTTTAGTCTACGAAATCTGACCATTCTCTCTGAGAAGAAGAGGAAGAAATACTTGGGAATTCTACTAATCTCACCTGTCCCTCTGGGTCCCTGCCCTCTACCCCTGCCCCCACTGTCACCCAGCATGGTCCTACTCCACAGTTCTGTGTTTGTCCTTGTCTTGTCTTCCTGGCTAGAATCTATCCTAGGACCATATCAAGGCTCTAGTTCTCATCTTTCTGTTTCCAACTTCCTATCAGAGATAGCTCCCCAATCTTGATTATATATTATTGTTGTTAAGTATAATTGAGTCTGTTCTGACTCATAACGATCCTGTCATTCTACACAAAATTTTCAGAGTTCTCTGGAGGATATCATATACAAAGTGGATTTAAATATGTTATGTAATTACTAATATTTTTAAGAATGCTTAAGTGTGTGTACAAATATGTTTAATTAATGCCTATATCATTTAAGAACGCATTTAGCTGCAATGAAAAGATTTGTTAAGTGTTGTTGAGTTGGTTCTGACCCATAGTGACCCTACATAGATAGTGTTTCCAACGAGGAGCTGGTGGGTTTGAACCACTGACCTTGTTGTTCAAACTGACCTTACAGTCCAGAGCATTATCCTGCAGTGCCACACCAGGACTCACAATTAATAGATTTGTTGTTATTGTTGTTAAGTGCCGTCGAATCGGTTCCTACCCATAGCGACCCTGTATAGGTTTCTGAGGAGCAGCTGGTGAGCTTGAACCACCATCTTCACAGTTCAAACAGCTTTGCAGTCTGGCGCATTAACCCACAGTGCCACACCAGGACTCCAATTAATAAATAGACTGACTTAAATAGTGATTTACTTTCTTCCATGATATTATGTTTGGAAACACATTGTTAATGGCATTGCTTCAATGTTTCAACAATGGTAAGGTCAACATGTCCTCAATTCTCTGGGTCTTTCTTTCATGGTAGCGACATGAATATTGTAGCCCTAACCTTCATGTTTACATTCTGGCAAGAAGAAGGTTGTTATGATGCTAGAAGCGAGGCCACTGGTGTTTTCAATAGCAGGGTTACTCCTGATGGTCATGTTTCAGTTGTTTCCAGACAAAGACAAACTAGGAAGAACTTTATCATCTACTTCTGAAACATTAGAGAGTGAAACATTATTTGTTTTGATGACTTTATTCTTGAGCAAATGTTAATTGAGAGTGTATATTTACAATGAAAGCAAAGAAGACTTAAGGCACTTATTGATGAAGATTAAGAAATTCAACATTCATTATGGATTACAACTCAGCATAAAGAAAACAAGAATCCTCACAACTGGACCAATGAAAAACCCCATGGTAAATGGAGAAAATATTGATACTGTCAAGGGTTTCATTTTACTTGGCTCCACAATCAATGCTTGTGGAAGCAGCAGTCATGAAATCAAATAACTTGAGTGGAAGGGAAGCTAAAAAAAAAAGAAAGAAAAAGAAACAAAGAGGGAAAAATAAAAAGAAATTGAACAACATTTTGCATTTGAAAATTTTTCTACAAAAGATCTCTTTAAAGTGTTGAAGAGCAAAGATGTCATTTTGAGGACCAAGGTGTGCCTGGCCTAAACCAAGGTATATTCATTTGCCACACACATGTAAAAGCTGGCAATGAACAAGGAAGACCAGAGAAGAATTTATGTCATTGAATTATGGTGTTGGCGTAGAGTGTTGAAACTATAGACTGCCAGAAGAATGCCCAAATCTGTCTTGGAAGAACAGCCAGAATGCTCTTTAGAAGAGAGGATGGTGAGACTTTGTGTCATGTACTTTGAACATATAATCAGGAAGGACCCGTCCTTGAAGAAGGACAACATGGTTGGCAAAGTAGAGGATTAGTGAAGAAGAGGAAGCCCCTGAATGAGATGGTTTGACACAGTGGCTACAACTATGAGCTCAAACATAACAACTGTTGTGATGAATGCACAATACTGGGCAGGCTTTCCTTCTGTACATAGTGTTGTTATGAATCACCATAGACTTGATGACACTCAGCATCAACAACAGGAAGAAGGGGTGGTGTCTGTTTGACTGTTCCTTTTGTTTAGAAAAGGAAACGCTTCCCAGAGACCATGTGGCCAATCCAGGTCACCTGACTCTCCTAGCTACACAAAGAATAGACAAGAAAGAAAAAGGATTTCTTGAATGAATTATACCAATAATAATCAGCCACCTAAGGCTGGAGACATTGTTGCCTAAACAAAATTAAGAGCTTCTTTATTAAAAACATGTGAAATAAATATTGAGTAAGTAACAAAGAATGTCTACCACAATTCTTTAACTTCAAATATCATGTTATTTCTTTCTCTTTATAATTCAGGTCTTTATGAGAACTTAAACTAAACACAGAGAGAACACTCCACTGTATTTTTATGAGCCCAATGCCACACATCATGTGGAACTTATACAAAGTATTCAAGAATTACTTGTTGCTGAATGAGAAAATGAATAAAAAATGTGACTTAGATAAATATTTTTTTAACTTAGAAATGTTTGTTTGGTTTGATTTTTAACACAGTAATACATTAAATATTTGTGTTGTATATATGTTAGTACAATACATAAAATTCCCACTTTAAAGTCCTGAAGTCTGTTCTTTCCCCAACAAGTAACCAGTGCCATTTGCATAATCATAGATCCTGCCCAACTTTCTTCTACAAGCTTCCATTCATCTATGTACACAAATGGCATTTTGTTCCATCTGAATCTGTTTTGATTGTATAAAAAAAAATAAATCACAAAATTTCATTGAAAGTCACTCCATACATATTGTGCTTTTTTTGTTTTTTTGTTTTGTTTTGTTTTGTTATTTCATTTTTATTTCACAAGAAGCCCTGCAGGTCTTTCCACATCACATCATGGAGTGTCTCCTCATTCCTACTCGAACACCTCTAAAGGTCTAAAACTTTACATGTTGCAAATTCCTTATGAAAATACTGTTTCACCTGACCTTTACAGCATGAATTATGATCCACATGTTTTATAGATAAAGAATCTGAGAATCAGAGAGAATTACAACCTGCTCAGGGTGATGGTGGTCGGTATGACTCATAGCAACCCTGTAGAGGGTTTCCATTGGAGTCCTGGTGTGGCACTGTAAGATAAGTACTGGACTGCTAACCACAAGGTCAATGGTTCAAACCCACCAGTTGCTCTTTGGAAACCCAATACATGGTCACTATAAGTCAGAACCAACTTGATGGCACCTAACAACTACAATAGGGTTTCCAAGGCTATGTAAATATTTATGGGAGAAGAAAGGCTCATCTGTTTTCTGAGAAGCAACTGGTAGATTCGAACTTCTGGCCTTGTGGTTAGTAGCCCAACTTATAACCTACCTCAGGGTTGTTGTGAAGTGCTGTTGAGTCAGTTCTGACTCATAGTGACCTTGTATAGGGTTTCTGAGGAGCGGCTGGTGAACTTGAACCACTGACCTTGCAATTCAAACAGATTTGCAATCTGGTGCATAACCCACAATGCCACACCAGGACTCCAAAAGTCAGGATTAAAACCCAGGTCCAGTTGCTCTTGGTCCAGTGCTTTATTCTCAAGAGTAAATGTCTTTGCCTACAAACTCATACTGAATTTGCCTGTGGCCAGTTGACACATAAGGAGCTTATGGTTGCGAGTTGGACTGCTAACCTCGAGGTCAGCAGTTCGAAACTATCAGACGTTCCACTGGAGAAAGATGAGGCATTCTGCTCCTGTATAAGATTTACAGCCTCAGAAACCCTATACAGGGTCACTATGAGTCAGAACCCACTCCACAGCACACCACCACCACCACTTGACACATGTTCATCATTAAAGCATTATTATATGGACAAGATTCTGTCATTTTAAAAACGTACAACTACACAAACGTATTATCTTCTGATCTATATTAATAAATTCAAACAGAAAGAAAATTGTGATGGGAGAAAGGAAAAGAAGAAGAAGAAACATGGTTTCCCAGCAGTGACCTTAACTAGTGCCCCTGAGTTGATCCCATGTGCTCTAGAGTAGACCTGTTCCCCATGGGGTTTATAATGACTGTGATCGTTTGAAGCAAATTGCCAGGTATTTTTTTCCACGGCTCTGCTGATTCTGAAATGACAACTTTTTGGTTAGTAATTGAGTCCTTAGCCATTTGTGCCACCGTAAGGAAATACTTGTAGCAAATTCTTTGCACATGAAACTGTAAAAAGTAGGTGTGAGCAAGAGCACAAAGGTTTTAACTGATCTGAAGTACAGCCCCTGTAGGCAGCAAGGAAAACCCAGTACTTCAATCTGACCTGAGGTCAGTGTACACTCACAGACAACGAGTGAAAACCTGTCCCCATCTCCCTTGCCTCCTACTGCTAATATATAGCTTCATGTTGATGCAAGACTGGACCCCTAGTGTAAGCTGGCTACATACTCATCTGGCAGATTTGGATTTTCTCTAATACTTTACGAGGCAGTATCAGGTGTGCTTCTAAACATCACAAAAACAGCTTGGGCTGCCTCTTCCAAGGAGCGTAAGAGGAAATCAATACATTCTGATTTTCTTCTCCGTTAAACTCTCAATGACTGAGACAGTGATATAGCTGGGGAGAGTTTAGTAGCTCAACACCTACATACTAAATGCTGTTTCTTTGAGATTCTAGGATCTTATTTAGGTGCTTGTTGGTAGAGCTTTACAGGTGTAATGGGTTCAACATGCACCAGTAATCAGCAAAAACAAACTGAGCATTCTTGTAAGTACGAAGATAATGATTTGTGGAACCATCTGGCATAATTACTCCCCTTGTAGCATGGCAAATGTTACAGACCTATTAAAGTTAATAAACAAGAGAGATTGTTAAGGGAAGAGGTACCATGAAATTAATGAGTAAGGGTTTCAGAGGCACCATGAATGTTTGCTAAGCAAGAAGGCAAAATGCATTATAAGTAAGATGGAAAGGAAAATTCAGGAGCATGGTCATCCTTGAGTCCTCTCCTTCTCTACTTCCCACGGTCAATCCACTAGCAAAGCCTGTGGACTGGGTCTATTGTGATAATGCACCTGGAATCCATCTGCTTCTCTCCATGTCAATATTCATAGACTAAACCCTAACAACATCCTCTAAGACCTGGATTCCTATGAGTCCCAGACTGGTCACCTGCCTTCCACTGACTTTCAATGAATTTTCATAAAGCAGAAATCATGTTATAAAACTGTCTATCATGCTCTTCACTGGCTTAAAATGCTGTAAACATTTCCCAACCTAGAGCATAATTCAAGAACATTACTTGGTTGACAAGTTCCTGTGGGATTTGGCCCTACCTACCACAATCAATAGGGAGCTCTGGTAGCATACTGTTATGAATCGGGCTG
>NW_006408543.1:22771986-22778357 GCF_000296735.1 Chrysochloris asiatica | reverse complement strand
GATGGATTGTGAGTGTTGTAAATGCAAGGGTAGATGTTTTGTAGCAAGGAAGAGAGCGATTATTTCTCCAGTCTAGGAGCGGAGGTCTCTGGGACCACCAACGGATAAGAGCCGAGAACAGGACCCCACCCAGAGAACCGGGGATGCCTGAGATGGAGACAGAGATGACGACAAGGAGGGATGAAGCGGCTGGGGACTTTGGATCCAGAGAGGTAAAGGAACTGTGGGCCGAAGACTGAAGGGGGAGGGGGGAGGGTAGAGCACGGGCTTCTAGGATATGCCCTTTGGTCAGAAGACGAGGCATGGAGGGGATTGGAACCATGGCAATGTAATGATATACGATGGGATGAATATGGAACTGAGGTTCTCTCATGTAAACTATCATATAATTCACATTAAAACATTAAAAAAAATAAACAAACTTAAGCCTAAGGCCTTGGAAGGGGCCCAGAAATAAGAAGGGTCTTGAAGTTCAAGCTTCAGTCACTTTGTCAGAAACTTGTCTCTGATCCTGTGAGAGGCCTTCTCTGAGCACCTTGATCTAAAGAAGTCCCTATCATTAATCCTTAGAGTGACCCCAATGCCTTGTTTTCTTCTCTATTCATCTTCAGTTAAGCTGTATCTCCTTCTTAGTATTCTTATAACACAATAGAAAAGGATCTTTTGACATGCGTTTACTTCTTTTTCCATCATTTGCCACCCCACCCCAGATAGAAATTTCAGAGATAATCCTGATCATTTTACCTGTAGAGTGCACTTCTTAGTACAATGTCAGGCATATAGCTGATAGTATATATTTATTGAATTCAGGAATACATTAATAATCATCATCATGTCAAAAATAATAGCTATGAGCATATAGAGCTACTATGTTTCACATACACCCTATTACTAATCTCACAGACAGAGGGAAGAAGTAACTTGTTCCAGGCTGACTACTAGTTGAAGGCAAAGACAGGATTTGGATCCATCAGTCTGACTGAATTTCATGTTTCTGCCTCTCTTCTATCTACCTGTTGTTGTTGTTGTTGTTGTTGTTGTTAAGTGCCATGCGAGTCGATTTCGACCCACAGTGACCCTGTGTAGGGTTTCCAAGGAGCAATTGGTGAGCTTGAACCATGAACCTTGCAGTTCAAAGTGACTTTGCAGCCTAACACTTTTGCCTGCAGTGCCACACCAGGACTCCTCTATCTACTTGGGCAGCTGTATTTAGTGAGTCAACATTCAACCCACAGGCAGCAAACAGGAGATTCTCATTTCCCAAGACTGAGATTTTCACAAAAAAAGAGTGAAGTGAATTGTCCCTCATACCATCCAAGTGGAAAAGAGAAGAAGCAATCCAAGTCTTTTGTCCCACATTGTTAACAGATCAATAAAAAGACCTTCAATGGAACACAATTGAGACAGGATCACCTCTAGCTCCTCACCAGACTTGTTCTTGCTTATGACTTCACTACATGGTGAATCAAGGATCCCTGGTGGCACCATGGTTAAGAATTCATCAGCTAACTAAATGGTCAGAGGCTAAAATCCATCCAGTAGCTCCATAAGAGAAAAATAAAAATAAAAATTAATCTGCTCCCATAAAAATTTCAGCGTAGGAAACCCTAAACTATTCTTTCACCAGACTTACTCATTCTGTATACTGAACAAATAATCTGAGAAGCTAGATTGTATGAAAATATCAGGAATGGATGAAGACTTATTACCAACCTGTGATATGCAGATGATACACCCTTATTTGCTGTCAGCAAAGAGAATTTAAAATACTGATGGAGATCAAAAACTACAGTCTTCAATATAAAGAAAACAAAAATCCTCACAACTGGGCCAATAAATAACAGCACGATAAATGGAGAAAAGGGTCCTAATGTGGCAATATAGGATAAACACTGGACTGCTAACTGCAAGGTCAGTGGTTCAAACCCACCAGCTGCTTCTCAGAAACTCTATACTGGGTAGCTATAAGTCAGAACTGATTCCACAGCACACAACAACAAAAACAACAACAAATGGAGAAAAAATGAAGTCACTGAAGATTTCATTTTGCATGGATCAACAATCAACACTCATGCCAGCAGCTGCCAAGAAATCAAATGACATATTACATTCAACAAAGTGCACAAGACCTCTTCAAGTGTTCAAGAGTAAAGATGTCAGATTGAGGACTAAGGTGTGCCTGTTCCAAGCTATGGTATTTTCAATAGTCTCATATGATTGTGAAAGTTGAACAATGATTAAGGAAGACTATAGAAGAACTGATACATTTCAGTTATGGTATGGAGAAGAATACTGAAAGAACCATGGAGTGTCAGAAGAACAAACAAATCTGTTGGAAGAAGTACAGCCAGAATACTCCTTAAAAGCAAAAGTGGTGAGACTTGGTCTCTCATACTTCAGATAAGTTGTCAGTCTTAGTTCCTGAAGAAGAACATCATGGTTGTCAAAGTGGAGGGCCAGCAAAAAATGATAAAGACCTCCCTCCAATGAGATGGCTTGGCACTGTGGCAGCAGCAATGGGCTCAAGTGTAACAGCAATTATGATTATGGCACAGAACTGGGCAGTGTTTCATTTTGTTGTGCATATGTCACTATGAGTTAGGAGCATCAGGTCACGATGAGTTGGAACTAACTCTACAGCACACCACTACAACAACACATGGCAAGTCAGGAAAAATATCAGTGATCAAGTTCAAGTCAAATATGTACCCCAATAGGAACTCGATAATACCCATTCAAAGTTTCAGAACTATTCCCCTAAGTCTTATCATATTATAACTGTATGCATGCTGTATGCAGTTGTTGTTCGGACCAAGTGCAGCTATATCTGCAAATAAAAAATAGTATTAACTGATAAGATTTATTCTTCAGTTGTGTTTATCTTGACTGACTCATTAGGTTCCATTCACATCACTTTTCAATCTGGGAGTTTCAGAAGAGGGAAAACCATTCATTCTTAAATAAATACGTATATCAATGGAGACCTCTGCATTCTTCCCAACATAAAACAAACTCACATTGACTACTTACTGATAGACAGACTTATGTTTGTGTGTCCTTGCTATATTGTTGTTGTTGTTGTTTTAGGTGCCATACAGTCAGTTTCAAATCATAATAAACCTATGTACAATCTCTTCTGACACTGGAGCTCAAATGAAGTGATTTTATAATAATTGAGTCATCTGCATTGTCCATCAGGATATACTACCTCAACAGGTTTGGATGGAAGTAGCTAACTGGCTATCTCTCTCTTAGGTGAGGGCAGTACCACTCTCTTCTCTATAAATAGATTTTTAGAGTGTAATGCTTCCCCATAAGTGTGGGATTGTAGGGTCTTTCTACTGATAGTTAAATCAGGACCCAGGGACTGACTGACCCATACTCAGAATTTCTGCCAGTGCCTCCTGTATTAAGTAAAGGCCTTACCTCTTAAGAATCAATATAAACCAGAAAATGGTGCCTTGATTGGCTGCAGTTCTCTAATAAGCACACTTTGATATAACCATTTTCTCATCATAAGAGTTGATTCCTTGAAAGCAAGGATCCCAACTTGTCCTTACACGCCCACATTCTAACAAACAAGATGTCAATAGATGTCATTTATTCATTCATTTAAAAAATAATCTTAAATTCCTATTATTCCTCAACCACAGTTTGCTATGGCCAGTGGGACACCAAAACAAAAACTAGTTGTCACCTAGTTAATTCTGACTCCTGCTAAAGCCATGCATCATAAAGTAGAACTGTGCTGCATAGGATTGTCATGGCTGTGATCTTTCAACAGCAAATTACCTAGTCTTTCTTCTGAGGTGCCTTTGGGTGTGTTTGAACCTCCAACCTTTCTGTTAACAGCCAAAAGCACAACCATTTGTGCCCTCAGTGGTGATCAAAACAGATAAAGTCTTTGCTCTCCTGGAATGGAAGGCCTGCTCTCAATGTCAACTCAAGATTTATATAAATGGGTCATTCCAACATGCCATAAGAATTAAAAAATAAGATACACAGGTAGTGAATGAATGACCAGGTAAGACACAAGCTTGCTCTGTTAAAACTGGCCAGCTTGTCCATGTGTGGATTGAGATTTCAAACCGAAGGAAAGGTTCATATTTTTACAACTTCAATATTTCATTTCCCAGGCACCAGAATACACATGGACAATCCTCTTAGCTAAATTGACTGCACATGCCGTGCCGTTACTCCAAAAATTTCTCAAATAGAAACACTGCTCTAGCACCTCATTGGTGTGAGTCTTCATGTGTGTGAGGAGAGAACAGGCATCGCGTTTCCTATCAAACCACTTTACTTCTATGAAATCTGTAGCATGAAAAGGTTGCCACCAATGTAAATGTGTTGCCAAACTGCCAAAAATTAAATACAGTTTATGGTATTTAATATGAAACGGATAGTTTCAAATAGCTTTACACATGTTGAAAGTTTAAAAAGTTGTTTGTTGAGTACTTTAGTTATAATTCATTTTTAAAAATCCCATTATATTTTGTTACACAAGAGTGACTTTAATACACTTTAAGATGCAGTAACCCTTAGCTGTGACATATTTATAGTCTGAACATTAAAAGGTTTATAAAATAAGGCTGTATTTTCTCAGTGTCAAACATCCCTCAATGAAGACAATTATTCAGTCTGCCTGTTTGTAATTAGGTATGAAATAATTTATGATTATGAAGATAAGGGAGCAAAAAAATTCTAAAACGGTTGCATATTGTATGTTATTATTAAAAGATTTTCATAATCTTTCCAGGGTTTGAGGATTCATAAAATGCCCCGATCTGATTTCCACCACATTTCTCTTAGAATTAATAAACATATGGATCTAATAAAAAATAATGAAGGGTTTGGCTTCACACAAAGCTGAAAATGAAATGGGACTGGCATAAACTGACTTTGGTTTGGACAACTACACCAATGAGCTGTCTATCAGCAACCCACAAAGACAGGCCTGACAGTTCTGAATGAGAAACAACATCCCTTTGAGGTCAGAAATGCAGCTTAGGTTCCAATAACCCGGCGCTGGAGAACTTTGCCACACTTTCCGTTTTCTTGACAGAGCCCAAGAACACTTTCAACATGTTGTTTCTAGATGGTATCTGTGGCTTCCTGGGGTGTGGATTCAGCTAAGGGAGTGGGTGTAACAGAGTTTTGTGTTTTTTCTGCCCCCCCCCCCCCCACCCCATGTCCTCTGACAATGAATGACCAAACACAAGAGACATCAACTTGTCTCTTTTGTTTCTTTACAGTTTAATTCAAAAGGATTAGTGAGACTATGGAGCTGCTATTGGTTTTATTCAAGCTTAATTCTGTCCAAAAAAATGTTCACCTAACAGCTTCTCAATTAAAAGTCACCACTTTTAAAATCTAAGCAGGGATTGTCACTTTTGACTGATATTCTGTAGGAAATAAAGATGGACTCCTAAGCTCTGGAAAAAGTTGTGTATGAAATACATTACATTGTATTTTTAAAGTTGAAGTCATTACAAGAAAATTTTATAGGACAGATTCTATGCTTTCAGATACTATTGTAAATTCTATTCGTCTAGAAAGAAGGGTTGGGACCTGCAGTTACACAGAACACATTTCCATTCCCCAGTGTGGCACTGCATATTAATGCACAGGACCTTAAGGTCAGTTTGAACCATAAGGCCGCCAGTTCAAACTCCCCAGCTGCTTCTTGGAAAAGCTATACAGGGTCGCTATGGGTCAGAACCAACTCGACAGCACTTGACAACAACAATCATCCTGTCACACTAGAGTCTCTATTGAGCCCAAAGACCATAAATTAAAAAACAATAAGCCAATACATGTGAGTGAATCGAAACTCACTCAGCTGAATTAGCATCTGAACAAATCATTTCTACCAACTGACATTTAGTGACATCACCATCTCAGTTTGTTGTACTTTGAAGGCTTGTGTGTTTCCGTGATGCTGGAAACTAGGCCAGCACTGTTTCAAATACTAGCAGGGTCACACATAATGGACATATCCCATAGAGCTTACCGATGAAGACCGAGTAGGAAACAAGGCCTGTCAATCAACTTCAAAATATTAGCCAATGAAAACCCTACAGATGGTAGAAGCTTTGTAACAAAAACAGAGGAGTAGTTAATCTTACAGTCCAGAGACAAAGGACCTTAGGACGATCAAGGGAGAAGAGCACAAGCAGAATGCGGGACCCTATCCAGATAAGCAGTGACACCAGAAATGAAGGCAGAGATGAGGACATGGAGAGAGAGAGCAGCTGAGGACTCTAGATTCATGAAAAGAGAGGGACTAAGAGCTGGCAGCCAGGAGGCAGGCTTGCAGAATGTGCCCTTTGGTGGTGTAAATTATTATATATCTGAGTGTTAAAAAAAAA
>NW_006408543.1:22770691-22771886 GCF_000296735.1 Chrysochloris asiatica | reverse complement strand
GGCTTTCTGCTCTCGTAAAGATTTACAGCCTCAGAAACCCTGTACAGGGTCGCTATGAGTCGGAACTGACTCCACAGCACATAACAACAACAACACCACAATCAATGTCCATGGAAGCAGTAGACAAGAGATCAATTGACATATTGCATTGGGAAAATCTACTGCAATAGTGTTAAAGAGCAAAGATGTCACTTTGAGGACTAAGGTGTGCCTTATCCAAGCCATAGTAATTTCAATCACTTCATATGCATGGACAACGAATAAGGAAGACCAGAGAAGACTTGATGCTACTGAATTATGGTGTTGGCAAAGAGTATTGAAGTACCACGGACTATCATAAGAACAAATCTGTCTTGAAGGAAGTATAGTCAGAATGCTCCTTGGAAGCAAGAAAGGCGAGACTCTGTTTCATATGCTTTGGGCATGTTATCAGGAGGGACCAATCCCTGTAAAAGGACATGCTTGGTAAAGGAGAGGGTCAGAGAAAAATAGGAAGAGCCCTCAACAAGAGGGATTGACACAGTTTCTGTAACAATGAGCTCAAACATAGCAACATTTGTGAGGCTGGCACAAGACAAAGTGGAGTTTCATTCTGTTTTGCACAGTGTTGTTATGAGTCAGAGCTAACTCAATAGCATCTAACAACAACAATCTGACCTGACCATGCTGACTTTGGGGTCAGTCCTCGGGACTGTGGAACTCTTTTCTGCCTTTGGACACACAGCCTTCTTAGTCTGGAAGGTTCTTCTCCTGTATCTATTCATGATTGGACTCACCCTACCCTCAAGTCTCCACTCAATAATTACCATCTCAGAAGACAGGCATCAGATTTATGGATCCTGAACTGTACACAACTTAAGTGATCCTGTTTAAGAAATACAAACTTACAAAGGAAATCAAAAGGATAATAACAGAATACTATGAAGAGCTGTACTCCAACAAATTTGAAAACTTAGAAGAGATGGATTCATTTTTAGATAAACATGACCTACCTAAACTTACACACAGTGAAGCAGAAAACCTGAACAGACCATAACAAAAGAAGAAATTGATCAGGTCATCAAAAGACTCCCAACCAAAAAAAATCCAGGCCCAGACTGCTTCACTGGTGAATTCTACCAAACATTCAGGGAAGAGCTGTCACCAATCCTACTCAAATTATTACAGAATATAGAGGAGGATGGAAAACTTCCTA
>NW_006408543.1:22736744-22758097 GCF_000296735.1 Chrysochloris asiatica | reverse complement strand
AAAAAAAAAAAAAAAAAAAAACTGTTTAAAAAGAGCTCTCTGTTTTCTGGCAAAAGTTATCTCCAGGTGAAGGTGGAAATGCCTTTGATGGTCTCTTAAAGTATCGTGGAAAAAGAGTAGGTAAACTTGTAAGAAACTAAAATTAGATTCAAGGATACGGCTCAAGATTGTGCTTTCGCTCCAATAGGAATGTTTGGTTGTATCCTCCAATTTCTAAATTTCCAAATAAATTGCATGTGCTGAAAAACAAAAACCTAAGGATGGACAACATAATTGTGCCCAGTATATTGCTGGAAGATAAGCCATCTGTGTTGGCAGACATTCCCAACACACAGTGGCCACAACAATGGAGTCACACAAACCAAAAGTTGTAGAGACAGTGCAAGATTCGACATTTCATTCTATGACTCAGTCAACTTTCTGGCAACTTAACTTTTACAACAACAACATTCAGTGAGTACTTGACATGAGACTAGAGATAGTGGCAACATCTGAATATTTTGTGAAATCTCTAAGTAGAAAATATTTCCAGCCTTCAAAACAGTGTAGCCTGGGTCTCCTACTGTGTTGCCATTGACCTCTGACACTTTCAATTCAGGATGGTCACAGGAAATGCACACTGGGTCAAATTTCTCAATGAAAACAAAACTTGTCATAAAAGAAAAAAAAAAAAAAGTTTTCCTAAATCCCCCCAAATTTGAAACTATACTATCAGTACTAAATGGATACATTCTGAAATGCTTTGAAACTGCATTAAAATAAAATAAACAATTGTGTATGTCATGTTTTCTATCCAGGTAAACACTAATGTGTTGCTGTTTTTAAGTGCCGTAGAGGTGGTTCCGACCCATAGCGACCCTATACAGGGTTTCCAAGGCTGTAAATCTTTACAGGAGCAGAAAGCCTCATCTTTCTCCCTTGGAGCGGCTGGTAGTTTCGAACTGCTAACCTTAAGGTTCACAGCCCGATTCATAACCACTACACTACTAGACATCATAAAACACAGTAAATGACTTCAGACTACACCCAGCAGTCAACCAAAATCTCCTTGGCCTGAAGAGCTCCAAGAAACCATTTGACATGATCCTAAATTATTTTATTTTTCTAAATTATGGTTTCAAAGCATCCTATAAAAGCGAGCAGCCAGAGCCTTCATGCACTGTTCCTCAATAGATGTGTGTTTGAATAAATGGAGGATTATCATCAACTTCTTTCAATTTCTTTGCTGTATGATGCATGTGAGTTATTGTGTTGGAGGAGAGTATTAAATGCACCATGGACTTACAAAAGAATAAACAAATCTGTGTTAGAATGCTCCTTAGAAGCCAGGATTTTCAGACTTTGTCTCTCATACTCCCGACATATTTTTAGGAGGGACCAGTTCCTAGAGAAAGGAGCTCTGGTAGCGTAGTGGTTACGAATCGGGCTGCGAACCTTAAGGTCAGCAGTTCGAAACTACCAGCTGCTCTACGGGAGAAAGATGAGGCTTTCTACTCCCGTAAGGATTTACACCCTCGGAAACCCTGTACAGGGTCGCTATGGGTCGGAACCAACTCGAAGGCACTTAACAACAACAACAACAAAGTTCCTAGAGAAAGGCATCATACTTGGCAAAGTGGAGGGTCAACAAAAAAGAAGTCACCCAATGAGACAGACTGGTACAGTGGTAAGAGCAATGAGTTCAAGTGTAGTAATGATTGTGAGGTTGGCGCAGGATCAAGCAATGTTACATTCTGTTGTACATAAGGTCTCTATGAGTCAGTACCAACTAAACAGCACTTAACAACAGCAATGTCATTTTCATGTGAAGATATGGTGCAGAAGCAAGACATCAGTGATACCAGGGAGGCCAGGCAAATCCTGATTTTAAAAGAACCCATTTCATTCAGTTCACCCATCTACACAATAAGCCCATTTACATCATATTTATCAGGCTGTTTGAACTCCAAGAAAAGAACGCTTATTTCTTTATGACCAGAACATTCCTTTGCTGGCTAGTTCTCATTATTGTAAATCTCCATTTTATATTGAGCCTGTTGTTGATAGGTGTCATTGAGTCAGCTCCAACTCACAGTGACCCTGTATACAACAGAACAAAATCCTGACCATCTTGTGCCATCCTCACAATGGTATGCTTGAGCCCATTTCTGATGCCACTGTGCCAGTCCATCTCATTAGAGGTCTTCCTCTTTTTCACTGAGCCATTACTTTACCAAGCATGATGTCCTTCTCCAGGGCCTAGTCCCTCCTAATCATATGTTTGAAGTATGAGAGACGAAGTCTTGTCATTTTGACTTCTAAGGAACAATCTGGCTGTACTTCTTCCAGTAAAGATTTGCCTGTTCTTATAGTCCATGGTAAGTTTTAATACTATTCTCCAACACCATAACTCAAAAGCATCAATTCATCTATGGTCTTCCTTAGCCATTGTCCAATTTATATTGAGTCTGAACACTAGTAATTTCTAACATGGTTCTCATTATGGTGTCTAAAAACAGAATGTGTCCACTCCCTTCCACAGGCCTTCAAATATTTGTAGGAAACTATTAAGTTGTCCCTAAATTCCTCTTTTATCTATGCAAAATCACACCATTTCCTTTTACCATCCATTCAACCATTCACTGAGGCTTTTAGATTCTTCATGATACTGGGTCATCATCCAGATACTTAACGACTTTGCCTCAAAATGCAGCACCCAAAGCTGAAATTCATAACCCACACATATCTAAGAGTACTTTGGCAACTGGAATACATTTCTTCAAGTAGGGTTAATGTTATGAAACACCTTTTAAATTAGCCAAAACTAGGGTCCACATTTTCTGCTAGCTCGGTCTCCTACTTAATTTACAGTGTGGGCCACCAGCCATTAGGGAGGTGTGTGGAATGTGATTGTTGCCAATAATTGACCATTCCTTGGTTCAGGAGATACATAAAACTCTAATGGAATCATTATTCTTAAACCCACAGGATACATAACAAGAGCAATAAAGTAATGCAGGTGCAATATCAGCTTTTCTTTTCTTTCTTTCTTTTTTTATCTTAAAAAAAAGATGCTGTATGAAAATATCCATTCTAATGTCATCTCATATTCTCATATGATTATATACAATGTGGTGGTTGTGTGCTGTGGAGTCTGTTCTGACTCATAGCGACCCTCTGTAGTGCTTCTGAGGTTGTAAATCTTTACCGGAGCAGAAAGCCTCATCTATATGAGATTCTTATGTTACATATTAAGGAGAAGAATTTATATAGACTTGCATTTCATATATATTCCCAGAACACACTTACTGCTGAAACATCTCATTAATGCTTTAGTGCTGCAGAGTTAGGTGATGTTGAGCTTTGTTAACAGCAGCTTCCATAGCAACCTGTTGTCCTTGCACACTTCATTTGTTGAATCCTAGTCCGCACGTGGAGCTGGGCCATTCCTAGGAAAGTAAAAGTTTGGTCACCAAAGCAGTTTCAGTAATCAGATCATACAAGGTCCTTGAAGGTGAAGTGGTTTGGTCCCCTGAGCAGAGTAATCCACTTGTAAGAATTTTGTTTGCAAGAATAAAAGGATGCAAAACTACAGGGCAATGCAGACCTGAAATTGTCACAAGATATTAATTTCTGGGTCACTTGTGGCTTAGGGATGGAATCAAGGTATATCCGTACAGACTGGATGAGTTTAGAACTGAGGATAATCTTGAGACAACACAAGAAAAAACAGTTAAGACCTAGGACAATAGCAACAATAATAACTAATGTAAGAAGAATTTCATAAGATTTAGTTTCTCTGATACATACTTTACAGTCATGTGTTCATTACAACCCTGTGAGGAAAAAATGAAGGAGGTAGGGAGAGAGGGCTACCTTTGGAAGAAGCTTTTTAAATAGCATTCAGTACTTTTGATAACTAAAACTATCATTATGGTTCTATGTGAATTGTGTTTATAAGACGATCACAGTGGCATGTGTCCCAGGACAAAATGTCATCCCCAAAGAGGTCACTGTTTAGCATTCAACCTTGGGCTACTTTTCTCCTAAGGCCTACGAAGCCAGTTGACCAAACCTAATAAAACAAATAGGAAAGTCTCTGATGGATAAAGTACCTCCATTTAGCAAGCTGTGAGCATTCGTATCAGACTTTTACTATTGACAGTCACAGCTCAGAGATCTTTTCTTCTCCTTTACTATGTGTTTTTGTTGAATAAAGACATGAGCCAAGAGACTTGTTCATCTGAGTGTTACTTATTTTCTGCAGTATATCACTGCTATCTCTTGATGATAGACAATTTGTTCCAGATGTGGCATTCTTACTAAGTAATCATCTTTAAGTAAAAAGCTTTTAAGCAACGTTCTTCAGTGGTAAGAGTTAGGCTTTTTCTATTCACCCTCACCTCTATTGACATATTCATCTGTATTGTTAAAGTAGTATTTCCCCAGTTCTGTTGCTATTGAGACATTTTTGGTTAGGTTTTAAAAGTTACTGATTAGCTTATTTTGCACAACTTCAACAAGTTCACTATCTTTTTCATGTTCTGACACTTTTAATTACGGTTTGTTGGTGGAGCCATGAGTTTATACTTAGAAAATGTAGCATTCATTTAGATTACAAGAAAATCCAGTGTTTTAATCTCTGATAATATGAAATGCAAATTGGGGAAAGTAAATAATTTATGAAATGCTGACTAAGCACTGGACTGCTAACTGAAATTTGGTTGTTCACACTCACCAGCCACTCCTGAGTGTCGCAATGATACAAAGAGACTCCACCGTATTTACCTTTCACAGATTGTATTCATCCACTTAATTGGTTGTTGTTGTTGTTAAGTACCTTCAAGTCAGTTCCAATCATAGTGACCTGAACCGCCGACCTTGTGGTTTGCAGTACAGTGCTTACCATATGGAGCCACCACACTCCCCTGCTTAACTGATAGTTCATAAAATGTAATCCTCTGCATAAATCCATCAAGCAACTTCTGAAGTAACTAAATGTATTTTTGTGTCTGGCACATGGCATTTAAAGAAAGATTGTAGCATAAAAATGACAATCATATTCCTGTGTGGGCAGAGGTTCCTAGCTTCCTACCTGTCATAGGAAGACCACACCATAGGATGGTCTCCAATGAGTCAGTCTCTTGTAAAAACACATCCTTTTGAGTGTATGTGGAACCTATGACTTGCTTCTGACCACTAGAATATGGCAAAAGTCAAAGAATTTTTCAAATGTCATTCATGTCCCTAATCTGTTGATGTTGAGTTAATCAGCAGGAAGCTAGTTCTGGGTGGGCCTTACCAAAGTAGGTGAGCTCTTTAAAGCTAGCTCAGACTCTCCTTTCAGCTAGATACTCCAAGCTTCAGAGACATCCTTTCTCTGTTGCTACCTTGGAGTAAAAACTGCCATAAACTTTATGCTGTTGTTATGTGTCATAGTATCGATTCTGATCCCTAGTGAGCCTGTACAGGATTTCTGAGGAGCATCTAGGAGGTTTGTACCTCCAACCTTGTGGTTCACAGTCTAGTGCTAATCCTACAGTGCCACACCAGAAGTCCATATAAATTTTATAGATAGAAGAAAATGAATTTTTCCAACAACCTGAGGAAGACTGGAAGCAGATCTTTCTGCAGCTGAAACTCTAGAAAGAAGTTCAATCCAGATGACACCTTGATGCCAGACCTGAGAGACCTTGGGCAGAGAACCCAGCTAGCCCACGTCTGGACTTCTGATTTACAGGAACTGGTCATTGTTGTTTTAGACTACTAAATTAGGGGTCATTTACTACACAGCAATAGAAAACTAATGCATTAGCGTTTCCCATTTTTATGGTAGTTGTGGTGTGGTCTGGAGTTGGTTCCGACTGGTAGAGATCATACATAGGGATTCCAAGGCTATAAATCTTTACTGGAGCAGAAAGTCTCCTCTTCCTTCCATGGAACAGCTGGTAGTTTTGAACTGCTGGTCTTGAGATTAGCATCCTGACTCTTAACCACTACTCTACCAGAGCTCCTTTCCCTTTTTATAGCACAATCTATATTTCTACATGAGAACATTACTGCCTAGCTCCTGACTGTATTTTTCAGACTTGTCTGAATTGAAGGTGACCATGTGACAGAGTACTGGATGAAAATACTGTGCATGGTGCTGGATATTCTGGAAGCATTTCAGAGTGAGAGCACACGCCCTTCTCAATCCCGTTATTCTGCTCCTTGAATTGAAGTTGTAGTGGCTGGGTCTCCGCTAACCATCTGACACTTCACACTAGAATGGTGAGGCAGTGAGCTGACAGAAATCTGGAGCACAGATGATTTTATACAGCCATCATACCAGTCTTGAAATACTTCCTTTTGACTAATTCAATGTGGCAGAACAACAAACATTTATTTAAGTCACTTTTCTGGAGGTCTATATTAGTTATGACAGAACCTAATTCTAACATATTCTTTATTAAAAATATATACATATATTTGAAATAAATTTCCATAAATATAAAAACCCAGTACATGTTTTATCTTGGCTCATTTATAAGCAGCATCTTACAGAGAACTAGAAAATGCAATATGATGATGTTGTTAGTAGCCATCCAATTGGTAGCATTTTTAAGCGTAACAGAATGAAACATTGCCCGGTCCTGCACCAACCTCACAATTGATGTTACACTTGAGCCCATTGCTGTTGCCACGGATCCAATCCATCTGATTGGGAGGGAGGATGTTTTCCTCTTTTTTGCTAACCCTCCACATTAACAAGCATGGTGTCCTTCTGCATCAACATATCCCTCCTAATAATATGTCCAAAGTATTAGAGACAAAGTTTGGCCATCATGGCTTCTAAGAAGTATTCTGGCTGTACATCCAACATAGTTTGGTTTGTTCTTCTGACAATCCATGGTGCTTTTAATATTCTCCTCTAACACCATAACTCAAATGCATCAATTCTTCCATGGTCTTCCTTATTCACTGTCCAACTTTCACATGCATATGAGGTTATTGAAAATACCATGGCTTGGGTCAGGCACACCTTAGTTCTCAAACTGACATCTTTGCTCTGCAGTAGATTTGTCTAATGCAATATTTACTTATATTTTCTGATTGCTGTTGCCATGTGTGTTGATAGTTGATCTGAGAAAATGAGGTTTTTGATAACTTTAATCTATTCTCCATTTATCTGGATGTTATGTATTGATCCAGTGATGAGGATTTTTGTTTTCTTTACATTGAGGTGCAACCCACACTGAAGGCTGTGGTCTCTGACCTTCATTAGTAAGTATTTTAAGTCCTCTTCGCTTTCAGCAAGCAAAGTTGTATCATCTGCATATTGCAGTTTGTTAATGAGTCTTCCTCCAATTCTGATGACACACTCTCTGCTTCATATAATCCAGAACCTCCAATTATTTGCTCAGCATACAGATTGAATGAGTATGGTGAAATAATACAACCTTGGCACACATCTTTCCTAATTTTAAACCATTCAGTGTTTCTTCATTCTGATTGAATGATTGCCTCTTGGTCTCTGTAAAGATTCCTCATTAGCACAATTAAGTGTTCCAGAACACTCATTCTCTGCAATGTTGTCCATAGCTGTCATAATCCACATAATTGAAAGACTTTGCTTATTCAATAAAGCACAGGTAAACATCTTTCTGGTATTCTCTGCTTTCATCCAACATCCATCTGATGTCACCAGGGTTATTCCTTGTTCCTTGTCCTTGCCTGAACCTGGCTTTAACTTTTGGCAGTTCCGTATGCTTTTGCAGTTTTTTCTGAATTGTCTTTTGAACAAAATTTTACTTGTGTGTGATATTTTTTATATTGCCTGATAATTTGCACTTTGTTGTGGGTCTTGGGAATGGGTATAAATATGGATCTCTTCTAATCAGTTGGTCAGGTACCTGTTAAAAACACACTAAAGGAAGAAGGATGCTGTGGTTATGTAGAGACTTAACCCATCATCGGAGAAAAAAGTGTGAATAATCTTTCTTCCACTCATTTCTCATTCTCTGTCTTTGCACCTCCATGATGGTGACTACAGTGGGTGCCTGTGCAAATGGATCAGCCTTTGGACTTTCAGCTGCTTTGCACCATGGGAAAATTGCTCCCTGTGTGCACAACAGCCGATGTTTTTGTGTGGTGTGCTTCCATCCGTGTGAAGACACCCAGGCTGGGCAGAGAGGGTGTGACAAGATGGAGCATAGGAGTTGAAGGAAAAACTAGTGAAAGAAGAAGAAGAAAAAAAAATCACACCTCTTTTTCCACAAGTCGCTGGGCGGTTTTTGCTCCCTAGCTCCTGACTGTGGCCCCACTGTCTGGCCTCCGCCTAGGCTGCGGGTTGGTGGCAGAGTCTCAATTGATTCAGAAATCTCCACGTTCCTTCTTGCTCTGTTAGATTTTTCCACTGGTAGGCCCTCAAAACTATTTCCCTTTACTGTATGTTGAAATTGAACCTCTGGGATTGTGCCTGCAAAGCATTTTTTCTGGCTTTTTCATGCTCCCACTGAAGAGACTTGACTGAGTCCCTTTCACTTCCTCAGCACCTGGAGAACACATTGTCTAAAACTATCCTCTTATATCTGCAAATCAGCTTGGCTGAAATCTGAACGTTTTGAACAGTAGGAGTACCATGTCACTTTAAGGTTTCTGCTCTTATTCATTGCAAATAGCCATGGTAGCATTGTGATTATACGTGTTGTAGGTTGGAACAATTGAATCAGTGATGAGGAGAAAAGTACAGTGATAACTTGGGGGATGCTAAGACTCATGGGCTCCTGGTAGTGATCATGAAGAGAAAAGAAGGATCTCCAGACATTAGCAGAGTTTATAAAAGACTGTTCAATGAGCCATATATTTTTGAACAAATATTTCATTGGTAAGTTCTAAGCACTGAGGACACAATGGGCAACAAGACAGACTATGATCTCTAGATAAATCTGGCTACATCAGAGATGAAAACACTGCACACGGGCTGTGTAGGCTGATGCCCTGTAGGTTCAAGGGCTTTGTATGTATGTGTGTGTGTACTGAACTGACCTCCCTCCCTCTATCCCTCTTATTTTATATGATCTTCCCCTTCACCAAGGTTAATATGTAACTACCTAGTGTGGCACTGTGGGTTAATGCACTGGACCACAAGTTTGGTTTGGACTGCAAGGTCGGCAGTTCAAATTCACCAGCCGCTCTTTGAAAACACTATACAGGGTTGGTATGAGTCAGAACTGACTTAACGGCACTTAACAACAACAACAACACCAGCCCTGTAGTTTGTTATTTATCCTTCTTCACTTCCCATCCCTGGTAACCATCAATGAATGTTTCTTTTTGTGTGTAAATTATCTCGACTTTAGTGGTTGCATACAGTATCTGTCTATCTTCTGATTGAATTATTTCACTCAGCATCATGTTCTACAGATCCACCCATGTTACGAGGTGTTTTGAAGATGAATCATCACTCTTTAACATTGCGTAGTATGAACTTTGAAGGCAAGATGCAAGCGCAAACCTCTCCAGATTTCAAAGCTTTAGATTCTAAAAGGAAGGCATCACATAATTGGCCAATGATTACTTAATTCAGCTCAGAATAGCAAAAACATTGTTACCAAGTAGACATAATTTTTGAAAAATAAATTTATAAAGTATATTGAGGCTAGTGGGAAATTTGTAAATTGTCCACAGTTACCAGCAAAGGATCCCTTTCTGGCTCTTGGCCATGCATGAGAGAGTTTATACTGGTAGTATTTGGGAGAAGTTATTAGAAGCATGTATATGGAAAACACTCATTCAACAATAAATGTTACCTTACTATAAGATGTTTCAATGTTCTGTGACCTAGTCCATTACACATCCCTATACAGATGGCAACATACTTCATAACTATAAACAGCCATGACAAAGATGAGCATTTATATGCTAATAACTCCAGTATGGAGAGCTATAGCCTTCCATTATAAGTTGTGGGCCTTCTTATCATGAAAATGTGTGTCTGACAGGCTTAGATATTCCAAAGGCATTTTTTCTTGAGCACATTTTAAACAGCTACAGGAGTGTACTTTTGGGAGCAGCTGAGCCAGGGGTCAACATCTGCCTCTGGATACCAGCAACAGTTGACCCAGAGGAAGGACAGCCAACAGGCTTGGACTTTAAAGATAGGACCTTCATCTCAGTTTGCTTAGCTTGTTGTTGTTGTTAGGTGCCATTGAGTCAGTACTGACTCATAGCGACCTTATGCACAGCACAACGAAACACTGCCCAATCCTGGGCCATGCTGGAGTCCATCAATGCTGACACTTGGCCAATCCATCTCATTGGGGGTCTTCCTCTTTGTCTCTGACCCTCCATCTCACCAAACATGATATCCTTCTCCAGCGACTGGCCCCTCCTCACAATATGTCCAAAGTATGAGAGATGAAGTTTGGCCATCGTTCTTCTGACAGCCCATGGCACTTTCAATATTCTCCTCCAACACCATAGCTCAAAAGCATCAGTTCTTCTACAATCTTCATTATTCACTGTCCAGCTTTCACATGCATATGAGGTTACTGAAAATACCACGGCTTGGGTCAGGCACACCTTAGTCCTCAAACTAACATCTTTGCTCTTCAACACTTTCAAAAGCTCATGTGCAGCAGATTTGTCTAATGAAATACATCATTTGATTTCTTGATTGCTGCTTCCATGAGTGTTGATAGTTGATCCAAGAAGAATGAAGTCCTTGACAACTTCAATCTTTTCTCCATTGATAAGAATGTTGTTTATTGGTCCAGTGGTGAGGATTTTTGTTTTCTTTACATTGAGATATAATCCATACCGAAGGCTGTGCTCTTTGATCTTCGTCAGTAAATGTTTTAAGTCCTGTTCACTTTCAGCAAGCAAGGCTGTATCATCTGCATATTGCAAGTTGTTAATGAGTCTTCCTCCAATCCTGATGGCACATTTTTCTTCATCAAACCCAGCTTCTCAGATTATTTGCTCAGCATACAGGTTGAATAAGTATGGTGAAAGAATACAACCTTGTCGCACACCTTTTTAAATTTGAAACCATCTAGTGTTCCCATGCTCTGTTCGAACAACTACTTCTTGGTCCAGGTACAGATTCCTCATAAGCACAATTAAGTGTTCCGGAATACTCATACTTCACAATGTTGTCCATAGCTTGTCATGATCCACACAATCAAAAGCCTTTGCATAGTCAATAAAGCACAGGTAAACATCTTTCTGATATTCTCTGCTTTCAGCCAAGATCCTTCGGACATCAGCAATATCCCTCATTTCAAAGCCTCTTCTGAATTCGGCTTGAACCTCTGGAAGTTCTCTGTCAATGTATGATCATAGCTGTATAGGTTTCTGAGGAATAGCTGTTAAGTTTGAACTGTCAGCCTTTTGGTTCAAACCAACATTCCAGTCTAGTGCTTATCCTATAGCATCACACTAAGACATACAGCACTACTTTAATGCTAATATTATAATTAACTAAACAGAAATTTAAAGAGAAGTTTTTTTGTGTGTGTATATAACTTACCAGAAATACTAAGTGACAGATTTGAGTCTTGGTCCCAATTCCATCTGACTTCAGTGCCCATGAGTTTGCTTCTCTGAGGTGAAAGAAAGGCTATTCCTTCCTAATAGGCCCCAGCTGAGCCATGCTGCAAGCCCAGGCTGGTCACTGGGGGCTAGTGCAGCATCAGCTGGAACAGATAGGGCTGCTGGCATCTCCAGGAACTCTAGCCCAGTCATTGCACCTGCAGAAGAGTGGATCTTTGAGACAGTTGAAGAGAATGAGTGGACATGTTCTGATTATTGATGAGAAACTCCTGGGAAAACATGGTGGGAGGTGACTGACTTTGGAGACTGGGATTCCTGAAGTCCTGCAGCTGTGCACATGGAAGCTAATGACCTGGAAACATATGGTTGTTGGGGTCATGTAGCCTCATACTCACTAATATAAAGATGGTTACTTTATATCTTTAATGGAATTTTGACCATAAGGCAGTACTCTTCAGGCTGGAGAAATGACTTTTTCCTTTTTTTCTCCTGAAGATATATCCCAATCTGGAATATAGGGGGATAGATGATAGATAGATAGATAGATAGATAGATAGATAGATAGATAGATAGATAGATAGATAGATAGCTTTATTGTTGTTAAGTGCCGGTGAGTCAGTTCTGACCCTTAGCAACCCTGTATGGGGTTTCCAAAGAGTGGCTGGTGAGCTTGAACTGCTGACCTTCCAGATCAAACTGACTTTGCAGTCCAGCACATTAACCCACAGCTCCATGCCAAGACTCCAGATAGACAGATAGTAGATGGGAAATAGATACATAGATACTTTGTTGTTGTTGTTAGGTTCAGTGGAGTCAGTTCCAATTCATAGCAATCCAATGCACAACAGAATGAAACAATGCCATCCTCACAACTTTTGTTATGTTTGAGCCTATTTTTGCTGCTAGTGTGCTAATCAATCTTGACCCTCCAATTTCCCAAGCATAATGGCCTTCTGGATAGAATGATCGCTCCTTACAACATGTCTGAAGAATAAGGAACAGTCTCACCATCCTTGTTTCTAAAGCACATTATAACTGTATTTCCCAAAACATATTGGTTTGTTCTTCTGAGAGTCCATGCTACTTTCTATTCTCTTCACCAACACCATAATTTAAATGTAGCAATTATTCTACAATCTTTCTTATTCATTCTCTAACTTTTCACAAACATATAAAGTTGAGTCAGGAGTCCTGGTGTAGCGTTGTGGACTAATGTGTCAGACTGCAAAGTCTTCTGAACTGCAAGGGCAGTGGTTCAATCTCATCAGCTGCTCTTTAGAAACCCTATACAGGGTCACTATGGGTTGGAATCAACAACAGCACTTAATAACAACAGATTGAGTCAGGCACCTTAGTCCTCAAACTGTCATCTGTGCTCCTTAACACTGAAAAAAGAGGTCTTGTGCAGTAGATTTGCCTAATGCAATACATCATTTGATTTCTTGACCACTGCTTGTATGAGTGTTGATTGAGGATCCAACAAAATGAAGTATTTGTCAACTTCAATCTTTTCTCTGTTTATCTTGATGTTATTTATTGGCCCAGTTGTAATTTTTTTTTTTTTTTTTTTGGATGCAAGAAAACCATATTAAAGGCTGGGTTGTTAATGAGTGTTCCTCCGATCATGATGCCATGTTCCTCTCTATATAATCCAGTTTCTCAAACTTTTTGCTCAGCTTCAAAAATAGGATAGAAGGATACAATCTTGGTGTAGACCTTTTCTGATTCTAAACTATTCAGTATCCCCTTGTTATAACCTAACAACTGCTTCTTGGTCTATGTACAGGTTGCTCATGAGCACAAATAAATATCTGGAATATCCATTCTTTGTAATGTTATCCATAGTTTCTTAAGATCCACACGCTCAAATGACTTTGTATAGCCAATAAAACACAAGGAAACATCTGTCTGGTAATCTCTACATGTGGTCAAGATCCGTGTGATGTAAATGATATTCTGAATTCCATGTCCTCTTCTGAATCTGGTTTGAACTTCTGGCAGCTACCTGTCAGTGTACTGCTGCAACCATTTTTGAATTCACTTCAGCAAAATTTAACTTGCATGTGATATTAATGATATGATTAGATGGTTTTCATATTATGTTGGGTCATCTTTCTTTGGAAGGGACACAAATATGGATCTCTGCTAGACAGCCAGATAGTTGTCACCAAATTTCCTGAGTGCCTCCAGCACTGCATCAGTTTGTTGAAACATTTCTTATTTGTTTTCCAACAATTTCTGGAGCTTTGATTTTTACGTCAGTGCCTTCAGTTCAGCTTGGAATTCTTATATTAGTACCACCAATTCTTGATTATATGCTACCTCTTGAAATGGCTGAGTACCAACCAATTCTTTTTGGAATGATGACACTAGGTTCCCTTCTATCTTATTTTGATGCTTCTTGTGCCATTCAATATTTTATTCATAGACACTATTAATATTGTAACTCAAGAGTGATTTTTTTCTTCTTCTTCTTCAGTTCTTTCAGCTTGAGAAGTGCTGAGTATGTTCTTCCCTTTTGGTTTTCTAACTCCAGGTCTTTGCACATTTCATTATAATAATTGACTTTTTCTTCTTGAGCTTCCCTTTGAAATTTTCTGTTCAATTCTTTTACTGCCACATCTCTTCCAGGATCTTTAGCTTCTCTGCACTCAATTGCAAGTTTCAGAGTCTCTTCTGATATCCATTTTGGTCTTTTATTTCTTTCTCATGTTTTTAATAACTGTTTGCTTTTTTCCTGTGTGATGTTCTTGACGTCATTCCACAACTCTCTGGTCTTAGTCATTGGTATCTAATGTATCAAATCTGTTCTTGAGATGGTCTCTTAACTCAGGTGGGATATTCAATCATGCACTCTCCAGTATAATTTCTCATATATTTTCCAGCATCATTTCTGGTGGGAAAAACCCCCCTGAATTTAGACACCACCACATGTCTCTCAGTTTGTTATACTATGGTGGCTTGTGTGTTGCTGTGATGCCAGAAGTTATGCTACTGGTATTTTAAATACCAGAAGGGCCATCTCTGTGGACAAGTTTCTACAGAGCTTCCAGACTAAGAGAGTAGGAAGAAGGAGAAGTGAAGCATATCTGAATGATAAACCACTGAAATCTTTATGGATAGCAGTGGAACATTGCCAGAGAGCACCATAATATCAAATATTGAAACTGGTGAAAAGCACCAGAAAATTGTCAGATATGGTGCTGGAAAACAAGCCCCTCAGGTTGGAAGGCACTCAAAATACAACTGGGGAAGAGCAGCATCTTCAAAGTAGAACATACCATGATGGCTCAAAGGGAGTAAGCTTTCAAGACCTTCATTTGCTGATATGACACAACTTAAAAGGAGGATGTTGTTGTTGTTGTTAAGTGCTGTCAAGTCGGTTCCGACCCATAGCGACCCTGTACAGGGTTTCCGAGGGTGTAAATCTTTACAGGAGTAGAAAGCCTCATCTTTCTCCCGCGGAGCGGCTGGTAGTTTCGAACCGCTGACCTTAAGGTTTGCAGCCCGATTCGTAACCACTACGCTACCAGAACTCCTTATAGACAGTTGCAAATATGCATTAATAATCAGAACATGGAATGTATGAAGTATGAATCTAAGAAGATTGGAAGTTGCCAAAATATTGTATGGATATATCAAGTTCTGTATCATACTGTCCTGTGATGATGACTGGCCGTTGTGATCTACGGGCCAGAGATGTAGAGGAGGACATCTTACAGTTGATCTTTCTCAGAGAGTTTGAAACAGCTGAGACACTTCTAAATTCAGAAGTTCATATGCTGCTAGAGCATCGAAAGCAACAGAATGAGAGTGCAGAGGATGAACAGGAGCTTCCAGAAGTCTTCATGAAAACTTTAGCTTGCACATCCCACTTCAGTCGTTTCAAAAACAGAGAGAGACTGCAGTGTCTGCAGCTTGTTGCTCCAGAAAAAGCGTCGTAAGTTTGATTTGGCCTGTGTGAAAACTCTTTGCCCTGAGACTGCTGAAGAGTTCCGGTTTGCAGTGCAGTGCTTATTCTACAGAGCCACCGTGATCCCTTAAGATCTAGTTGTTCCTGTTGTTGTTAAATACCATGGAGTTGGTTCCAACTCATAGTGACTCTGCACACGGTTTCTGAGGCGGTACATGTTTATGGGAGCAGAAAGCCTCAGCTTTCTCCCACAGAACTGCTGGCAGTTTCGAACTGCCAACCTTGAGGTTAGAGACTGATTCGTAACCACTATGCTACCAGAGCTCCTTTAAGATCTAGTAGGAGAAAGAAAAAGACGCTCTGTTGGTACTGTGGTTAAAGCATTTACCTGCTAACTAAAAGATCTATAGTTCCAACCCACCAGCCTTTCAATGAGAGAAAGATGTGGTAACCTGCTTTCCTTAAGACGACAATCTTGGAAACCTTGTGGGAGCAGTTCTACCCCGTCCATTAGGGTCACTGTGTGTTGGAATCAGTCAGTGGCAATGGGTTTTGGAAAAGGAAAAGTTTGCCAAACAATTAGGCCATCTTCATTAAACCTATCACTGCCAATTTCTGTTGAGTAAATGATTCAGGAATGACAAAAATATACAATTTCATGGCTTCCTGGAGGTGGTATTTCAACTTCAAATGTCTTTGCTAAGAACCTACATAAGAACCTTCAAATCAACCTTGATTCCTGCCTCGATCCCAATCTAGTTTCTCTTGTTTCCTATTTATTCTATAAACCTCTGCTAACCTTCCAATAAAGTCCCCGTGGTTTAAGTGAGTCAGAGTTGATTTCTTTGTAAGTAGTTTAAATAATAATAATAATAATAATCCTAAACTGATACTGAAGTTAACAAGGGGAAAAAAGAGGAGGGAGGAAATGAATGACAGCTGGGTATGGGGCTAGCATGATCCTTTGCATCAGCACATTGTGATTCATTCGCTTTAATTCAGGACTGTCATTTAAATAAAGTCACCACTGTGGTGGTTGTTGCTGTTAAGTGACTTATAGTCGGTTCCGACTCATAGTGACCCTGTGTAGGGTTTCCAAGGCTATAAATCTTTACAGGAACAGAAAGCCTCTTCTTTCTCCAGCGGAGCAGCTGGTAGATTCGAACTTCAGACTTTCAGGTTAACAGACAAAGGCATAACCATTAGAGGTCATAAAACAGTCTTTACCTTAAAATAAGATCAGTTCTACTACAACAGTGTCATGCATGTATCTCTCAAAACAAATCAATTGCACAGATCATATTAAAATAGCTAAGTTGCTTTTGACCTACAAAAACAGGAAAGAATGTCTGAAAGGCAAATAATTTCCTCCAAACCAAGGTTTTTACATAATTTATATTCAACTCAGTGCCATTCTTCAGCAGAGGGACCCCTATTTTGAGTAATTATTCTTTAAAGATGAATCAAATTTCATGAAAGTTTCCAAAATATTTAGGGGGAGGCATTTTCAGTGACTCATGCTAAGTAGGAGCAGAGCTATGACCCCAGTCCACAGGCACTGATCCTGCTTTCAGTAGCTCCAAGAGGGTGTGACGTTCTGTATTCTGAGCTTGGTGCAAGAATCTGGAGAGTTCTCTGCTTTTAAAATATGCCTTAAGTCAAAATCGTAGTCTTTTAGGGTAAATCCTTCCAGAATAGTGATATAACCTGGAGTATAAAAGGGTACTGGTAGAGCAAGGATAGAGTTTTCCAGAAAGAAGAGACTCGGCCATGCATGTCATATCAGCAGCCATGGTGAGCCCAGTGATGACTGTTTCAGCTTGTTATGAGCTCAACTTGTCATTGACAGTTCTCACTCTGGATAAAAGGGAATTTCAGACTGCAATCTTTACATTTGTTTTGTTTAGCACTCACCATACACTTCTGAAACTAGTGTTCCAGACATTGCAGCTTTACCTGCTCCACAATCTAGTGTTAACCACCCTGTACAGATTCCTTGATTTCATGGGTGGAGAATCCAGCCAAGGAGTGACAATCTGTAAAATCAGAGCACATCCTGGTTATCATTCAAGCTGGTACAAGAAGCAGCTTGGCTAGTTTTTATATCAGAGGAAAGCCTTCTCAAGAGCTGTGTTCATGTTGTTGTCTTCTACTGACTTCCTTGAGTTCTTTCTTGGTGGTTCTAATACAAGAGAGTTTTAATGAATTCCTCTTTTGTTTGAGCTACTAGATTTTGCACTCCAATCTGCTAAGTATCAGAGGGTGCATACCAAAGTCATGCAGGTGGGATGTGGCCCAGAGATATGTTTTATTTGGCCTATAAAATGTTTTCTTGAAACCATAACTCAAATGCCATCATTTTTAAATCAGGAAGATGTCACAGAGATACCTAATTTCTGGGTGGACCGGCAAACCGAGCTTGCCTTCTCTCTTAATCGGATCAGAAGGAACCGAGAAGAAGCTTCCCCCTTTATGCAGGGGATGTAGTTTGCTAAACCACCATCATCTGTCATCTTTCTCCTGACCCAGGACCCAGGAGTCTCTTTTAGTTATATTACCTCTAGATCCAGTAGGCATTTGAGCTTACAGACCCCATTGATGGCAAAAATAAAATGGTGTGTTCAAAATTATAACACAGACTACTGTAATCTTGGGTGCCCACTGAGGTTTCCAGTACTAAGAGGATTACACCAAGAAGAGAGGCCAGAACAAGATATTGGGGGAGACTCCATGTAGCTACAGAAAAAGAGTTTGGAAAATAGAACCGTGGGATATTCAACTAGGAATCTGCCCAGCAGCAGAAGGCACCTTTTCTGTAATTACCATGTCGTGTGAAAAAATGTTCAGTGCTACTTAGCCTTGATACCAACCATACGCTTATTGATATTCTAATATTATGCTCTGGATTGTTCCATTCATTAGTCTTATTTTCCAATCATCTTATAAGCAGGGTTATGTGTGTGGGAGAGAAAGAGAGTATGTACAAAAATAATGTACCTACTGCCAACAACTTTTTCCCCCAAAAGATCACTGGAAAATTTTAATTAACATTCAAGAGACCAATTCCAGAACCATCTAAGATCTAAACATGCACACAACACACTTCAGGGATTTGTTCTTGAAATTCCTGCTAACAATCAGAAATTTTGAGAACAAAATTAAACCCTCATTACAATAAAGAGATTTCATAAAGAAAGGAAAAAATGCTTCTCATCAATGGTAAGGAAATCCCAGGGAACCACCGTATATTCTTGGATTTTCTTGACTGTTTTTTGTTGTTGTTGTTATCTTCTAGATTCATTTTCCAGCATTTCTCATTTGGGGGGTTGGTGGAGTGGAAAAAGAATCAGACTGAATAACTTTATAAGGTGGCAGGAAAAAGTCATATGAGACCATGAGACCTGAAGTTTCCTCCCTCTAAAGAAGTTCTGAAAAACAGAGACAAACACAAGCTCATGTGTTCTTGTACCCACTTGGAAAATGGCAAATGGAAGAAGGGAAGCAGCAATGTCCCCTCTGGTCCTTCTTGAGGGTGAAGTCCTGCACTGCCTCTTGTCACCCAGCCCTGGAGTAGTGGGAAAACAGCTGGTGTGACCCACAGATGCTCCTCTGTAAAGTCCTCTGGAGAAGGCAAGTCTGAGCTATCCTGCTGGTACCCTCTCAGCCCAAATCATTCAATCCAGAGAGGAAACCTAGACAGGACAGCAGGAAATGGTGTTTGAGGTCCAACTGCTGTTACAGGTCCATAGTTTTGGTTGAAGATAAGGCAGATGGATCTGGAGATGCAGTAATGTTAATAATTACGGTTCATTCAACTCTTTACATACATGAATTAATGATGTCTTACAATGTCTCAGAGGCACATGAAGCAGTTACAACCTCCACTTTCTTTTCAATCATTTGTCCCAGAGATACTTACTATGCCTTATTATATAGAACAGCAGGTTCTAGATGTATTATATAGAATATAAGGTCGCTATGAGTCAGTACTGATTCGATGGCACCTCACAACATTATATAGATGGTTGTGTGAAGGCACACAAAGATGAATAAAGACCCTCCCTAGCTTGACACAGTTCATAATCCAACAGACAAGAGAAGATGAGCACAAGTGGGAAAGGAGTGGAAAGCACTCACCTTAGTATGTCAGATCCTAGAGAAACACAGTATACTCTATAGCACACATGTGTAGCACACCTCCACATACAGGCCTCTCAGTACCATACAGAACGCAAGCCCATATACAGTTGAAAAGGAAGGGGGAAATGCCTGCTAACATGTTTTCCTTTTTTGAACATGAACTCATTCTGTGAGAGCCAGCTCAATGCACACATCTGGCATTGCTCATCAGCTCAGGGCAGATTTCAGTTCTCTGCACTCACATTTCCTTGGGCTATTCATAGTGTAGCTCCCATCTCTCCCTAGATAGTACAGCAAACATGGACTACTGGTTTTGTAATCCTAACAGTAAGGAATGGCAGGTACCGAATAAAATTTTGAATGAACATTTACTGTTGAAGAACCTTTGAGGTCTATCCTAGTTAAGGAGGGTCAGCCAGTCTGAGCCAGTCGAACAACTGCTGTTAGTTTTGTTTTGTTTTCCAGTTCCCGTGGAATTGATTTCTAATCATGTGTCACAGTAGAAATGTGATCCGTAGGGTTTTCAGTGGCAGAATTTGGAGAAGTAGATCACCAGGTCTTTCTTCCTAGGTGTTTCTGTGTGGACTTGAATCACCACCTTTTCAATTCACAGCTGAACATGTTAACCATTTGCACCACCCAGGCATTCTACCTCTGAGGCAGGCAGGTGGTATTTTATAGAAGGACAAAGGTCCACTTTTTCTTTAAACAAATACCCTTTCTGCAGTCTTCATGGGTCTAGAATACATCTAATAAAGTATAATGCCTTTCATTACAAAATGCTGGAAGCTACTTTCAGGGACACTGTGATCATATGGCAAAACACTGTACACAAGATAATGCTCTATAGCCTACTTTGGTGAGTAGCAACTAGGATATTTAAAGCTCATGAGCAGCCATCCAAGGGGCAACTATTAGTTTCTCCATGTGTGGAAGAAAGAAGAGTGATGAAAACTGAAGATGCTTGGAATCAACTAGTCCAATGGACCAATGGAACATGTGAACATCAGTTACCACAACTCTGAGGCCTGAAGAACTAGAGGGTGCCCAGTTACTCTGAAAGGAATCACATTGGATGATTCAGGAGAGAGTGGGAGAAAATGTAGACTAAAACACAAAATGATTTTTTAAAAAAAGGCTAGGCTAGGTTTACTAGTCAGAAAGATACTGGGGAAACCAGAGACTATGACCTTTGGCTATCCTTCATGTCTGGCATGGCGCTCACGCTCTTGGCCCACTTCTCAACCAAGCAGTATAGATACAGGGGGAACAACATTAGTAAGATATGTTCAACGAGCAATGGTCAATCATTCAAGATCAAAAGGACAACATTTACCTAAGAGAGGACAGGCGGGGCTTGATGGTAGATAGGGTAGAGGTGCAGTGAAATTAGCCATCATCAATATCACAGAATACCAGGTGAAGAGGGTTCAGGGCAGAAATCCAAAACTCTGAATCACATAGGTAGGAATAGTTTAAAAGTTTGAAGGGTTATAACTAGTGGAACTTGTAGCGGAAGCAAGAAATCACGTACTTTTTAATCTGCCAGGCTTGGCAGCCCAGAACCGACAACTTGGGCAAGACCAAATGGCAAGACCAAGTGGGGGAGCAGAACCACCACCGAAAAATGCCATGGGAACCTCAGAGCAAAGGTAGACAATACACTTTGTCGGATTTGCTCTGTTCTGATTTTTCTTTCTTTTTTTTTAAACCTCTTCTTTTTGGTATCTGTTCATTGCCTCCCCCCACTGTTTGTACACCTCCATTCTAGTGACTAGAGGGG
>NW_006408543.1:22702226-22726781 GCF_000296735.1 Chrysochloris asiatica | reverse complement strand
TGGCGGTTGTGTGGTCGCTGTTAAGCACGAATCTCCTTGCACTACGGCCCTTAAGTCCAGCTCAAAGGTGGCATTTCCATCCTCAGATGTCATGTCGAGTCAGTCAAGAGGCGGAAGCACAGCAGGGGCGATAGGGTTGTAATGAGATGCTTTGTCTGCGCTTGTGGGTCTCTAAGTTGGTTGACCCCACCTCAAAGCCATGATCTAACAGCTAGACCAGGACAGCGAGCGCCCTCATGTCCAGGGTAAGTAGGACAGCCTGCCTGGCCGCTGCAGTTTCTTCCCACTAGGCAGTGTCGTTCCCCCACCCATTGACCTAGTCTCCAGACACCTCTCACCCCACCGCTCCGTGGTCTGGGTTTCATTTAACATCTCCACCAGGTCTTCGCTGTTCTTGCACATCATTCAGCCGCCGCCCCCTCCATTAGCATGACCCTTTTAGAGAGATGCAAATTAAAACAACAATGAGATATCATCTCACACCAGCAATAACAGCTAAGATCAAAAAAGTAGAGGACAATAAATGCTGGTGAGGATGTGGAGAGACAGGAATGCTCCTGAATTGCTAGTGGGACTGCAAAATGGCCCAACCTCTCTGGAAAGCAATATGATGCTTCCTCAGAAGGTTGGAAATGGAAATACCTTATGATCCAGAAATTCCTCTACTTGGTATTTACCCACAAGACATATGAGCCATAACACAAGTAGATATATGCACACCAAGGTTCATAGCAGCACTATTTACTATAGCAAAAAGATGAAGTCAGCCAAAGTGCCCATCAACTGAAGAAAGGATAAACAAGTTGTGGTACATACACACAATGGAATATTATGCTACCTTGAAGAACAAGAAGGAAGCTATAAGGTATCACATAACATATACGAACTTAGTCAGTCATAGAAGGTGAAATACTGCATAGGACCACTACTGTAAAAGACTAAGAAAAAGAACCCATACTAAAGGGGGGTAGATTCTTTGCCAGTTATGGGGTATGGGGGTTAGGGTGAGGGGAAGGTGGAGCACAGGATAGGGAATAGGCAAAGGATATTTTGGGTGCTTGGGAGGGGGAAATACACAAGAAGGGGAGGGGTATGGAAGAACATTGGGAAAACAATTAGGCAACTTTGCACGGGCTAAGTGGGACAGAGGTAAATAATGATGTATGCACAACCTTGGGACAACAGGGCTATGGGATACAGGGATTGAGACACGGTTGGAATGGGCAAAAAGGGGAAAATAATGTTAAGATGCTTGGCTGTCTTTTGAATCTTGGTTTCCCTGGCATTCCATTATAAAATAGACACTTGAGGGGGAGAGAAAGGAATAGCCAGAACTATCACCATAGTAAGCTTGTAAGTATGTCTTCTGCCTGTAACTGATTGGAATACCTAAAATGGGACTACAACATGCCCAGTGAAGGAGGCTTTCTGTGGAGCCTCTGCATTACATAAGACCATAGGTGGAATCCTAAACTTCACTCAGAATTTTCTGAGGTGGGAAATTTCCACTTGAAAGGACAAGCAGAGCAGCCTGGAATGACTAGAAGAACAGAAGATACTTCTTGAAAGAAAGACCGACAGGAAAAATAAAAAACAGTAACGGGAGTCTGACTAATTACTGTAAGAGTTAGCAAGTTGCTTGCCCTGGAGATATCAAGGCAAGTGGCCAGGTCCCCTCAAGGCAACCCCCTTCCAAAACTAAGACTGAATGGGAATACACAAGCAGATGTGTACTTTGATTGGTGACCACGTTCATCACCGATAAGGGGAAGTGAGGGAAAAGCAGCAATGAAGATGCAAGCTAAGCCCTACAATGTTCAATCGACTCCTGTGAGACCTAATTGGCCAGCATTATGGCAAGATCTGGGGATTCTTGGGCCTAGAGTCAGTGACATAGCCACAGAGAACTAGAGTGGAGATTGAAGCATCCAGCTGATAAGAATAAAGGACATATGCATACGAACACCCACACTTGCAGATAATACCCACTCGACCTGGCTTCAATGACTGGATGATCAGAGCTTAACTAGAAGAAGAAAGAAGAGGGGAAAAAAGAGTAATCTGATACAATTTGATGAACTTGACCTACACCTATGGATGCAGTAGCTCAATAGAGGGAACACATCTTTACAGCGAGTATCATTCTCACCCCCTCCATACACAGAGTAGACAGGGATTGGCAACTTGGACATTGGCTACCCAAAATGGGGAGGGGGTCCTACAAAGGCAAGAAGTGACTGGCTTACAAGCTTTCAAGAGGGAACCTAGATCCAGAGGGCATGGAGGAAAGTAGAATCTCCACTGAGTAGTATCCAATCTGTCTTGGAGGGGCTAATGAAAGGAGATGGGGATAGGACCCTTGTGGTACAATGGTGAATAATTGTTATCAGGACAACCATCAAGGGAGAAGAACGGAGTACTGGACCCTACCCAGAGAAACAGTGACACCAGAGATGGAGGCAGAGATGATGATGTGGCGAGATGGACCGACTGGGGACCCTAGACCCAGAGAGGGAGAGGGGCTGTGTTCTGAAGACCGGGGTGGGGGTGGGGGGGGGGAGGTTTGCAGGGTATACCCTTTGGTTGGTTGATGATGCATGGAGGGGATTGTAACCATGGCAATGAAACAATATACAATAGGACAACTGTAAAACTAAAGTTCTCCCATGTAAGCTATCACATAATTCACAATAAACATTAAAAACAAAAAACAAAAAAAACCTTTCCTAAGAACAAAGTTGAGAAGTGATGGTAAGGAGTTTGGAATAGAAATCAGAACCACAGGGAGGAAGTAGGGTAACAGTTGTTACATGGAGGGGATTGCAGTCATTCAGAGGAAACAAAGTGTATAATGTAAAACTGATGATCTTTTCTGCTAACCATCACTCAAGTCAAAAAGAAAAGTTAAAAAAAAATCTGTAGTCCTGGTGTAGTACTGTAGGATAAGCACTGGACTGCTTATTTCAAAGTTGGCTGTTCAAACTCACCATATGTTCCTATACAAGGTCCCTATGAGTTGGATCCCATTCAAAGTCACGTAATAATGACAGAGGACTTTGAAATGCAAAAGCCAGTAGGTGAGAAAGCAAAGTACAAATGACTGCATTCAGATCTTTTCTGGCAACTGGTTCTGATAGGAAAGGAACTAGAAAACACTGTTTGGAATACCAAAATGAAGCCAGACCTAAGTGTAAGGCAAGCAGATGAGTTTGCAACCACCTGAAATCAGGAGTCAGGGAACTCAGGGAAGCTCCCATCTCAGCTAAAGGTCTTGCCTAACCCAATCATGCATGAACCATTCAGCCTGGACACTGAACTCTCAGCTCTAAACTTTACCTCTCCTTCCCTTCAACAAATATCCATTAAACCAAATACTGTTCTGAATGTTGCATATGCATCAAGCCAATGCCCTGGAGATCCCACCACTGGCTCTTAGAAGGAACACATGGAAGAAGAGCCCTACACAGTTCCTTTTACATGGACTTTTCTTTTGTTCCTGCCAATAATCTTCTGTCATGATCTTGTTAACTAATATGCCTTCTCTAAAGTTCTGCTCAGATGGAGTGAGATCCTCATTTGTGTGTTCTCATTGCATTCCTCAGCACATTTCTCTACTATTGATTCAAGCAAACTACATTATGATGAAGTAGGCTGGAACTCTATCAACATGCTATGCTCCCTGAACACTGCATCTTGGTCACAGTCTAGCACTTAGCACTCAGTCAGCACTCAGGCAATCCTGTTGAATTCACACACTACACATGCACACACTACATACACTGAAGTCCTGATGTGGTGTTTTGGGTTAATTCGATGGACTGCAAAGACAGTTTGAACCACAATATTGGTGGTTCATGCTCACCAGCCACTCCTTGGAAAACTTATACAGGTCACTATGGGTCGGAACCGGCTCGACAGCACTTAATGACAACAAACAACAACATATGTCTGAGGGGACTTCAAAAAAGTTCATGTAAAAATGGAATTAAAAAATAATGGAATTTTCCCAACAACTTTCCAATCCCCTTCATACACATACTATATATGGACACAATATATAAGCACATACATGACATCTTCACACACTATATTTGTACATACTATATTTGAACTTTGGGGAAAACATGTAACAGGCAGGTGGTATGCAGAACTCATGTTTGGGGCTGGAAACAGAGCGTTCAGAGTCATCAGAATTAAGGTGATGACGTAATTCACCAGGGACAGCAAAATCACAAAGAAGAGAGCAAAGATCCATGAGAAAAGAGTAGAGCTAACCAGCTCTTTTTTGTGACAACGCAGAAGCCATCAGCTGAACATCTCCTTCCCAGCCACTGGCTGCCAGAAACTCACTGAAGAGGACGATGAATGCAAGCTTCGTACCTTTTATGAGAAACGATTGGCCACAGAAGTTGCTGCTTACTCACTGGTTGACGAGTGGAAGGGTTATGTTGTCTGCATCAGTGGTGGGAATGACAGCAAGCAAGGTTTTCCCATGAAGCAGTGTGTCTTGACCCATGGCCATGTCCACCTGCTTCTGAGTAAGGGGCATTCCTGTTACAGACCAAGGAAAACTGGAGAAAGAAAATGTAAATCTGTCCGGGGTTGCATTGTGGATGCCAACTTGGTGTTCTCAACTTGGTTATTGTAAAAACAGGAGCAAAAGATATCCCAGGACTCACAGATACAACTGTGCCTCGTCACCTGGGGCCCAAGAAACCTAGCAGAATCCACAAACATTTCACTCTCTCTAAAGAAGATGATGTCCACCAGTATGTTGTGAGAAAGTCACTGAACAAAGAAGGCAAGAAACCCAGGACCAAAGCGCCCAAGATTTAGTGTCTTGTAACTCCACGTGTCCTGCAACATAAACGTCAGCATATTGCTCTGTCAAAACAACTCACTAAGAAAATTAAGGACGAGACTACAGAATATGCAAGCTTTTGGCCAAGAGGATGAAGGAGGCCAAAGAAAAATGTCAGGAACAGATTGCCAAGAGACAGAGGCTGTCCTCTGTGACAGCTTCTACCTTCAAGTTGGAATCTAGTCAAAAATAAGAGATTTCTATGTGTGACAAATAAATACACTCATATTGAAAAGAGAGAGAGAGAGTAGAGGTAACCATCAAATTTACTAAGAGGTAGAAGAAAAATCAAAAGATTACATTGCCTTAGAAAGGCAGCCAGGAAAAAAACGTTTCCAGATAGAATGTGTGACCAACATGGGGAAATTCTGCAAAGAAGAGGGGCAAGGTGAAGTGTTTTCTATTATAAATAGTAAAATTACATTGTCAGGAGAAATATAGTGAAATGTAAAATGCAGGGATTGTTGGCAATCAAGGAGAAAAGTAGAGAAATGGTGATTGTGGACTATTATTTCAAGGAGTACAGGAAGGTACGTGTGGTGGTGGTGGTGATGTGCCATGGAGTCGGTTCCGATCCAAAGTGACCCTGTACAGGGTTTCTGAGGCTGTAAATCTTTACTGGAGCAGAAAGCCTCATCTTTCTCCCACGGAACTGCTGGTAGTTTTGAATTGCTGACCCTGAGGTTAGCAGCCTGATTTGTAACCACTATGCTACCAGAGCACCTTACAGGAAGGTACATATAGGTATCAGGAAATAAGGGAAAAGCAGGGGTAAGCTTATAGAAGATTGTTTAAGATGGTAGAGACATGAGTCCATTTGTAAATTGAAGAGAATGAGATAAAGATGATGAAGAGATTGACAAGAAAAAAGAAACAAACATGGTCCAAGATCCAAAACCTGAGAAGAGATGAAATTCTAACTTCAGGGTTGATGTTGAAAGAAGTTGTAATAACTTTTACTATAGGGCAAAGGTACAAAAAGGGATGTAACTCTACTTGGTAAAGTGTGCTCAGAGTTTGAAGTACAGATGCTTGACTTCAAATTCCAATTTGGTCACAGGCCAGCTGTGGCATTTGAGCAAAAGTTTCTGTAATAGGGACAAAATTAATACCTACCTTGTTAGGTTGTGCTGATGTATGGATTAATGTTTAAATATTTTTTTAATTATTTTGAAAATCAATTAAGATCTACTCCTTCCTCTAATAAGTTAAGCCTGATGTCTTAGTCAAAGAAGAACATAAGTAAGTAGGGAGTGGGTACGTATTTGTTTCCTAGGGCTGCCCTAACAAAGTACCAAAAACTAGGTGCTTATAAGCAAGAAATGCATTGCCTCATAGTTCTGGAGGCTTGAAGTCCAAGTCAATGTGTTTACCAGACCATGCTCCCTCAGAATTTTTTAGGGAAGCATTTTCTTTTGTCTCATCCAACTTCTGGTAGCCCCCAGGTTTCTTAGCATGTCCATGCAGTTTTACATGGTTTTCCTTCTTCTGTCTATGAGTCTTCTCTGAAATTATAGGAGCCATTCTATCCCAGAATGATTCCATGTTAGCTGATAACATCTTCAAATACCCTATTCCCAAAGAAGGTCACAGTCACAGAGGTTAGAATGGATATAGATGATAGAAAGAAAGTGAGAGATAAGATAGACAAACAGATAGATAGATAAGTAGATAGATACAGGAACTCAATTCAATCATTAACAAGGGGTTTGCAGAAGGATAAGTGTCTGCTGATGGACACAAGGTCAGGCAATCCCAAATGAGAATGGTGGTTTATAGAGATACAGAAGTGAATCCTAAATTTAACCAGTGTCCATAAGCTGGTGGATTGGTAGACAAAATAAGCACCTTTTCCAAGATGACCCATCCTACTACCTAGAGCCTGTGCATATGTCATGTTACATGACAAAAGACGTGACTCTGAATTAAGAATTTAGAGATAAAGATTATAATTCTGGATTGTCCAATGCAATCACAGAGGGCTTAGAAGAAAGAGACAAAAGTATCAAAATGAGAGAAAATGTGATGAGAAAGCAGAGGTTGGAGGATTGCTCTTTGAAGGTGGAGTTGAGGAATGTATGCATTCTCTAGAATCCAGAAAAGATAAGGGAATAGAAGAAATGAAGCCCTGTGGTCACCTTGGTGTAGCCTCATATAATACATTTTGGACTTCTTACTTCCTGAAGAGTAAGAGAATTCGTGTTGGTTTTAGTCACTACATTTGGAGTAATTTGTTAAAGCAGCAGTAGGAAGCTAATACAGGTGTGAAAGCCAAAGGATTGGTTCAGCTGAAAAGACAGTGGCAAAGATTTAAGCCCAGACATTTGAAGGCTCTGAAACTGATTTTTTTTCTTTATTACTGAGATCTGTTGATCATATAACCCTGTTACTTCTCATTCTATGACCCCCTTTAAACCCAGGTGGCTATAATGAAGATAAATGGAGCAATTCAGAAGGAAATAAACTTTGAAACTCAAGGCAAAACAGTAGCTGATATTTTCCACTCGGTTTACTTAGGCAAAACCCAGCAACTCGTCAGTGAGGCGGGATATTGTAATTAAATGCTAAATTAAACGGTGCCATTGCTTTATTTCTGAAAGCTTGATAAAGCCACACTTATCTCAATGCTAAATATACCAGAGAGCTGCAGAGGATAAAAAATTGGCCCAATCTCTTACACAGAAGATAGGCAGTGCAGGCAGATGCTACAATGTGGATTTCATAGCACTTATGCATAAACATGAGAAAGTTCAGAGTCTTAAATGTCAACAGTTCTGAAAAGTCTGCCAAGTCACCTTACATTTTCATAAATAAAAGATCTCTTGCCTACAAACTGGCTTCTAGTAGAATACTACCATAATCACAGCAGAGGACACATCACACAGGGCATCAGTAAGACCCTAAACCACTTTGTGAGATAGGCAAGCCATTTGTTCTGAACCCATTTGGCAGATGAGGAAACAGAGGCTTAGAAGGTTGTCTTAGCTATTTAGTATTTCACAACAAAATTAACACAAGGGAATGCCTTAACAACCAGAAATTCATTTGCTCACAGTTTAGGAAGTTAGAAGTTCAAATTGAGGCCCATACTAGAGGCATGCTTTCTCTTTCTGTACTCTGAGGGAAAGACTCTTTTCTCATTTCAGCATGTGTAGGCCAACTATTCCTTGAAGACCTCCATACATCTTGGCACCAGTCTTCCCCTGGAATCTACCAGCTACACAATGCAATTGTTAGAACAGAATAAGGGGATACTGAATGGTTTAAAATCAGGAAAGGTGTGAACCAGGGTTGTAGCCTTTCAAACTACTTGTTCAATCTGTATGCTAAGCAAACCATCAGTGAAGTTGAATTACATAAAGAAGACAGTGGCATCAGAATTAGAGGAAGACTCATCAACAATCTGCGGCATGCAAATGATACAACCTTGTTTGCTGGAAGTGAAGAGGAGTTAAAGGACTTATTGATAAAGAAAAAGAAACTACATCCTTCAGTATGTATTGCACCTCAATTTAAAGAAAACGATGACTCTCAAAACTGGATCACAAGTAACATGGAGAAAAGACCGAAGTAGTCAGAGACGTCATTTTGCTTGGATCACAATCAACACTCATGGAAGCAGCAGTCAAGAAATCAAATGATGTATTGCACTAGGCCTATTAAAAGTGTTAAAGAGCAAATAGGTTTTGTTGACTTAGTTTGTTGACTAAGGTGTGCCAGACTTAAACCATGGTATATCAATAGCATTGCATGCACGTGAAAGTTGAACAATGAATAAGGAAGACTAGAATTGACACATATGAGTTATGGTGTTGTAGAAGAATTAAGTAATAAAAGTACCATGAGTTGAAAACAATTAGGCAGGTTTGCATGGGCTAAGTGGAACAGAGGTAAATAATGATGTATACACAACCTTGGAACAACAGGGCTCTGGGATACAGGGGTTGAGACATGGTTGGAATGGGCAAAAGGGGGGAAATAATGTTAAGATGCTTGACTGTGTTTTGCATCTTTGTTTCCCTGGCATACCATTATAAAATAGACACTTGAGGGGGAGAGAAAGGAATAGCCAGAAATATCACCATAGAAAGCATGTAAGTCTGTCTTCTGCCTATAACTGATTAGAATACCTAAAATGGGGCTACATCGTACCCAGTGAAGGAGGCTTCCTGTGGAACCTCTGCATTACATAAGACCATAGGTGGAATCCTGAACCACATCCAGAATCTTCTGAGGTGGGAAATTTCCACTTGAAAGGACAGGTAGACCAGTCTGGAGTAGCTAAAAGAACAGAAGATACTTCTTGAAAGAAAGACCGACAAGAAAAATACAAAATAATATAGGCAGCCCAACTGATTACTACAAGAACAAGCAAGTTGCTCACCCAGGAGACATCAAGGAAAGTGGTCAGGTCACCTCAGAGCAAGCCCCCTTCCAAGACTGAGACTCAATGCACACTCTGATTGGTGACCACGTTCATCATCATAAGTGGAAGTGAGGAAAAAACAACAATGAAGCTGCAAGCTAAGCCCTACAATGTTCAACAGACTCTTCTGAACCCGGGTGGAGACCTGGGTGGCCAGCAGTGTAGCAAAACCTGGGGACTCTTGGGCCCAGAGTCAGTGACATAGCCACAGAGGACTAGAGTGGAGAATAAAGTGCCCAGCTGATAAAAAGAGAAGGCATATGCATAAGAACACCCACACTTGCAGATAATACCCACTTGACCTGGCTTCAGTGACTGGATGATCAGAGCTATACTAGAAGAAGAAAGAAAAGGGGGGAAAAAGTACCCTGATACAATGTGATGAACTTGACCTACACCTATGGATGCAGTAGCTCAAAAGAAGGAATAAATCTTTACAGCAAGGATCATTCCCACCCCTCCATACACAGAGTAGACAGAGATGGGCAACTTGGACATTGGCTACCCAAAATTGGGGGGTTACAAAGGCAAGAAGTGACTGGCTTACAAGCTTTCAAGAGGAAGCCTAGATCCAGAGGGCGCTGAGGAAGGTAGACTCTCCACTGAGTAGTATCCAATCTGTCTAAGTGGGACTGATGAAAGGAAATGCAGATAGGTGTCTTGTGGTACAATAGTGAATAATTGTTATCAGGACTGATTCTGAGGGTTGGAAATGTAAAGGTAGATGTTTTGTAGCAAAAGGAGGGGAGTGATTGACTTTGTAGTCTAGGAACGGAGGTCCCTAGGACCATCAAGGGAGGAGAGCGAAAAGCTCGACCGTACCCAGAGAAGCAGTCCTGGTGTGGCGCTGTGGGTTAGTGTACCAGACTGCAAGGTCGGTGGTTCAAGCTCACCAGTCACTCCTCAGAAACCCTCCATGGCACTTAACAACAACAACAACCCAGAGGAGTAGTGACGCCAGAGATGGGGGCAGAGAAGAAGACTTGGAGAGATGGAGCTGCTGGGGACTTCAGACCCCGAAAGGGAGAGGGGCTGTGTGCTGACAACTGGGGTTGGGGTGGAGGACAGGCTTGCAGGGTATACCCTTTGGTTGGTTGATGATGCATGGAGGGGATTGTAACTATGACAATGAAACAATATACGACAGGATGAATGTAAAGCTAATGTTCTACCATGTAAGCTATCACAGAATTCACAATAAAACATTAAAATAAAATAAAAAGTACCATGAATTGCCAGAAGAACACACCTGTATTAGAAGAAATACAGTCAGAAGAACACATCTGTATTAGAAGAACTACAGTCAGAATGTCCTTTCGAAGCCAAGATGTCGAGATTTCGTCTCTCATACTTTGGAAATGTAATTAGGAGGAACCGTTCCCTGGAGGAGGACATCATGATTGGTAAAGTGGAGGGCCAATGAAAAAGAGGAAGACCCCCAAGGAGATGAATTGTCAAAGTGAATGCAGCAATAGCCTCATACGTGACAACAATTCTGAGTGTGATGCAGGACTGGGCAGTGTTTCAGTCTGTTGTACATAAGGTCACTTGGAGTCAGAACTGACTTGAGGACACCTTACAAAAACAACAATAACAACAACTTCTTTCCATACTGTGTTAATGAATCAAAGAGACAAAAAAGATACGAAGCTATGCCTTAATGATTTTCTGGTCCTATGAGTAACATTTTAAAAGCCTAAGAACTACTTTAAACAAAAACTTCAGAGGTTTTGATCTTAGACAAGTCACTTACTCTGGGCTTCCATTTTCTCATCTGTAAAATGGGGATAAGAAACCCCATTTCCAAAAGTTACTATTTAGATTTGAAATAATAAATATGAAATCCCTATCCCACACTTTGTATTGAATAAATTCTGTTTTATTATTATTATTGTCACTGTGTTTAATGATATCTTTAAGTACATTGTTGTTGTTTTTGTTGTGTGCCATAGAGTCACTTCTGACCCATAGCGACCCTATATAGGGTTCCTGAGAGAGACTGGTGGATCTAAACTGCCAACCTTGTGGTTAGTTGTCTGATGCCTGATGCTACAGTGCCACACCGTGGCTCATTTTGTTAGTTTAGGCACATTCATATATTTTAAATTCTGTACAATTTTTTAATAATATGTAAGTATATGTTTAACAAAGATATAATAGAGTTGAAAACTGCTTATGCACTCATTTGAGATTAATGAAATCATACAATTTCTCTAGAGGCAATGAGTCACCATACTCTCCTTTAGTAATGTAATATTAATGATGATTTCTTTGAGATACATTAAGAGTGGATTCAGGAGAGAGGGCGAATGAGAATCTACCCACGGCCGGTGCTTCAATTAATCAACTTCTGTTTCAGTAAATAGCCCTAAGTGAAAGAATCAAACTATTATGTTTTGTAGATGAATGATCATCAAGTGCTCAGAAACTCATCTGTCATGGTCTAGTTTTGCCTCCTGACAAGAATAATGAAGCCAGCATATTCTGAATTCATAAAAAGTCTGAGTTGTGGTTTACAAAGGATCCACATTTAATTAGAATGGAACCCGCCTAGAGATTGAAAGTCTCCCCAGCTTAAAGAAGGGTGCAGGACTTATCAGCTGTTCTTCTATGAGATGAAAACCATGCACTAAGGGGCTTCCACACTGAGGCTCAGTAAGCACCTCTTTCTCAAAGTTGGGAGGATATTTCTCAGAGATGCAGAGACATTTTATTCATAAGGAGTAGGTTGTGTTTCTGAGAAGTCTGTTACAGTTATGAACCATAATGACAAGACCACAGAAAATGCAGGGTTTCAGGTTATTGAGTGCTTGTGGGGTGGGGGGTGAGAGGTGGGGAGTTCTTTTGTAATGGCAAACATGTAAGAAATCTAATCTTTAATATCTGTATAACAACATCATCTATGACAAAAATATATTGGACTTATAATTTTCTAAGGGGTTTCTTCACAGGGTAAGATATAAGCACTCTTCTTATCATTTGCTTGTATTGAAAGTGGTGATAAAGCGGTTTGTCTGGACAGAGTTTGGTTTGTTTAAATACAGAAAAGCATGTGCTAGTATCCAGAAGGAATTTCTTAGCTATCTTAAAACAAAAGGTATAAAACCACAGAGCTAAAAAGAAATATGTTGATACGGAGCAGGCAGTACAAACAACCAATGCCTAAGTAAATGAAGTCTCAGACTACACAACAGCTCTGTAAAAAAAAAAAAAAAAAAAAAAAAATGTCATTGTTGTATTTCAGTGAACACTGCAAACTCAAAAAAACAGTCTACAATATAAAGAAGGTTGTGCTAAGCAAATAGATTATGGAAATGTGGCACAAAGGATATAGCAAAAACCCCAGTAAACTTGAAGGAATTCCTATAGAATGGGTCACCAAAAACACCTTTAGCCATTAAGTGGATTCCAACCTTTAGTGATGCCATGTGTGTCAAAGTAAAATTGTGCTGCATACACTTTCCAATGTCTCCAAAGTAGATGGTAGGTCTTTCTTCCAAGGTAACCCCAGGTGAACTCAAACGCTCCCTTTTGATCAGCAGCTTCATGTGTTAACCACTTACACTCCTCTGGGACTTCAGAGTGGGCCACCATACTTAGGAAACACCATCCAGGGCTCTGATGTTGAGGGTGGCTGTACTCTGCCTCCAGGAAATAAATGTGCCATCAATATTTTCCTCTACTCTAGTAAATTCCACTTGCCAATTGATTTCCTATTAACATGGCATTTTGTTTTTCTCCAAATGCATTTTTAAAATTCAGGAAATATTTGAATGTGTTTTAGAGTTAGCAGAGAAATGGAATTACTTAGTAAATAAATCTGGTGCGAGTTTTAAATTCTGTCAATGCAAAGGAAAGTAAGTCAACAGATGCAAATATCCTTCAACCATGAAGTATGTGATCATGGTTTCTAGTATACTGTCCTACTAATAATGATGTAATTTGCACTCAGTTTGTGCTCAGTGGATTGTCACTGCCTCTTACCAATGATTCCATAGCTCTGCAGTGTCCATTCTTCCATCCAATACCATAGTTTGTCAGTATACTCTGCAGGAAGGAGACAGGTTTTCAATGGAGGAGAATACATAAACATAATTTTGATCTTGAACAGCCACACATTTGACATGTGTACCTCAGGTTTGCATGGATCCAATTGGGCAGTGAGTGGACTGAGGTAAAGTGAATGGATTTTCCTGGAGGTCCTATTTCCATAAGAGTCTACATCAGTCTTACCAGCAGCAGTACATGAAGCTGTTATTAAAAACAAAGTTAGAGAAGCACTTTGAATGTATATTTCTTTTTTTTTGCTTCAGCTAATAAAATCTTTATTTTGAAATAATTTTAGGTTACTATACATATTCTAAAGATTGAACTCAGAGTTCTAATATACTCTTCAAGTTCTTCAATGTGAATCACTGATGATAAAATTGTCAAAACTAAGAACAACATTGTTTTGTGCGCCGTAAAGTCAGTTCTTACTCACAGTGATCTTGTATAGTGTTTCCAATAAAGGCTTTGTTGTTGTTAAGAGCCACTGAGTCAGTTCCAACCCATAGTGACCCTGTGTAGGATTTCCAAGGAGTGGCTGGTGAGCTTGAACTGCCAACCTTGCAGTTCAAACGGCTTTGCAGTCTGGTGCACAGCGCCACACCAGGATTCCCCAATAGAAGTTAGTGGGTTTGAAATCACTGCTGTTATCAGTCCAGTGTTTACCCTACAGCACCACGTCAGGGCTCAAGAAACCAGCATTAGTACATGATTACAGTAATAATGGGAGTCCTGGTGTGGCACTGCAGGATAAAGCAGTGGACCACAAAGTCAGTTTGGACCACAAGGTCGGCAGTTCAAACCCAACTGCAAGTCCTCGGCTAAGTTGGAATGGACTCAATAACAACAACAATTGTAATAACTGAATCAATTGTATAGAAAGTTAAAAACCTATTCAAAGAATGAGATTTTGTTATTGTTGTTAGGTGCCATTGAGGTGGTTCTGATCCACACCCACCCTGTATAGGGTACCTGAGGAGCAGCTGGTGAGCTTGAACCACCAACTTCATAGTTCAAATGACTTTACAGTCCAGTGCATTAACCCACAGTGCCAAAGCACATGTATTTTAAGGAAAACTTATCTACCATTTTGATAAATGTTGTTAAAGATATCTGAGTTAAGTTACTGACATGAAACTCTGGTGTTGCACTGTAGGATAAGCATTGGACTGCTAACTGCAAGGTCAACACTTCAAACTCATCAGGCATTCCATGGAAGAAAATGAGGCTTTCTGTTCCTCCACAAAATTTACAGCCGCAGAAACACTATACAGGGTCTCTCTGAGTAGGAGCTGATTCAATCGCACCTAACAACAACAGGCCTACATTAGTTTCTCTATGTTGTTGATGCTAACTGCCGTTGAGTCAGTTTGACACATAGTCACCCTGTATAGGGTTTCTGAGGAGCTCTTCATGAGTTTGAATTGCCAACAATGCAGTTCAAGCTGACCTTGCAGTCCAGGCCATTAACCCAAAGTGCCATACCAGGACTCCGGTTTCACTTTAGATGAATTAAAAATAAAATAATTTGGATATCATTTTAAACCAAATTTCAGATGAGAACTGCTTTCCAGGTTGAGTTTAAATGTCATTTCTATTCAGCTGTTGTTGTTGTTGTTGTTAGGGGCCGTCAGTAGGTTCTGACTCATACCATAGTGCTATTGTTAAAGTGTTATAAGAGTTCAAGGCTTCTGGTGTGGCGCTGTGCATCAGCACTGGACTGCGAACCATAAGGTCAGTAGTTCCAATTCAAACCCACCTCAGAAACCATATACAGGGTTGCTATGAGTTGGAACCTACTCAGCAGCACTTAACAACAGAGGAGCCCAAGGAAGGTTGGCTGGTGGAGCCAGCTTTTCTAAAGAGAATTTAACAGTCTTCATTTTGTTTTTCTTTATCACACAGTCACAAACATGAAGTGTATTTTACCTTGTGTACGGTGCCCTGCAATGTATGTACTAGAATTCTGAGAAATTGGCTCTGGTCTCCCTTACCTGCCTCACTATGAGAGAACCTAAAGACTCCTGCGAAGCTCTCTGAATCTGATGAGGATCAGCTGCCACATGGCACAGCCCCAGGTGGTCTCCTTGTGAACAGCACCCCTGGAACTGTACAACAATCCAGGGCTTTTGGAAAATCCACATGACAATATAGCAGCACAGGCCAGCCATCTCTGCCTAGGCTTGATTTCTATAGGAATAGAGGAAGACTCTTTTTGACTTTTTTAAGAAACTATCTCTAGCCTTCAATTTAGTAGATTCTGCTTTGGAAAATGAAAGTGAAATATTTGTAAATGATACCTGATTTTTACTGGCTGCAGAGAATTCAGAAACCAGGACTTTTACTAAGTCTCTATCCTTTTGACAGCAACACAGTTGTTAGAATGGATTCAATAACAAACATTGTTCTTGAACACAGAGAAGCTAAAGCAAATGGAAGAAATGAGGAAGTTAAAAAAAAAAAAACTGAACAGAACATTTCAAAAGGCAGCTCAAGAAGACAAAGTCAAGTATCATCATAAAATGTGCAAGAACCTGGAGTTAGAAAACCAAAAGGGACAAACGCCTTCAAGCTGAAAGAATGGAAGAAAAAATTCAAGCCTCGACTTCCTATATTGACATATTTTATGAGCAAACTAATGAATGATGCAGAAAGCATTAAGAGAAGATGGAAGGAATACACAAAGTCACTGTATCAAAAAGAAATGGTCAATGTTCAACCATTTCAAGAAGTAGCATATGATTACCAACCAATGATACTGAAGGAAAAATAAATTTAAAAAATAAGACTCCAGGAATTGCTGGAATACAAGTTGAAATCTTTCAACAAACTAAAGCAGGACTGGAAAAACTCACTTATCTAGGCCAAGAAATTTGGAGGCCACCTACCTGACCAGCTGATAGGGAGAGATTCATATCTGTGCTCTTCCCAACAAGAAGTAACAAACAGAATGTGGAAACCATGGAACAATATCACATGAAAGTATAATTTTGCTGAAGATAATTTTAAAAAATGGTTGCAACTGTACACTGCCGGAGAACTGCCAGAAATTCAAACTGGATTCAGAGGAATGAGGACAGGGAAGGAGGGATATCATTCCTGATGTCAGATGGATCTTGGTTGAAACTAGAGAATACCAGAAAGACGTTTACTTGTGCTTTACTGCCTATACAAAAGCTTTCAGCTACGTAGGTCATGACAAACTATGGATGACTTCGGGAACAATGGCTATATCAGCATACTTTATTGTGCTCATAAAGAACCTGTACAGAGACCAAGAAGAAGTTGTAAGAACTAGGGAATACTGAATAGTTTAAAATCTGAAAAGGTGTGCACCAGGGTTGTATCTTTTCACCCTACTTCTTCAATCTGTATGCTGAGCAAATAATCTGAGAAGCTGGATTATATTAAGAAGAACATGGCATCAGGATTGGAGGAAGAATCATTAGCAGCCTGTGATATGTACATGATGCAACCTTGCTTGCTGAAAGTAAAGAGGACTTAAAATGCTTACTGATGAAGATCAAAGACTACATTCTGCATTATGAATTCCACCTCAATGTAAAGAAAATAAAGATACTCACCCCTGGACCAATAAATAGCATCATGATATAAGGGGAAAAGATTACAGCTGTCAAAGACTTCAGTTTGCTTGGATCCACCATCAACACTCAGGGAAACAGCAGTCTAGAAATCAAATGACATATGGCACTAGGAAAATCTGCTGCACAAGAACTCTTTAAAGAGTTCAAGAGCAAACATGTCAGCCTGAGGACTAAGGTGCACCTGACCCAAGCCATGGTGTTTTTAGTAGCCTCATATGCATGTGCAAGTTGGACCATGAATAAGGCAGACCATAGAAGAATCGATGTATTTGATTTATGGTATTAGAGAAGAATAGTAAAAGTACCATGGACTGCCAAAGAACACAAACAGCTGTGTTAGAAGAAATATAGCCAGAGTGTTCCTTAGAAGCCATGGCCAGACTTCATCTCTCAAACTCAGACATGTTAACAAGAGGGTCCAGTCCCTAGAGAAGGACATGATGTTAGATAAAGTGGAAGGTCAGCATAAGAGTAAGACCCCCGACTCCCAAAGAAATGGATTGACATAGTGACAGCAGCAATGGGCCAAACATAACAACAATTGTGAGGATGGTGCAGAAATGAGCAGTGTTTTATTCTGTTGTGTATAAGGTCGCTATGAGTAGAAACCTACTCAATGACACCTAACAACAACAATAGTAACAACAAACCATTCTTCTGTTTACCAGGATTTAATTGGACAAATCGATTACCTATATGCTTGTTTGTTGTACTGACACTAGGGTTGTATCCTTGGTGGCCTTCATATTGTGATGATGTTGGAAACTATGCTTACAGTATTTCAAATACCAACAGGGTCCGCTTGATAGTCAAGTTTTCAGTTGTTGTTGTGTGCTATGGAGTCAGTTCCGACTCAAAATGACCCTGTACAGGGTTTCCGAGGCTGTAAATCTTTACAGGAGTAGAAAGCCTCATCTGTCTTGCGTGGAACAGCTGGTAGTTTCGAACTGCTGACCTTAAGGTTTGCAGCCCAATTCGTAACCACTACGCTACCAGAGCTCCTTTCAGCAGAGCTTTTCAGTAGAGCTTCTAATCCAAGACAAAGGAAGAAATGAGCTCGGTAAGTTCATTCTGAAAAGAAGCCAGTGAAAATACGATTCATTACAACACAATATTATTTGTTGCAGTGCTGGAAAATGAGTCCCTTAAGTTGGAAGACACACTCACAGTACAAAGTGGCTACAATAATGAACTTGAACATCCAATAATGATGGTGAAGAAAGCACAAGGTTGGGCATTGGTTCCTGATGTTACATGTAGATGTTTCAAAAAGTTTGTGGAAAGATTACATGAATATTTAATATGTTGCTATGAGCTGGAGTTGACTCAAAGGCAAATAAACAAGAACAATTAGATAAAAAGACTGCGCAACAAGGCCAGACCCGGAGTGTTATATTTAACAATTGTTCTTGCTGTTGTATGCCATTGAGTCCACTTTAACCCATAGCGACCTGTGTAGGGTTTCTGAAAGTGGAAGTTGGGCTTGAACTACTGATCTTGGAGCTACCAGTCCAGTGCTTATCCTACAGCAACAAGCTAGGGCTCATATTAGACAGTGATGCTCATTTAGTCAAGCATGTCACATCTATATGAAGGACAAGGGTTGACTTCATCTGTGAACCCAACATTTGTCCTCCCATGAAAGCTGGTTCAGAACTTATTTAGAGGGTCCCAGTTCCATAGGCTGGAGGAAGGCCAGTCACTTCCTACAAGGCCAGGAACACTAACAAATTTCAGAGTCTGCAAAAACAGAGGAATTGATCCAACTATATAATAACTGCAGACAAAATAGGGTGCGGAAAATGTCTCAGGCTTTGTATCGTAGCTTTTGGATAGAAACCCAAATTATATACACCTTTAAAATCCACCCTGTTATTTTTTATAACTATTTCCAGCCACCTTCTCCCCGTAGTAAAATCCCCACTGCCATCCAGTTGATTCCAACTCCTAGTGACGTCATAGGACAGAGTAGAACTGCACTCATAGGGTTCCCACGGCTGTGAAACTTTAAGGGTGTAGACTGCCCAATCTTTCTCCCGAGGAACAGCTGATAGGTTCAAACTGCCAAACTTTGGGTTAGCAGCTGAGCACTTTAACCACTGTTTTACCAGGGATCCCTATAGAAATTTACAGTCAGAATTAATTTTCAGGTATTAATAGATGTGCAATGCTATATCGGAGTCCTGGTGTGGCTCTGTGGGTTAATGCGCCAAACTGCAAAGCCGTTTGAACTACAAGGTCAGCAGTTTAAGCTCACTAGCTGCTCCTCAGAAACCCTACAGGGTCGCTATGGGTTGGAATCGACTTAACGGCACTTAGCGACAACAACAACAATGCTATATCACTCTGGATTTGCAAAGTAAACACAATAAGAGCTACTCAATTAAGTAAGACTCTTGCGCTATCTTTGCCAAATAATCAGGCCAAACATAAGAGACAAACATTTGTGATCAAGAATTTTTTTTCTTAAATGTTTTATTGTGAATTATGTGATAGTTTACATGGGAGAACATTAGTTTTACATTCATTCTATCGTATATCATCTCATTGCCATGGTTACAATCCTCTCCATGAATCATCAACCAGCCAAAGGGTAGACCCTGCAATCCTTCCCCCATGCTCCCCAGGTCTTCAGCACACACTTGCTCTCCCTCTCTGGATCTAAAGTCTCCAGCTGCTCCATCGCTCCACGTTATCAGTCATCATCTCTGCCTCCATTGCAGGCATCACTGCTCTCTGGGTAGGGTCCCGCTCTCTGCTCTTCTCCCTTGATGGTCTTAGGGACCTCCGCTCCTATACTGAAAAGTTAATCACTCCCCTCCTTGCTATAAAAATGTCTACCTTTACATTTCCAACCCTCACAATCAGTCCTGATAACAATTGTTCACTATTGTATCACAAGAGACCCGTCTGCATTTCATTTCATCAGCCCCGCCTAGACAGATTGAATACTACTCACTGGAGATTCTACCTTCCTCCAGGCCCTCTGGATCTAGGTTCCCTCTTGAAAGCTTGTAATCCAAAGCCAGTCACTTCTTGCCTTTGTAGCTCCCCACCCCCCATTTTGGGTAGCAAATGTCCAAGGTGCCCATCCCTGTCCACTCTGTGTGATTCTTGCTGTAAGGACTTGTTCCCTCTTTTGAGCTACTGCTTCCATAGGTGTAGGGCAAGTTCATCAAATTGTATGAGAAGTAAAAAGAAGAGGGGGGGAAAAAAGTAGTCTCATGTGATCAAGAATATTTGAAGATTATTTATGATCAAATTTGGAAATAAGCAACAAAGATCTCTGGATGCTGTCCGTGAAGTTCTTGGCTTGACTCTTAGTTGGCTGGTCTATTTCACAGCTCTGTGGGCAGAGGTCAACTTGTAGATTTTGCAGAGAAATGCAAATAACTTCTGACCAATGAAGCAAGTAGCGGAGCGGTTATGAATTGGGCTGCTAATCTCATGGTCAGTAGTTCAAAACTGCCAGCTGTTCCACAGGGGAAAGATGAGGCTTTCTGCTTCCATAAAGATTTACAGCCTCAGAAACCCTGTACAGGGTCGCTGTGAGTCAGAACCGACTCCACGGCACATAACAACAACAACAACAACAACAAAGCAAGTAACCCAACTGAAACTTCATTGGTCTGTGAAGCATTAATTAGTATTGTCTTTAAACTCCAGGATTTCAACCCTAACTTTTATTTTGATTAAGATGCTTATATATACTTGACTTCTCAGATGCTCCTTGAACTAGTTTTAGCATCTAATTGGTTAGCTCATTAATTAAATGAGTTAAATAAAATATTTGACACCTGTTCATTTTATATTTGCATGAGAGTCATGCTTCTACCTTTTTGAAAATGACAGTTTAACACCTAGACACATTTCAAGTGGAATTTCATTAAGCGCAATCTACAAAGTGTAGATAAGAATCTGGTCGGTTGGTATAAAGACTTAGTACTGAATCCTGTTTCCTGAAGCAACTTTTGTTTTGTTTTGTTTTGTTTTTATAAAAGAGTCAATCATAGGTTTAATTTTTAAAAAAAGGATTTACGTAAGGGTTTTGAAAAGTTAGAAATTGTATACACATCTGAGTGCTACAGAAAATGCACAGACCTTTCAGGCTTACTTAAGAGAGCATGATTAGACAAGTTTGGTAAGAAGCTAAGGACAAAGTAAAAAATCGTTTACAAAGAGAATCAGGAGGCAGAAGCTGCTCCAAGAGGTGTGGCCTGGAATGCTGTTTCACTTGTGTAGATGTCATGTTCTTTGTTCAGCTGTTTGAACTCTTGGAAGAAGATGTGCTCAAGGATGTGTTTGGCATCTTGTTGGTCCTTTGGTAGTTTAACGGTCACTCCAAGAATGTCATAGAATTTTATTGGTCTTCCTTGGTACACTTATTGGGAATCTGAGCAAGCTGGGCCTTCTCAGAGGAGAATGTCTCCTCTAAGTCAAACAGCTTCATAGGAGGAGGTAGTAGTCCCCTAAAACTAGGAGGGGAAACAGTCAGCTGCAGGGCTGGCAGCAGCGTCTCAAACCGTGGTTGGCTGAGCTGCAGAGTTTGTGCTTCATATTTAGCTGTTCATGAGTCTAGATGACCTGGGGGAAGAAGGTGGTGTCCAGCTGGTATATGGACAGGTTGAAGAGGGTGGTAAAGTCCTGCAAGTTCTCATTACCCTTCTGCAGGCACAGCTGAACCGCTCTGACAGGGTGGCTGTGTCAGCCAGCATCATACGGTTAGAAATCTCTGGGTCCTTAGCATCAGTCTGGTTTAGGTGGATGTCTCCTGTTGTGAGTCACTGGAAAACAACATCCGTGATTTTACTGTTTTCTTCTTTATCCAAATATTGGTTACTGAACATGTGGCATGAGCCAACTCCTACCAGCTTCCCACCTTGGGTCTTAGAGTGACTGAAAGCCAGAATGGGTCTGTTCAGTGGGCAGCAGACAGAGCCTGTAGGCAGAACAGCCATGCTGTTTCATGGCACTCAGTGTGGCACTGAATGGACAGATAAAGGCAAGAACCTGGGCATTGTTGGCACTACAGTCCTCATCAATGATCCCAGACATGGCTTCCCTTGTGGCTCGGCTCATTTCCCTCTTCAAGACTCCACTGGAAACCAGGGCTTCTTTAGAATGAAAATACTTGTAATAAACATTTCTAACCACAGCATCATTATTAAGCATGATTCCATATTCTTCTGTTGTTATTAAGTGCCGTCGAGTTGATTCCAACCCATAGCGACCCTGTATAGGATTTCCAAGGAGCAGCTGATGAGCTTGAACTACCGACCTTCCAGTTCAAACAACTTTGCATTCTGGCACATTAGCCCACAACAGCACACCAGGACTCGTAGGAGAAAGTCAATATTGGTGTCAAATGTAGATTATCCACCTTCTCCTAGAATTACAAGGATATCTCCAGCTGTAATCCACAGTTTCACCCTCATTAGCTTCTCAGATATGCTTTCCTCCTTTAAGCTCTGAATCTTCCAATTACTCCGAAGTCTTTTCTGGATGGATTTATAACCACTGTTGGTGGTAAAGAGCTCCTTTTGGGACACATTGAAAAAAATGACGCTCTGAAGCTCTTTCTCCATCGTTACCTGAGACCCAGAGACCACCATCTTTACCTGATACCATCTAGCATCTGGCGGCCAGGTGGAAGCAACTTTTTTTAATGCTGCTGTAGTTAGTGCTGTCAATTCGGTTCTAACTCATAGTGCCCCTGTATAAGGTTTCCAAGGCTGTAAATTTTTGCGGGAACAGAAAACCTCATCTTTCTTCCATTGAGCAGCTGGTGGGCTCAAATAGTTGACTCAAATAGAGCCACTGCACACTCCATGGTTTCCAAGAAGCAACTAGTCCTATAGTTAGCAGTACAGTGCTTATCCTACAGTGTTACATCAGGATTCCATATATACATGAGAGAGAGGTAGATAGAACTCTTTCTCTCTACATATATACATATATTATATGTTACGTGTGCCGAGTAGGTAATGACTCACAGAGACCTTGTATGAAGTTTCCAAGGAGCAACTGGTAGGTTTGAACTGCCAACCTTCTGGTTAACAGTCCAGTGCTTATCCTAAAGCACCACACAAGGAGTCCTGGTATGGTATTGTGAGATAAAGCACTAGACCACATGGTTGGTTTGAACCACAAGATCAACCACCACGCTCCCAGAGCTCCATATATACACGAATTCAAACATATATACATATATGTACATATATGGCTTTATTATATATGTTATGAACCCTGGTGTGGTGCTTTAGGATAAGCACAGAACTACTATCCTTGATAATTGCAAGATCAGCAGTTCAATCCCACCAGTTTCTTTTGGAAACACTATACAGGGTCACCGTGAGTCAGAACAGACTTGACTGCATGCCACCACCATCACCATGTATGTTATATGAGGATACATTTTTTTAAAAGTTGCTATAAAATCACAGAAACCTTTATTAAAAACATACCAAAACATTCTCAACATATCCTCCATCTATGTGTATACATTTCTTAAAGTGGTGTTTCCATATCTCTAACTCTTTCTTGAAGAATTCTGCACTCTTAAATTGCAAAAAGGCGGTTTGGGCATCCTGGAGGGCTCAAATCCTGTTTCTTGCACATGTTATTTGAACAAGAGCAGAGCTGTAGGGTGGATGGGATAAAATTTCCCAATAAAAATTCTATAGAACAGCCCTTGATACTCTCAAAGAGTAAGCAGTTACATTTTTGTGATAGGAAAAAAAAAATCCTCAGCACAATTTTCCTAGCCTTTTTCTCACCAAAGCAATTCTCAATTTTCTTAAAATTTCTCCCTAATAAGTCTCCATGAACATTTTATGTCTTTTGTGAAAATCTATCAAGATTATCTCTTTGGAAGGACTTGTCTGAAGCCATAGACTGATCAGAGAGACATGTGTAAATATGTTTTGTTTGGAATAAATCTATTCATGTATGAACTGGTACCCTACTAGCAATACTTTCTCATTTACCATCCTATTCATAGAATACACACATAAATCTGTTTATATGTGTGTATACATATATGTGTGTGTGTGCAAGATCATTGGCTCCAACTTACCAGACACTCTTTTTGAGACAGAGGAGACACTCTGCTCCAGTGAAGATTTATAGCCTCTGAAATTCAATATAAGGTCACTATGATTCAAACCAACTCTATAGCAGTGAGTGTTCTGGGTTTGGGGATATGTATATATAGGCATGGTGGCTTCATATAATAAGCACTGAATGGAAGGTCCACGATTTGAGCCCACTAGCCGCTCGGCAGGAGATAGATGAGGCCTTCTGTTCCTGCAAAGATTGAAATAACCTCAGAAACTCTATGCAGGTTTCCTGAGTCGGAACCAACTCGATGGCACGTAACAACAACAACATATACATATATACATACATACATGGTGGGTTGTGGTTATGTGCCGTTGAGTCAATTCTGACTCATAGTGATCCTGTACAGGGTTTCCAAGACTGTAAATCTTGACGGAGCAGAAAGCCTCATCTTTCTCCCATGGAATAGCTGGTAGTTTCAAACTGCTGACCCTGAGTTTAACAGCCCAATTTGTAACTTCTCTCTCTCTCTCTCTCTCTCTCTCTCTCTCTCTCTC
>NW_006408543.1:22681960-22701800 GCF_000296735.1 Chrysochloris asiatica | reverse complement strand
TCAAACTCACCAGCTGTTCCTTGGAAACCCTACAAAGGTTCACTATGAGTCAGAACCAACCTGATGGTATTCAACAACAACAAATATATATATATATACATACATACACACACACACAACCACACACATATACATATACAGTCCTGGTGTGGTGCTGTAGGTTAATACACTGGGCTGCAAAGTCAGTTTGAACCACAAGGTTGGTGGTTCAAGCTCACCAACCACTCCTCAGGAAGTTTATACAGTGTTGTTATGCATCAGATACAACTTGACGGCACTAAACAACAGCAACAACTATATATATATAAAAGATGAGTCTTTCTATTGCTGCAAAAATTTAAAGCCCTGAAAACCCTACACAGCATTGATTTCAGTCAAAACTGAGTCCACAGCACTTAATGATAGCATATCATATATATAATGTATGTTACACATATATAATATATATGTATATATAGAAGAGTTTCTGATTAACAGAAATATTATAAAGATTATACAGAATTTCCATATATCGTACATCCAATTACCCCTTTTATTAAACCCTCACATTACCATAGTATATTTGTGTAACTAAAGACCAACCAGAACACCTGGTGGTATGGGACTGGGTTACACCTTGGGCTGCTAAGTGCACGATCAGCAGTTTAAATCCACCAGAATTCCACAGGAGGAAGATCAGGCATTCTGCTCCCAGAACGGTTTACAGCCTCAGAAACCCTATTCATTGTATTCAGTAAGAACCAACTCCATGTCACACAGCAGCAGCAGAGGCAGCAAAGAATCAACTGTAGTATGTTGTTGTTAAGAACCATCAAGTCGATTCTGACCCATAGCAACCCTGTATATGGTTTCCTAGGAGTGGCTGGTGAGCTTGAACTGCTGACCTTGCAGTCAAATCAACTTTGCAGTGCAGCGCATTAACCCACAGCACCACACCTACTAGCTAAATGCCCCACACTCCTCAGATTTCACTATGTTTTCCCTGATCTCAACCAAGATACCACGTTACATTTAGCCGTCACGTATCCTTAGCCTTCATTTATCTGTAACAATTTCTCAGAGTTTCCTTAGTTTTAATGACCTTGACAGATTTGAGAGCACTCGTCAGGTGTTTTCAAAATACATCTTAATTTAGAATGGTCTGAATTATTTCTTATGATTATATTTTTTCTTATGATTATTTTGGAATTTTTTTCTCGTGATTAGCTCGGAATTGTCTGAATGATTTCTCGTGATGATACTAAAGGCATAGGATTGGGGAGGAAGATCACACAGGTGAAGTGGCCTTCCATCACATCAAACCAAGGCTGCATACTAACATGACTTACCACTGCTGTAGACTTTGACCACATGACTGAAGACATGTGTGCCAGATTTGCCCCCTGCCCTCCTAGGAACAAATCATGAATTGTTCCACCTTTTGTGTTATTGTTTTGGTTGAAAGATGCCATCTACTCAGCTTCAATTTATAGCAATTTTATGCACAACAGAAACAAATCACTTCCGGGTCATGACCTGTCCTCTCAATCATTGCTATGTTTGAGTCCATTATTGCAGCCACCGTGCCGATTAATCCCATTGGGTTCATTCCTCTTTGTTGATGAACATCTTACTTTATCAAGCATGATGTCCTTTTCCATGGACTGTTCCCTCCTAATAACATGCCCAAAATACACCAAATCCTTGCCATCCTTACTTCTAAGGAGCATTCTATTCTGGCTGCACTTCACCCAAGACAGATTTGTTTTCTTGCCATCCACTCTACCTTCAATGTTCTTCACCAACTTCACGATTCAAATGCATCAATTTTTCTTCAGCCTTCCTTATTCATTGTCCAGGTTTCATAAACATACATAATAAGGCAATTGAAAATACCATTGTTTACGTCAGGCACACCTTAATTCTCAAAGTGACATCTTTGCTTTAAAACACTTTAAAGAAATATTGTGCAGCAGATTTGTTGAAAGTCATACATTTTGATTTCTTGACTGCTGTTTCCATGAGCACTGATTGTGGGTTCAAGTAAAATTAAATCATTGACTTCATTCTGGTCTCTGTTTATCACGATGTTGTTTATTGGTCAATTTGTGAGAATTTTTGTTTTCTTTATATTGAGAAGTAAGCCATGCTTAGATCTTCATCAGCAAGTGTTTCAAGTTTTGTGTTTTTGTTTTCTTTCTTCTTTCAACAAGACAGGTTGTGTCATCTGCAGATCCCAGGTTGTTAAAGAGCTTTCCTCCAATCCTGATTCTGTATTCTCCTTTATATAGTCCAGCTTCTCAGATTACTTGCTCAGATGACAGATTGTATGGTGAAAGGATGCATCCCACGTGCACACCTTTCTTGGACTTTAAACCATGCACTATCCCCTTTGTCTGTTTGAACAAAGGCCTCTTGGTCTCTATACAGGTTCCTCATGAGCAAAGTAATTATTCTAGAATTCCCTTTCTCTACAATGTTTCCATAGTTTGTTATGATCCACACAGTTTAAAGTCTTTGCATCGTCAGTAAAATACAAATAAACATCTTTCTGGTATTCTCTGCTTTCATCTAAGATCTATCTGACATCAACAATGATATTCCTCATCCCATGTCCCTTTCTGAATCCAAGTTGAATGTCTGGCAGCTCTCTGTCAATGTACTACTGCAACCATGTTTTGAATTATCTTCAGCATGCAAGCAACCCTTTCTGCAACCAGTGGTATTGACAGCAACCCAAGATGCATAGGAGGCATTGGTATCAATATGAACTCATAGATATTTACTTTAGACTCTGGGTTGAACCTAATACCACATTATTTATTTTGTGGCTCAGATTTTTTCAGCTTGGTACATTTGACACTTTCAGTTTGACTGCAGTTGTGTTTCTTTGACATGCCCTCTGTGGGTTAATGCAAGGTCAGTTTGAACTGCAAGGTCGGTGGTTCAAGCTCACCAGCTGCTCCTCGGAAACCCTCTACAGGGTCACTATGAGCTGGAATCAATTCAATGGCACTTAACAACAAAAAAATCTTTTGTTTTTAGAAGACAGCAAATTTTGTTTTGTTTTGTTTTGTCCCTATTAATGTATATATATTTTTTTAATGTGATTTGAATAAAAATGTGTAGAGCAAATTGGTCCCCATTGTTTTGTGGCATTGATTATAATCCCCAGCTCTCTCCTACTTCTTCATTCTGTTTATTGTTTCTGTTTGCTTTTCTTTCCTATTTCTTCCTGCCTTCTGCCCATTTCATCTGGTGCACTTGCTTATCCCGGGTGTTATTGCTCAGTCTGTGCCTTCGCTGAAATTTGAGCCACGGGGGTGAATTCAGTTCCAGGTATAACGGTTGTCTACATGCCATAGTCTCTATGGCTCTACCCATATCTATTTGACCAGTAAGCCTGATCTTTTTATTGAATCTGAATTTCATTCCAAATGTTTTTTCCAGTTTGTCCAGGACCTCCAATCATGATCCATTTAAGAGCAATCTGTAGTGATAGCCAGCACCTCCTAGTTATTTCAGTCTCCGGGTCCTGGAGGCTGGGCTTCATGTGGTTCATTATTCCTTTAATCTAACTGTTGCCTTACAGTTTTGATTTTCTTCACTCAACTTTGCTCCAGATAGGAAAAAACCAATAGCTACACCTCAGATGGCTGCTCACAGTCTTTTAAGATCACAATTGCTACTTGCCAAAGTGGGATGTAGAACACTGTCCTGTGGACTATGTTATGACAGTTGGCTTTGGTGTCCCCTGACACTATGGTCCTGAGCACCCCAAGGTGGTTTGTTAGGGCTAAGAACTTTCCCCACTTTTGCCCCCTGTATGCTGCATGATACTCATGGATAGATCTGCAGCACATTTAAATACCTATGTAGAAACATCCTGTCAAACCTATATATATTCAAGTGCACTCCCATTTGCCATCCTATCCCTGTTCAGTTTGAGTGTCTATGTATGTAGTCACTAATTGTTGTTGTTGTTGATGGGTGCCATCGAGTTGGTTCAGACTCACAGTGACCTTATGGACAACAGAAAGAAACACTATCCCATCTGGCACCATCATCACAATTTTGGTTACACTCCAGCCCAATCCTGCTGCCACTGTACCAATCCATATCACTGGGAGGCTTCCTCTTTTTCACTGACCTTCCACTTTACCAAATATAAAGTACTTCTCCAGCATTTAGGCCCTCCTGATAATATGTCCACAGTATAAAAAACAAAGTCTGGGCATCCTGGCTTTTAAGGAATATTCTGGCTGTACTTCTTTCAAGAATTTGCTTATTCTTTAGGCAGTCCATGATATTTTCAGTATTCTTCTCCACTGTAACTCAATGCACCAATTCTTCTATGGTCTTCCTTATTCATTATCCAGCTTTCATATGCATATATGGATATTGAAAATACCATGACTTGGGTCAGGTCCACCTTAGTCCTCATAATAAAATCTTTAAACTTGAACACTGTTAAGAGGAGTTATGCAGCACATTTGCCTAATGCAATACATCATTTGATTTCTTGACTGCTGCTTCCATGAATGTTGATTGTGGAGCCAAACAAAATGAAGTCTTTTACAACTTCAGTCTTTCTCCATTTATGATGATGTTATTCATTAGTTGTAAGGAATTTGTTTTCTTTACATTGAAATGACATCTATATGGAAGGGAGTGGTCTTTGATCTTTATTAATAAGTATTTTAACTCCCTTTCACTTTCAACAAACAAGGTTATATCATCCGCATATCTCAGGTTGTTAAATGAGAACTATTACTAGACTAGGAAATAAAAACTAAAATCCGGCTGAATCGTGGGATAAAAAAATAAATAAATAAATCCCATTGCTAGTTTTCATTTTATATAAGCAATATCTATTTAATATGCCATATTTATGTGGCACTGTGGGCTAATGCGTCAGACTGCAAAGTCGTTGAAACTGCAAGGTCAGTGGTTCAAGCTCACTAGTTGCTCCTTAGAAACCCTATACAGGGTCGCTATGGGTCAGAAGCAACTTGACGGCACTTAACAACAACAACAACATTTATGTTCTGCAGATGAACATAAATAAATTTGGTTCAAGCCAGATTCAAAGAGGCCGTGGAATGAGGGATATCATTGCTGATGTCCGATGGATCTGGCTGAAAGCAGAAAATAGCAGGAAGATGTTTACCTGTGCTTTATTGACAAAAAAGGCTTTTGATTGTATGGATCATGACAAGCTATGGACAACATTGCAAAGTATAAGTATTCCTGAATACTTAATTGTGCTCATGAGGAATCTGTACCTGGACCAAGAAGCAGTTGTTCAAACAGAACATGGGAACGCCGAATGTTTAAAATTAAGAAAGGTGTGCGACAAGGTTGTATTCTTTCATCACACTTATTCAAACTGTATGTTAAGCAAAGCATCTGAGAAACTGGGTTCTATGAATAAAAATGTGGCATCAGGATTAGAGGAAGACTAATTAACAACCTGCAATACACAGATGATAAAACGTTGCTTGCTGAAAGTGAAGAGGACTTAAAACATTTACTGATGCAGATCAAAGAGCACAGCCTTTGGTATGGATTACATTTCCATGTAAAGAAAACAAAAGTCCTCACCATTCGACCCATAAACAACATTCTTATCAATGGAGAAAAGATTGAAGTTGTCAAGGACTTCATTCTTCTTGGATCAAGTATCAACACTTAAGGATCAAACGACGTATTGCATTAGGCAAATCTGTTGCACAAGACCTTTTTAAAGTGTTGAAGAGCAGAGATGTCAGCTTGAGGACTAAGGTACACCTGACCCAAGCCATGATATTTTCTATAATCTCTTATGCATGTGAAAGCTGGACAGCAAATAAGGAAGACCAAAGAAGAATTGATGCCTTTGAGTTATGGTGTTGGAGGAGAATACTGAAATTGCCATGGGCTGCCAAAAGAACAAATAGATCCATTTTGGAAGAAGTGCAGCCAGAGTGCTCCTTGCAGGCCAAGATGGCCAAACTTCGTCTCTCATACTTTGGACATATTATAAGGAGGGACTAGTCACTGGAGAAGGATATCATGTTTGGTAAGGTGGAGGGTCAGAGAAAAAGAGGAACACCCTCCAACGAGATGGATTGGCCAAGTGGCAGCATCGATGGACTCAAGCATGGCAACAGTAGTGAGGTTGGCCCAGGATCGGGCAGTGTTCTGTTCTGCTGTGCATAAGGTCGCTATGAGTCAGTACCAACTTGATGGCACCTAACAACAACAACCCTTTAGCCAGCGAATAATTGCCTTTAACTCTTGTGCTTCTCCCAGTCTCTCTCTCTTTGCCTTGGTTGTTTTGTGCTCTCCTACCTTTTATTGTCTATTGTCTTTCCCTTCATCCAAGTTAATATGTGTTTATTTTCTAATTAGTGATTTGCCTTTGTTTCCTCCCACCTCTGGTAACCTTCAAAGAATGAGTAAACCTTTTCTTGACTTTTGACAGAAGTAGTCTCATCTGATATTTGTCCTTCTATGATTGACTGATGTCGCTGGCCATGATATCCTCTAGGTTCGTCCATGCTACAAGGCACTTCACAGATTCTTCTTTATTCTTTATCATTGCATAGTAGTACTTTACTGTATGTATGTATCATAGTTTGTATATTCAGTCATCTCTTGATGAGCACTTAGGTGGCTTATATCTTTTTGCTATTGTGAATAATGTTGAGATGAATATGTTGTTGTTGTTAAATGCCATCAAGTTGGTTCTGACTCCTAGAAACCACTGTGTAGGGTTTCCGAGGAGCAACTGGTGAGTTTGAATCACCAATTTTAGGTGTACATATATTGGTTCATGTTACAGCTCTTGATTTTGGTAGGATGTATTCCTTGTAGTGAGATTGCTGGATTGTATTTCTATTTCTATTTTTCCACAGTAGATGTATCATTTTAGAGTCTCATCAACAGTGTATGAAGCTTCCAGTTGCTCGACATCCTTGCCAGCATTTATTGTTTTCTGTTTCTTTGGGCTTTGGTACCAATACTAGAATGAGATGATGCATCATTATTGTTTTCATTTGCAAGTTTTGAGTGTTTGGGGGTCTTTTTGTTTTTACTGTCTTAAGTGTGTATGTAATATGGAATTTGATTTCAATAATATTCCTATTAGTAGTATTAATTATGTTCATCATATTGTTCACTCATCACCCTTCTCAACTCCCTAATTTTACCAGCACCCTTAACCAAAGGACATCAGATTTCCAACTCTTCTGAACTTAGATTTTTCATCAGATTATTTTTCAATAGTATTATGAGGGAATTAATAATAATAATAGCCCCAATTCCTGCATGCTTTTTATCTGCCAGGCACAATTCTTAGCAATTAACATGTATCAGTGCATTTAAAAGAATTAGTATCTATATCATGCCTAGTACAGTGCCTGTCTGGTGCTTAACACATGTCCAATAAATATGAGTTCCTTCCAGGTGGTACTCAGAATTCTAACTAGGCCATTTCTGACCTTGTACATAGAAGCACATCCCATGGTAGCTCATCCCCTATGACAAACTATAAATGACACAGTGAAGGCTGAGTCCCACACTCTGATTATTCAGCCTGTGCTCTGAGGTTCTGCCCTCTCATTGACAGTTTCATTAGGTGACATGTCATTATTGGTATAGTCAGCATCCTCCAAGCACCAAAGCAACTAACCTTGGCCACCTTGAAGCATTGACCCTTATTAAGGATTTTGTGTTTGGTTGTGAGCTCAGCCTGGAGCCCACAAGCATTTAGAAATAGAACCAAATGTCTGAGAAATAAGCTAGGAACTCTGTAAAACAACTTAGAGGGCTTCTTCCTCCAACCTCCTTCATGACTTTTATTTTAAAACAAGTCAGAGGGCTTCTTCCTCCAACCTCCTTCATGACTTTTATTTTGTAATGGTATTTTTCTTTGAAGATTTTGCTTCGGGAATTATTTATGTATATATGTTGTTATTGATGTTAAATGCCACTGAGTCAGTTCTGACTCATAGCAATGCTATATAGTGTTTCTGAGGAGCCACTGGTGGTTAGCAGTCCTGTGCATATCCTACAGTGCCATACCATGACCACATACAACATATATGTTGTTGTTGTTCAGTGCTGTCGAGCTGATTCTGACCCATAGCAATCCTGTACAGGGTTTCCAAGGCTGTAAATCTTTATGGGAGCAGAAAGCCTCATCTCTCTCCTGCAGAACAGCTGGTAGTTTCAAACTGCTGACCTTAAGGTTTGCAGCGTAATTTGTAACCTCTATGCTACCCGAGCTCCTTACAACATATATACATATGGTGGTGGCAGTGTGCCATCAAGTCAGGTCCAACTCACAGTGACCCTGTGTAGGGTTTCCGAGGCTGCAAAAGCCTCATCTTTCTCTCACTTTGCTGCTGGTGGATTTGAACTGCTGATTTTGCAGTTTAGCAGCCGAATGTGTAACCCACTATGTAACCAGGGCTCTAGATAGATAGACAGACAGAAACAGAGAGATACAGCGATAGATATGATGCTTAACAGTCAGAAATACTTAAAACAAGACTCTTGCTGTTAGCATGAAATCTTATTTGAATAATGAAAGTATTTCCACTGATCTAGAGCAAATCCCACCCTTCATATCACCCATCATCTACATAAAGGGTGGAATTAAAAGATGCAGACTTAATGGGTACAGCTATATAGCTGCATTACTAAACATTAACAAGTGTGTTTATTCCACCTAGTGACTAAGGTGACTAGAAAGAAAAATGAACAAGTCTGCTAAGGCCCACAAAATCCACTAAAGCAACATGCGCCTTTGGCAGAAAACTTAAAAGCAATGTACAGAAAGAAAGAAAATTAAATTATTTGCTGTGTTCCAGTACGGAAGTACTGCAAGCAGGCTGCCAAGGAAGAAATGCCAGAGGCTCCCTCTGCTCAGGTGAAGTCTGCAAAATTACACATGGGATTGCAAAAGAAAACTCAAAGGTAACATGCAGACCAGAAATGATTTACTCTTTTCAATAAGCCCTTTGGAAGTGAAGAAATAGGATTCAGGCTGAGTTTGGCACAAGAGACTAAGAAAACTCACACCTTAAGTCTGTGAAATGAGGAAGATAGCTACATGGGAATATGAATCTGAGAACACACTGAAAACTTAGAAACAAAGAGACAGATACAGAAAGACTCATTAAGATCCACTTCCTTTCCAATTTTAACACCCTCGCTTCTACTTTTGACTGCTACCTACCCTACCCACAGCAACACATGTCTGTTAAGTAAAATACTAGCTGGTATTAGTATCTCTCTCTGCTATCACATTCCAAATAAATGAGAGGCCAGTTATTGTTACGAGATGCTATCAAGTCAGCTCAGACTCATAGCAACATTATGTACAACAGAAGAAAACACTGCTAGTCCTGTACCATCCTCACAATTGTGGAACTTGGGCTTATTGCTGTCACCAGTGTGGGTTTATAAAACCTGTCAGGGAGGTGTGCTAAATTGGCCTGGAGCAGGGAAGAAGAAATGGAGAAAGGAAGCCCTGTGACAGGTGAAAGGTAGTACAAAGGCTTTGTGCTTAACTAGCAAATGATTATGAGGATGGGGCAGTATTTCATTCTGTTGTGTACAGCATCACTATGAGTCAGAACAGACTTGACGACACCTAACAATAACAACAACTAAATCCTCTAAGGCAGTTCTACTCTGTAACACACAGAGTCACTGTGAGTTGGGGTTGACTTTGGTTTGGGATTTTGGTTTAGTTTTTTTGTTTTGTTGTGTTTTTGTATTTTTTTTTTTTCATTTTTGATAGTAGAGGCAGAAGCTTCCAGACCAGAGGGAGGGTTGGGGCATCCTGAGACAAACAGGAGGAATGAGAATGGGTTTCCTTGGGAGCTGGAAAGCCAGGTCACCCTTGCATGTTAGCACAGCACTCAGGAAGTGAATTTGAAACGCCTGCAAAAGCTGGGCCAGAGGATAAAGGTGAATACCACCTTGTGCAAATGTGTGGACAACAGAGTTGGTCTCTGAGCAGGATATTTCTGGCTAAGCCTGGCTCTCAACCAGAAGAGCTAGAATTATAAGGAGGGAAAGCAAAAAGGAATAACCACCAAGACAGAGGATTCAGTTCCACCCCCCTGTTGTTAACAAGTTATAAACCCAAGATTATTGTAAACTCATGGAGAAGAAAAGAAAATTCCAATAATGAATGAGATAAAATTTCCCACCAATGTGGTCAGAGGGACCCAAGGGCAGAATGAAATTGATTTAGAGAAACAAAAGAATGTGACATTTCTTGCACTTAAGAGTTATTACGTAAAATTCATACAGATGATAAATACAGCTCCTCACTGAAGCTAAGTAAGGCAAAGAGAAGAAGGACTTGGGACCCATACAGAGCTCCACCCACCTGTCTGGCACCCCATGGTCCAAATTCACTTAGGTTGTTCATTGTTGCTGTTGTTAAGTGCCGTTGAGTCTGTTCCTACACATAGCAACCCTATATGGGGTTTTCGAGGAGCTACTGGTGAGCTTGAACTGCTGATCTTGAAGTTCAAACCTACTTTGCAGTCCAGCGCATTAATTTACAGTGCTACACCAGGACTCCAGGTTGTGCATGGTGGAGCTGAAAATGCTCAACTTTTCTCATGCTGGTAATGTGTTCCCAGTACCAACTTTTGCCAGTTATTCTCAATGTAACAGATTAATGATGCTTATTCGTGGATTCATTTGTTGTATGCCTTCTCAGCGATGGATGTTGTGCTAGATACTGAAGTTACATGAAGCTTTTCCTAAGGGTCTAACCCAGTAAGAGAGACAAATATTTAAACAGGGAACTCAGTTCTGATTATAATGTGGTGAATGTGCTGTGGCAGTTCTATATGCTGATAAAGCTCAGGTTTCTACAACTCAATCGACTCATCTTCAATCCTTGGTTCTGCCATCACCAGTTATGTATGTTTGGTCAAGTTCTTTAACTTCTCTGAATCTTTGTTTCTGCAGTTACAAAAGTAAGGACACTAATACCTGCCTTAAGTCTTAACAAGCTAGCCTCAATAATGGTCTCACACATAACAGAGATCATGAAGGCAGCACAGAACCTGGCAGCAATTCATTCTGTATGCATTCAGCTACAATAGCTAACATTTATTGAGGGTTTACTAAACATGATTCTATGAGACAACCTTGCTTGCTGAAAAGTGAAGAAGACTTAAAACATATACTGATGAAGATCAAAGACCACAGCCTTTGGTATGGATTATATCTTAATATACAGAAAACAAAATTCCTCACCACTGGACCAATAAACAACATTCTTATCAATGGAGAAAAGATTGAAATTGTCAAGGACTTTATTATCAACACTCATGGAAGCAGCAGTCAAGAAATCAAATGATGTATTGCATTAGGCAAATCTGCTGCACAAGACCTTTTTAAAGTGTTGAAGAGCAGAGATGTCAGCTTGAGGACTAAGGTACACCTGACCCAAGGCATGGTATTTTCAATAGCCACATATTCATGTGAAAGCTGGACAGTGAATAAGGAAGACCATAGAAGAATTGATGTGTTTGAGTTATGATATTGGAGGAGAATATTGAAAGTGCCATGGGTTTCAAAAGATTCAACAGATCTGTGTTGGAAGAAGTACAGCCAGAGTTCTCCTTGGAGGCCAGGATGGCCAAACTTCATCTCTCATACTTTGGGCATATTGTCAGGAGGAACCAGTTGCTATAAAAGGATATCTTGTTTGGTAAGGTGGATGGTCAGAGAAAAAGAGGAAGACCCTCTGAAAAATAGATTGGCAAAGTGGCAGCATCAATGGACTCAAGCGTGGCAATACTAGTGAGGTTGGCCCAGGATCGGACAGTGTTTTGTTCTGTTGTACATAGTGTCACTATGAGTTGGTACTAACTCGATGGCACCTAACAACAACAAACTCTAAGTATTAGGACTTCTGGTATGGCCCTCTGAGCTAATGTGTCAGACTGCAATGTAATTTGAACTGCAAGGTTGGTGGTTCAAGCTCACCAGCTACTACTTGGAAACCCCATGCAGGGTCCTTATGGGTTGGAATCAACTGTACAGTACTTAACAACAACAATAACATTCTAAATATTATACATGTATCGATGTAGTTACAATATCCTATGAAATACTTACTACTATTGAAATACTATTATTATCCTTATTTTACAAATGAAGAAACTAAGGCAATGAAAAATTAGAGAGCTTTTTCAAGGGCAAATGTTGTTATTGTTAAGTGCCATCGAGTAAGTACCAACTCATAATGACCCTATGCACAACAGAATGAAACACTGCCCAGTCCTGCACCAACCTCACAATCGTTGCTACCCTTGAGCCCATTGATACTGCCACTGTGCCAATCCATCTCATAGGGGGTCTTCCTCTTTTTCTCTCACCCTTAACTTTACCAAACATGATATCCTTCTCCTGACATGTCCGAAGTATGAAAGACTAAGTCTGGTCATCCTGGCTTCCAAGGAGCAGTCTGGCTGTAACTCTTCCAACACAGATCTGTTTGTTCTTTTGGCAGTCCATGGTACTTTCAATATTCTCCTCCAACACCATAAGTCAAATGCATCAATTCTTCTATGGTCTTGCTTATTCACTATCCAACTTTCACATGCATATGAGGTTATTGAAAATATTATGGCTGTGTCAGGCATACCTTAATCAAACAGTTTGATAAATAATAGAGCCATGAATATTAAATACTCATAGAAATATTGTATATGAATATTAAATGTTGCTGTTGTTGTTAGGTGCCATGGAGTGACTCATAGTGACCTTTTGCACAGAAGAATGAAACACTGCCCGATACTGGGCCAACCTCACTACTGTTGCCACGCTTGAGTCCATTGATGCTGCCACTTGGCCAATCCATCTTTCTGAGGAGCAGCTGGTGAGCTTGAACTGTCGACCTCCTGGTTCAAACCTTTGCAGTCCAGCACATTAATCCCTAGCACTACACCAGGACTCGGGAAGATCATTTAGGAGGCTGTTAGCAATAAACAACGTGGGACCTGAGGATGTCTTCAATGAAGCAGCAACAGCCGCAGGAATGCAAAAGAAGTGATGGAGTCAAGGGACTTTTTTGTGGTTGAATTGACGTGATTAGTAACAAACTGATATGCTTATTTATTTGTGGCACTGTAGGATAAGCACTGGCCTGCAAACTGCAAATTCAAACTCCTAAGACACTCCTAAGAAACCCTATACAGGGTTGCTATGAGTTGGAACCGACTCCATAGCACTTAGCAACAGCAACATTAAGTGGCAATTACTATGGGCAGGGAGTCAATGGTGGGGCTCTGTAGGTTAATGCACTGGATTGCAAGGTCGGTTTGAACCACAGGGTGGGTGGTTCAAGCTCACCAGCCACTCTTCGGAAACCCTACCCAGGGTGGCTATGAGTTGAAACAGACTCAACGGCACTTAACAACAATAACAACCACAACTAGGGACAGACCAATGAACTATATCAGAAATAATAACAGATGTGTTGGGTGACGGCACAAAAAAAAACATCCTTTGAGCAAGAGAGATGCTGCAAAAGTCTTCAACAGAGAACGTAAAAATTGAAAGGAAGCAGAGATGGGGGTAGAAGCTCTGTTTGCAGACATTATTTGACATGTCTGCTTGAGCCAAGACTGGAAATCTGAACTGTAAACTGGGAAAATAGCTGAAACCCACAAAAATAAATTTAGGAGTCACAGCATTTTCACATAGACCATATCGTTTGACATGAACATCCATTGAGTCATTTAGATTAGGCCGTGACTTGTTATCTCCCTTCCACAGGGCAGGCAGACCTTTCCCGCAATGCGTCATCCTGACAACTGACTTTTCTCCTATAAAGGCAAGCCCGACGTTTTCATCACGGTGTGATGCTGCCACATGGCCGACCATTCTGTCAGGGAGGGGGTAGACTCACATGTTTCGTTCTCCTTCAACCCCCAGCTTTTGTGATAAAGCCTGGAGCAAACACATCTCAAATGGATGTTCACGTAGGACACTTTTTCTTCCAAATTTAGCAATTTATTGCTTTTACTACTGGTTTTGACAGTTTGGACTTGTTTACTGTGTTTCCCTGACCCCTCCTTATATAGATAACAGTGTTATTATTACAAGGGTGTTCTCTGCTAAAATACACTGCAAATCTTACTCTCCAGAATCCTGCCATGGGATCTGAGCCTGGTAAAGAGCAGTCGACAGATTGCTAAGGTAATCAAATGCCATTTACACTGAGAGCTGAGAAGTATTTTTGAGTCTGATTCCTCCTCACCATGCTGACCCAGTGGTTTACTTCACTTGTAAAAGTCAATTTTCCCATCAAACATCCCCAGAGCCAACACAGCAGGCAGATGATGCATTCTTAAAACTATTCTCTCACCTAAACTCTTTTCTAAGGGTCCCAAATATATTTGCCATTATCTTGTTTTGCATTTTAGGTGCCAGTGTAAATTCCTTTAATCATAAACTAACCCTGTAGAAAGCCCTTACTTGTAAAGTACTTGCTAAAAGGGATAGGAATAATAATAATATCTTGGTTTTCATGTTGCTCTGTACATGAAACTATGCAACTGGTATTTCTAATACCAGCAGGGTCAAAACCAGATGGAGAGATTTCAGCAGAGTTTCCAAACTAAGATAGTTTGCATCAAAAGAATCTGCTTGTTTACATCCAAGTATTAGACCGTGAGAGCCTTATGCATCACAACAGATGAATGTGTACAATAGAGTTCTGGAAGATGAGCCCCCTAGATTGGAAGGCACTACACAATGACCCTGCTGTGGCGCTGTAGGCTAATGTGTCAGACTGCAATGCCATCCGAACTGCAAGGTCGGCGGTTCAAGCTCACCAGCTGCTCCTTGGAAACCCTATACAGGGTCGCTATGGGTCAGAATCGACTCAATGGCACTTAACAACAATAACAACAACAAACAGTGATCACAATGGACTCAAACATGACAAAGACTACATAGATGATGCTGAATTGTGCTGGATTTCATTCTGTTATACATGGGGTCATCATGAGTGGAAGCCTGGTCAACAGCAATAGTAGCAATTTTCAAAGGACTTGTCTACGTGTTAGAAGAAAGAGTCATCCTAGTGTCTACTATTTACTAAGCAGATGTGTAGGTGCCAAGCACGGGGCTATATGATTTACTTGTATCATCAATATTCTTTGATCTTTTTTTCCCTAATGTTTAATGGTTTTGTGTATATCTCCCCTTTGCATAATACCTGGTGTACATGAAATACTGAATAAAACTATTTGGGAATAAAGAGAGTAAAAGAAAGACAGCAGGGAATGGTGAAGGAGTCTCTTTTGTGACAGAACGTTTGTTAATCGATGACATTTATTAGTCTTCAGGTCTCAAAGAAGCTTGCAATTAGGTTTTAAATACAAAATAAGCACAAATGAAACTGGAAAACCCCTTACAAAGCAATACATAAATAAGCCTCAAATGCAAAGTGCACACAAGTCATCTACGTGCCCAGGAGACCAAGAAGCAAGGAGAGCTCAGATCCTGATAAGGACAATCAGTAAAAGTTCTGTGGAGGAGAGATTCAAACACAACAAGATTTACACAAAGCCTCATGGAAGTGGCAAAAGATTACCAATGACCACAGTTGTCACATTTCTTGGTGAATGCTTACATTCCTATGCCAACATGCGCTCTGGAGATCAATAACGCCTTAATTGTTGTTCTCACATAATTGAAAAACTATAAGGGAACTCTTGGCCCACCTTTAAGGACGAGTCATGACTTGACAGCTCTATAGAGAGAGGACTTGAATTTCTTCCAAAATGCTAGTGCTGACGCCCTAGCTGCCCAGAGGAAGACTTTCAGGGAAAACTCAATAACCTCTTTGCTATACTTCATGAAAGGCAGAAAGTGAGCACTTTTCCTGACAGTTACTTAACCTCTTCAGGCCGGAGTTCCCTCATCGGTAAAACAGGAATGTCCTCTGTCTCTCAGAGGTGTTGTGAGGAGAAACTAAAATAGCCAAACTGTCAGGGCTTCCCACTGGGGAGAATTTCTGATATGATATTATCAGTGATAAGAGATAGTTTGATGATTTTTTGAGATTAATTTGTGAGCTGATTTCCAATTCTATGAGAATGTAGGAATATTAATCAGTCCAAGAATAGTATAGTCATTGACAGCATGTGAGGTCTTTCTGAGCATCATTTGAACCTCATTCTGCTACTTAGTAAAGATGTGATTGACCATGGGCAAATTGTTAGTCCTCTCGAAGAGGTGCCCTACTTGTGTGTTAATGGTACTAATTATATGTTCTTTAAAGACTGCTTGAGAACAGTAGTGGTCATCTGTTATTACGCCTGCTTAGTTGTTTCTTTGGGAGAATAAATCCTCCCTTCCATCACACCTAGAATCTCCCTCTACGTTGTCTCATAGCCTTTTTCACCAGCCATCGTCTTTGGCCTAAGGATGACGACATAACCCAAGCCAGACCCCAGGAATTTCCAAAACAGAAGTGAAGGTGGCACATTTGTAGTTATGAAGATTCATGCCCAGCATCGCTGACAAGATCCTAAAATAGACGCTGTTCCTATAATTACTCATGGAGTACAGATGTATAATATTCCTACATTTTCACACTCAACACATATTTATTGAGTGCCAACTCAGTGGCTGGCACTTCCCAAATAACCATGAGAGCGAGGAATCATTAACTCTGAAGGAGCCCAGGTGTGGCACTGTAGGAGAAGCACTAGACTGCCAACCATAACGTCAGAGGTTCAAACCCACCAGCTATTCCTTGGAAACGCTATACTGAGTTGCTATGAGTCAGAACCAACTCAATGAAACTTAAGAAGCTCAACGACAACAAGGAGTCCAGGTGGCTCTCTAGGATAAGCACTGGACTTTTAACTACAAGATTTGCAGTACAAACCTAGCAGATGTTCATCAGGAAAAAGTAGAGGTTATCTACTCCTGGAAATATTTTCAGCCTCAGAAACCGTAGACAGGGTTTGAACCCCTTTCTGCTACAGAGTTAGAATCAACTATATGGCAGTGGGTGGTAACCCCAAGGTTGGCGGTTCAAACTTATCAGTCATTCTGCAAGAGAAAGATGAATCTTTCTGCTCCCACAAAGACTTCGGGTCTCAGAAGTCCTATTTAGGGTCACCATCAGTCAGGATGGTTTGGGTTTTTGTTGTACAGATAAGGAAATTAAGAACAGTAAGGTGGATCAGTTCTCCTGAGTTCGCCCAAGTTGTTAAGTGATAGTAGGGCTAGGTTTCAGTCATAGTCTCACAGAAGATATAGCCTCCAAACCAACCAGGCTTGGCCCTCTTCTACACTCTTAACATTTGGGGCGGATACTTCTTGGTTGTTGTACTGTCCTAGGAATTATAGAGCATTTACAGTATCCTTCCTTCTACCCACTGATGTCAGCAGCAACCCTCTATTGTGAATACTCAGAATGTCTCCAGAGATTGCCAAATGTGCCCTGGGGAGTGGGGGCAAGGCCTTGTCCGCTTGTGGGAAACCACTCTCCTACCTCATACACTTCTCACATTTAGGAATGTCCACCCATATGCCTTTGGATGTTTTATAAGCAATGAAGAAAAACATTTCATCCAGAGAAGGAAAAGTGGGAGATTCTGGCTAAGTGTCAGCTGAAGTTGATGCTGATAGTATCTTCTTATCAGAGCTCAAACTAGGACATAACAAAAAGGCCATAAATCAAACTAATCACGTGCATGTGCGAAGCATTAGACATCCTAAAAGATAGCTTAAAGATCCTGTGTTCTACTGCATCAAAATCTCCTGGCAATCTATGAAAACTATGATTTCCCCACATTGTACAGATGTAGGAAGGTGGGAGGTAACATACACAACAGCTGCTATGGAGTCAGTTCCAACTCACGGCAACCCTGTGTGTCTGACTAGAACCCTTCTCCATGGGATTGTCAGCGCTTGATTTTTCTAAAGTAGATCTTTAAGCTTTTCTTCCGCGGTGACTCTGGGTGGCCTCAAATCTTCACCCTTTGAGTTAGCAACTGAAGGCATCAGCCTGGCTAACACCATTTGCGATCACTTGCTATTCCATATGTTAGCAGTTCACATCTACCCAGTGACTCAACAGAAGTAAGGCCTAGAAAACTGTTTTCATGCAGATTACAGACAAAAGAAAAACAAAACAAAACCACAGAACAGTTCTACTTTGTAACACCTGGGGTCGCTATGAATCAAGAGCTAACAAAATCAACAGGAACTCATAGGGAATCAAGCCCCCCACATTTTAAACCACATGATCAATATGCAACAAAATAAGCCCATCATCCAGCTCTCTAACTCCAAGGTCAATGTTGTTTCCACAATATCAGGCTTCTATGTGAGCCCAAAACAAGTCATTATTTTTGTAGGAGGCAAAGGGAAAGAAAGAGAAAAAAGAAACCGTAAGCCAGCTCACTGAATTGGTCTTGACAGAAAGTCTGGTAGTTGATGGCTCTTGAACATTAGCAATGCAGCTTGATGGTAAGGCTCATCAGAAGAGGTGACCCTGTAGAAATCAACAAAACTGCTTTGTGCACTGCTCAGCAAGACCATGGGGGCACACTTTAACCAGCACTTCACACACACACAAATTGCAGTAGCCCTTTCTGTCCTCACATCCAATGCTGTTTTGACTTCTCAATTCATCAGAAAAGCTTATAGTGAAAAATAGGGGGAGAGGGGTGGGGAAAGAAAGCTCCAAAATGCCACTGAGTGCTAGCACCCGCTGCCGTGAGGTGACTCTGACTCTTATGACCTTGTAAGACACAGTAGGACTGTCACATAGCATTTAGAAAGCTGTACGTCTTTAGGGAAATACACTGACACATCTTTCTCCTATGGAGCAGCTAGTGAGTTTGAACTGCTGATCGTTTGCTTAGCAGCTGAGCACTTTAACCACTACACCATTAGGGCTCTCTGTGAGTGCCACTGTTGTTGTTGTTGTTAGATGCTGCCAAGTCAGTTCCAACTCATAGCGACCCTTTATAGGGTTTCTGAGGCAGAAAGTCTCCTTTTTCTCCCAAGGAACGGCTGGTAGGTTTGAACTGCTGACTTTGTGATGCACAGTCCAATGCTTATCAAACAGTGCCACGAGGGCTCCAAAGATTAAATTGTGTGCCTTCACCTCTTTCTTGATTTCCCCCCTCTCTTTGGGTTTACCTCTGTTAGATTTGTCAATGCTGTCCTATAAAAAAATAAGTTGTCAGTACTTGAGTTTGTATGAAGCTAAACTTAGACCATTGTCTGTCTGGTTACCAGTAACAATGGTGAAGGATAGATGCACATACACGTGGGTGTTTTGAGTTTGCCAAAGTGTGATCGAGGTTCTGTAATGCTTGGACTGGAGCCTCGTTCCTGTCTGCATGGTTTATTTCTGCTTCTCGATGGTATTTAGAGTCTGTTTGACTAACGGTTTAATCCTCACGGAGAGGTATTTGAGCCTGGCTGGCTGAGCTATCACTGCCTGTCAAACCTCCTACCTCACTCCCATGACTCCCAGATAAATCAAGGGATGTGATAAGCAATTCCAGTGTTAACTGAGTCTCCTGCCCACAAACGTCCTTGTGAAAAATTGCAGGGAGCTTTCTCCATTTTAGACAGTAGGGTGACAGCAAGAATGGATATAGCAGGGACACATAGAATTTGGGATTGTTAACTGACCACCAAATATTCATCTTGAATAGACTTTAGGGAATTTTCTTGTTCTTTTGGGATCCTTAAAAAGTATTCAAAGTATTCAAGGAAACCCATTTGATAACATAGGATGCAATTTCATAGTGACTTAAGCAACATTTGCCCATATAGTGTATAGAGTAACTGA
>NW_006408543.1:22668867-22680254 GCF_000296735.1 Chrysochloris asiatica | reverse complement strand
AAATCATACAAAAGTATCCCATAACTCAACTGAAAACAAATAAACAAAAGCATCAAAAGGAAAATAAACAATAAAGGATATACAGCTTGTTCTGCTAGCCATTGAATATAAAATATGATGATATCAGAGACAAAAACAGTAATGTGTAAACATAGGCTTAAACAGTCAGGAAAAGTTAGCTATTCCTAAGATCTCAGTAGACATAAAGACTTTGTGCTGTTAAGTGCTGTCAAGGTGGTTCCAACTCATAGTGACCCTGTATAGGGTTTCTGAGAAGTGGCTGGTGGGTTATAACCAACACCTTGTGATTCAAACCAGCCTTGAATTCTAGTGCTTACCCTATAGTACCACCTGGACTTCACAGAAGAACTAGACAGTCAAATATTCCAAACTAGTAAGGGAAGAACAGACTGCACCACCAATTGTGTGAAGGGAATTGACCCTTCGGATTAGATGCTGAAATTATAATATCCACAGAATACACCACACTGTACACAGTGTGGGGCTGGACCTGAGGACCCTCCTATGGGGGAAGGGGGTCCAGTGACTCACTAGAGGGACTTTCAGAACTCAGAATAGTGGCTACACTCACAGTAACAGTTTATTACAGCAAAAAGTTATGGATTAAAGTCAGCAAAGGGAAAAGGCACAGAGAACAGAATCAAGAGTGAGCAGGCATAAGCTTTTCAGTGGAATTGCCTGGCAAATACTTAATTCTTCAAGCAACATTATTTGATGACCCAAGAGCTGACACCCACAGAAGTTTACTCAAGCCTTAGTTTCCAGGGTTTTTATTGGGGGGTCAGTCACATAGGCATTGATTCTAATTCATAGCAACCCTATCAATAAAAGAAGAAATAAGGTCCGGTCCTACACCATCCTCACAACTGTTGTTACACACGAACCCATTACTGCTGATGCTGTGCCAATCCATCTCCTGTCGGTCTTCCTCTGTTTCACTGACCCTCCATCTTACTAAGCATGATGTGTACTAGGGCCTAGTCCCTCCTGAACTCCCAAATGAGAGATGAATTCATGCTATTCTGGATCCTAAGGAGCATGCTAGCAAATATATATTAGAAGTACTTTTTCTAATATTTATTTGTTTGTTCTTCTGGTAGTCTTTGGTACTTCTCCAACACCAGAACTCAAATTCACCAACTCTTCTATAGTCTTCCTTACTCATTGTCCAACTTTCACATTCATAAGAGGCAACTGAAACTACCATGGCTTGAGTCAGGTACACATTAGTCCTCAAAATGATGTCTTTGCCCTTGAACACTTCAAAGAGCTCTTGCCAGGCAGACTAACCTAAGGCAATATGTCATTTGACTACTACATTCCTAAGTGTTGATTGTGACTCCGAGCAAAATAATTGACAATTTCAATCTTTTCTCCATTTATCATGCTGTTATTTATTAGTCCAGTTATGAGGATTTTTGTTTTATTTACATTGAGATGCAGCCCACACTGAAGACTGTGGTCTTTAATCTTCATCAGTAAGTAAGGTTGTATCATCTGGATATCTCAGGTTGTTAATGAGTCTTCCTCCAATCCTGATGCCATGTTCTTCTTCATATAATCCAGCTTCTGGAATATTTTGTTCAACATAAAGACTGAATACGTATGATGAAAGGATACAACCCTGATATATACTTTCCCTGATTTAAAACCATTCACTATCTCCTTGATCTGTTCTAACAACTGCCTCTTGGTCTCTGTACAGGTTCCTCATGACCACAATAAAGTGCTCTGGAATACCCATTCTTCCATAGCTTGTCATGATCCACACACTCAAAAGCTTTTGCATAGTCAATAAAGCACAAGTAAACAAATATCTGGTGTTCTCTACTTTCAGCTAAGATCCATCTGACATCAGTAATAATATCCCTTGTGTTCTGTCCTCTTCTGAATCCAGCTTGAATTTCTGGCAGTTCTTTGTCAATGTACTACTGCAGCCATTTTTGAATTATCTTCAGCAAAATTTTACTTGTATGTGGTATCAATTATATTGTTCAATGATTTCTGCATTCCATTGTGTCACCTGTTTGGGAGTGTACATAACTATGGATCTCTTCTAATTGGTTGGCCAGACATCTGTCTTCCAAATTGCTTAATATAAATGAGTGAGTGCCTCCCATGTAGCATCAGTTTATTGCAACATTTCAATTCATAGTCTGTTGATTCCTGGAGTCGTTTTTCACCAATGCTTTCAGTGTAGTTTGGATTTATGACTTCAGTGTCATAGGTTTATAATTACGTGCTACCTCTTGAAATGCTTACCACTTCTTTTTGGTGCAGTGCTGTTTTCCATCTTCTTTTTATGCTTTCTACATCGTTCAATATTTTACCCACAAAACCCTTTAATACTGCAAGTCAAGGCATGCAATTTTTTTTCTTTAGAACCTGTTGTTCCCTTTTGGTTTGCTAACTGCAGGTCTTTGCACATTTCATTATAATACTTCACTTTGCCCTTTGAAATTTTCTGTTTAATTTTTTGACATCCTCATTTCTTTCATTTGCTTTAGCATCTCTATGCTAGAGAACAGTTTTCAGAGTCTCTTCTGAATTCCATTTTGGTCTTATCTTTCTTTCCTGTCCTGTTAATGATCTTTGGCTTTCTTCCTGTATGATGTTCTTGATGTCATCTCACAAAACCTCTGGTCTTCAGTCATTAGTGTCTAATGCATCAAATAGGTTCTTGAGATGGCCTCTTATTTCAGATGAGATATATTCATGGTCATATTTTGACTTTCATGGACTTGTTTTAATTTTCTTCAGCTTCAGCCTGAACTTGCATATCATAAACTGATGGTCTCTCCACAATCTTAGAAGATGTAATTAAATAAATATAAGCTCATTCTGAATTAGGGTGGTTCCTAAGTCCAGTGACAACAGCATCTTTATAAGAGAGGGAAAGAAGAGATGGTTATGTGAAGAAGAAGGCAGAGATTGCCGTGATGATTATACAAGTCAAGGAATGCCAATGACTGTTGCCAAACGCCAGAAACCAGGAGACAGATTCTCCCTCAGGGCCTCCAGAAAGAAACAACCCTGTGGACACCTGAGTTTGTACTCCCACTCTCCAGAAGAGAGAGAAAATATATTTCTATTGTCTTAAGTCTCTGAAACGGTGGCAATTTGTTATAGCAGCGCTAAGAAACTAACACAGTGACAGAACAGGTCTGCCCCTAGGCAGTCCATCCCCCAAACCAAACCAAACCAAACCAAATCCCACTGCCCTTGAGAGGAGTCTATCAGAGAAGAACTATTCTTGTGAATTTCCAAGATTGTGCATAGTCATTATGAATCGGGCTGCTAATCTCATGTTCAGCAGTTTAAAACTACCAGCTGTTTCATGGGAGAAAAATGAGGCTTTCTGCTTCCGTAAAGATTTACATCCTTGGAAACCCTGTACAGAGTCGTTGTGAGTTGGAACTGACTCCACGGCACATAACAACAACAACAGTATTTTTATAGGAGACTGCTTCATCTTTCTCCTGAGGAGTAATTGTTGGGTTCAAACCACCAATCTTTTGGTTAACAGCCTAGCACTAAATCCACTACCACATCAGGATTCCTTAGTCTGGTTCCAGACCTCTTTAATATGGCAGTACATGCAAAAACACACAAGTTACCAGTTGAGTCAATTCTGACTCATGTCTACCCCACATATGTCAAAGTAGAACTGCTCTTCATACAGTTTTCATTGTCTTGTTTTTCAGTAGCTCACCAGATCTTTCTTCCAAGTTACTTAGGGGTGAACTCAAGCCACCAACGTTTCACTTAGCAACGTCTGAACCATTCACTCCATGCAGGCACACCAATATGGCATGAGGAAAGGACATACCCAGACTCAAGTCACCTCTTTCCAATGACATAATGAAGAGCCACCACTTCTCCACATCCCCGCTTTCCACTTCCAAGCAGGTTTTGCAAAGGCCTTTTACAGAGATATCATTGTTCTCTGCAAAGTGTGGTGCAATGGGCATCAAAATCAAAAGAAAGCATTATGGGGAGGAGAGAGAATCCAAACTCCTGTTTCTATTCTGATCTGAGGTGAAAAAGACAACTCTTCTTCTCAGGGGCTGATTGCTATAGACATTCCATCTGCATGGGATAATGACCCCATCCCACTATCTATTCTTATGCCAGCCAGCCAATCACTGCAGGCTAATCATGCCCCTCAGCCCAGCCTGTCTGTCCACACATCTCGGCCTCCCTTCCCTTGCGCTGGGGGAGAACTGCTCTGGCCTTCCAGTGTTTGCAAAGGATGCCTGAGTGGAGTGAAGTGGGGAGATAACAGGTCTTTCAGGCGATTCCTTCTGCTTGTGTGAATAGCATATGATTGATTTCGGAGAAAGAAATGCATTTCCCTGCAGACATATTTTTATCATTTGCTTGAATTCCTTGAAGCCTTACTCACCAGATGTATGGAAGAGCCAGGTCTCCTTCAGAGGGGAATGGGAGGGAAAATGGATAATACTTCAAACCTGAACACAGCACACATAAAAGTCCTGCCAGATAAAATGTTCTGTGACCTATAAGCTTTGGAATGGGTCAAAGGGATTATACTAAGGCTGACATTTAGAAATGATGAGATCCGTTGGCTGCTGCGTTTGCATGTAGCACAACCAAAATATCTTCCAGAGCTCCCCTGCAAGAGGAAAGTCTCCTCTGAACCCCAGATACAATAGCAGGCACTTTAACCCGAGAGGTCTGAGCTGGATTTAAAGGGTCACTTTGTAAAGACTTTTACAGGGTGAGATGACTTTATTTAAAGGGACACGTTCAATGTAGCTAAGCTCCCAAATGTATGTACTCCTAAAAGAGAAGGCTTAGCAAAGGCTAATATAAATGGAAATGATTTCAGAGGGAGGGATGCAGAGGAGGGAGAGAGGGGGCTGGTGGACAGGTTAGGAGAGGCGTGAGGAGAGAAAGCAATGGGACTTTCAGTACAATGACTTTCTTGCATACTCGTTTTCTTCTTTTCTTCCTTTTTCTTTTCTTTTTTGGTAATCTGATGGTTAACTTTCAGGTACCTGGTTGTTAGGTGTCATGGAGTAGGCTCCGACTCATATCGATCCTATGTACAACTGAACGAAACACTGCCCAGTCATGTGTTATCCTCACAACTGTTGTTATAGTAGGAAAAGTGGAGAGTCAGAAAAAGAGAGGAAGACACTCCCGCCCCCCAGAAAAGAAAGATGGATCCACTGAGTGGCAGCACTAATGGGCTCAAGCATAACCGCTATTGTAGAGATGGTGCCGGACCCTGTTGTACATAGGGTAACTATGAGTGCAAATGAACTCAGTGAAACTAACAACACCTCAGTGTCACCTGGTGCCTGTGTCTGAGGAACTCATAATATGTTAGGGGATGAAACTTTCTTTCATAATACTTTCAGGTAACAATGGAAGGGACAGATAGGGAGATCAAGGCAGAATAAATAGGTGTTGACTCAAGTGGCAATATAATGGAAAGTGATTAAAATTAAGTGTCATATATCAAATCAATAGGGCCACCCGGCTAAGAGCCAAATGGTGGAAATAAAAATGTATGTAGAATAAGGAAGTGACATTTTCACCCCATAGATTCATTGGTAACTTCATTTCCCATGTGACTCAAACTACCCAGGATACTGTTGGGTACAAGTACAAGAGAGTAAAGTACACGTAGAGACATTTTCTTAGAAACCACAACCTGCTATTATCTAGTCTACAAATTAATAACCTCCTAAAATTCCTGATGTGGCACTATAGAATCAGCACTGGACTGTGAACCACAAGGTTGGCAGTTCAAATCCACCAGTTGCTGCTCAGAAACCCAATACAGGGCCACGATAAGTCATAATCGACTTGACAGCACTTAAAAACAACAAAGCAAAATGAGCAGGACTCATCAGAACTCAAGGATTGTTACAGTTAATTGATTAGAATTCAAGTGTTGTTAAAATTGATCTCAACAGTGTTTTTAGTGATATTTAGGGTTTATATATTCATCAAGAAATGAACTAACCAAAATCCCTCTTGGCATGTAGACATCAAACAAGAAGGCTTTTATTCTCCAAACAAAAATAGCAATCAAATTAAGATGAAAAGCTTATGCTACATCTTCTGGTTTTTTACATCAACTGACTAGGAAATTTTTTAAAAAATAACAATTGATATAAATTGTTTGAAGAGTCAGAAATTGGATCTCTGAGCCAGAAATACATGAATATTGAGTACATTGACCTACCACTGATCCCTGAGCCCTGGTGGTACAGTGGGTGAGTGCTATACTGCTGATAAGTCAGTAGTTCAAACCCACCATCTACTCCACTGGAAAAAGAAATGTCAGTCTGTTCCCATAATGATTAATACCTTGGAAACCCTATGGGGCAGTTCTACTCTGCCTTACAAGGCCACTTTGAGTCAGAATTGCGACATGCAACATGAACAAGAAACTGAGAAGGAATTTGGACAGCTTGTGAACCAGTACATGTGAAAACGGCAGGCTGAACCGTACTTTGAAACAAAGGCTATTGTGTTTGGTTGTGCTGCTCCTGGTTAGCTGAAGAAAGGCTTGGTGAACCTTCACTCAATCGTGCAGGTTTAGCAGGATCTCATGGATTTGGTTATCACATCTGAACCCAGAGAACTGAAGCTCTGGTCCTAAGCGTGTAATTGTAAACTGGGATCTGAGCCTGCAGGCCTAACTTGCAGTCTGTGGTTCTCATCTCTGAGCACCCTTTCTCAGTCTTGCTCACCCATGGGTGAGATTAGGAGCAGGTGGGGATTCGGAATCTGACAACACTGCCATTACTTTGCTCTTCCCAAACCCTGCCTGCTACTATATCACATCCTATTCTAATTATCTCCCTCACTGTCTGAATGATCTTCCATTTATTTTAAAAGAGTATTTTTTATTAACCTTCCATCCGCTTAATAGCTTTTTAATCCCTAGCTCCTTACAGAGCCTTTTTACTTGAATGCTACCCTGCTTTCCTTGGATTTCTCTTCTTTCAGCCTCTCCACTGTCACCAGATGCTACTTGCTCCACAGAGACTGCTGTTTGCCTCCTTTCCCTTCCCCCAAGCCCAGGGACATTTTCACAAACAGAACTTCTCTGCTAGCCAAGTGTCTCTATTTAGAATCAAATCCTCCCCAACTTTTTTAAATACTTGGGGTTGATGTTTACTGAGTGATAATGCAAAACTAGCAGAACAATGCACCCGACATCTTCCAAAGTTGATACTATTTTAAACCAGCGAGGAAACTCATCCTTGAGAAGTTGCATAGCTTGTCTAAAATCACACAACTCACAGAAAGCCAAGCTGGAGATTAAATGATGTACTCTCTCTCTTGGAAGCTGGTGGTCTTTTATCTGTGTCGTATGCTGCTGTGAACAAGGAAATCATGCCTGTTAAGCACTTAGAACAGAGAAGAGATTCAGTACCTGTTAGCTGACTTTATTAACTGTAATGGGATTCCTATCGCCACTCTGTTCAAAGATGTTGTCTAGGGCAGAAGTACAAGATCAGAGTTCAATATAAAGATTTCGAGAATCGACTCCAGGTTCTGTGCCACCTGCTAGTTGGGTGAGTTTGGGAAAGTTGAGTACCCACAATTGTTTATTTGTTGAATGGCTCTCCCCATCAGAATATAAATTGTTATTGTTGTTTTACACTCAGAACCAAGCTTAGCCCAGAATTTGTCCTTAGTAAGTATTCATTGCCTGAACTTAGACTTCCTTTCTGTCGCTGCTTTCGCAAGGTAATTATGTAAACGCGCTCATTTTTCTGTTCTTTCCCCACACTGCACACTCCATTCAACATCAATCATCCATCATGGTTACCACCATCCTCATTAAGAATTCCTCATCCCTCATAGAGATTTAGTAACAAAAAGAATTTCATTATTAGCTAGTCATATATCTGGTGAGGTGCATGGTTATAATAATAAAAATATCAATAATCACCAACGTGTACTGAGAGCTTCTGATGAATTGTGTTAGAATTTAGCAGGCATTATCTCATTTAATTAAGACCATAAAAAAAAAAAAAAAAACTCACATTCGACCGATGCTACAATTAGGCTTTAAGGACCTCTGGTAGTATAATGGTTACGAATCGGGCTGCTAACCTCAAGGTCGGCAGTTTGAAACTACCAGCCATTCCACAGGAGAAAGATAAGGCTTTCTGCTCCCATAAAGATTTACAACCTCAGAAACACTATACAGAGCTGACTATGAGTTGCATAATGACCATGACCACCACCATTAGGGCTGAGAGAATTAAGTCACTAGTCTGGGGTCCCAGAAGATTCAAGATTTGCACCTAAAGCTAATTGATTCTAGAGCCCAATCCCCAAGATTTGATTGGTAAAATTAGGATAAGAATTTAAATCTTTTATACTAAGTCTTTTATACTAATGTTTATCCTCTTCCCAAGACCTCTTCTTTGAAAACTATGTCATGGTCTAAACCCAAGGGATGAAACTGTGATGCACTAAACACAGAAAACAGAATTTAATACAATTCCCCTGGATCTGGGATGAGAGGAATTTGCCTCTTGCACTATGTGTGAACAGAGAAAGTGCCTCTAAAGTCGCTGGCTGCTTGTATTCATGCTGTGTTGAACACCTGGGGATTCAGGTGGTGCATTGGCAGAGAATGTGAGCGCAGGGCTGACCTCTGCAGCTGGCAAGTACATGGTGGCAGCTGCAGGGAAAACCAAGGAGGGGCTGGAGGTCACAGCCTTCTTCTCAATTAGATCATCCCAGCCTTGCCAGCTCCATGTACCTCTGCAGTTCAGACAGACGGTGCCTGCTTGTGGACAGGTTGCATAGACAGGTCACAGCAGATCTACCATCCTCTCCATGGTGAGTCCAGAGAATCACAAGCCACAGGCAAGCTGTCATCTCATTGGAGTCTCGGGATGGGCCAGTGTACTGCGAGCACAGTCCTCGCTTCATAGCATTCAAGGCCAAACAATCTCTGAGCCCACCATTAATGTCCCAGGGTTCCAATCTGGAAGAGACCATGTCAGAGCCTCAGGTCTGCATTTCAGAAGTAGACATTTCCGTGGCATTGGTTAGGATACCATGTGAGTTGCTGGAAAAGAAGGTCAAGTGACAGTGGCTTTAACATGGTCGCTTTATTTTCTCTCTTGTAAGAGCACAGTACAGGCAGTCCATGGTTACAAATCTCTAATTTACAGATGACTCCTACTTGTCCTTTAATGTTATGTAAGTATGCCCTCACTTTGAAATGATGGCACCAGCTCCTTCGTACAAAAGATCCCTCATTCTGATCACCTTCATTTGCAACATAAATAACTTGTAAATCATTGAAAAGATTTTTAGCCTTTTCTTGCTCTAACCAATACCAAAAGCAAACGCACTGCCTTCAAGTCAATTCCAATTCTAGTGACCAGAGTAGAGCTGCCATATAGGACTTTCAAGGCTGAAAATCATTACAGAAGCTGACTGTCACATCTTTCTCCTGTGAAGTGATGCTTCTGGATCGAATCACTGGCCTTTTGGGCTTTGTTGAGCACTTGATCCACTGTGCCACCAGAGTTCCTTTTTGCCCTCTAAAGCCCGCTGCCGTAGAAAGGTTCTGAGTCCTAGTGACTTTATACAGGTTTCTGCGACTATAAATCTGTATGAAAGCAGATAGCTTCAGCTTTCTCCGGCAGAGTGGTTGGTGGTTTGGGCACACCAACCTTATGGTTAGCAGTGCAATGCTTATCCCACAATGCCACCAGGACGCCTTTCTTCTTGCACTGTTGTTGTTGTTGTTTTTAAGTACTGGCGAGTCAGTCCAGACTCATAGACACCTCACACTTCAACTTAACTACAAACTTGACTGGAAGATACTAAGGAATGGATCTCACTAGTAACCTGGGGACAACCTGTAGTTTTTTTAAAAAAAAAAAAAACCCAACCCGCTGTCAGTCATCAAGTCAATCAGACTGCAAGTGGTCTTATAGGACAGAATACAACTGCCCATAGGATGTCCAAGGCTGTGTGGTGCTGTGGGGTAATGCACTGGACATCAAGGTTGGTTTGAACCAGCTGTTCCTCAGAAACCCTATACAGGGTCACTATGAGTCGGAACTGACTGGATGGCACTTAACAACAGCAACAATATTTACAAAACCACACTACACATCGTTCTCCCTCTGAGTGACTAGTGAGTTCGAACCACCAAGCTTTTTATTAGCAACCCAGCATTTAATCACCGCGTCATCAGGCCTCCCGGCAGAGTAGTTTAGAGCTGATATCTTGACTCTGGTATTTTGACATCTCCAACATGCATTTTCTTACTCATGATCCAAAATGACTATTCCTACTCCTTCCATCAGGTTCATCTTCCAGGACTGGAGAAGAAAAGTAGAAAGAGAGAATGCATCTCTTCATTTTAAGGTCTCAGCAAAGAAGCAGCCTCCAGCCCTACCATTCATATATCAAAGAGCAAAACTTAGTCAAGCAGCCAAACTAGCCATCCAGGAAGCTAGGAAAGAGAGTCCTTAGCTGGGAAGTCAAGCACTTGGCTAAAATTCGGGAATGCCACAAGGGAGCTTCAAATATTTTGTGGTAAAAATGGAATTAAAAGATAATGGAAGTTTTCAATGAACTTTTTTAAGCCCCCTCATGTTACTAAAAGAAGAAAGGAAAAGTTGATATTGGAGAAAACTAGCATTCTCTACTTCAGGCTGCCCAGACCCTTCCTCCCACATATGGGACACACTCTCATCCTCATCAGTAAAGGCAGCTCAAAGTCACACGCAGTCATGTAACCAGCTCAAATTGCCTGACTCTGGGTCTTGTAAAGCCCTAGCCATTTGGTCTATATGGATTCCACAGTCTCAGCTCTCTGCAAGTCATTACTCCAAAGGAATATGGTAAAGTGCTCTCAGGATAACTAAAATGAGGACCCAATTCAAAAAAGGGAAGAATACAAAGCATAGCTATTCCTTGTGCATAGCTATTTTATTGCTGCCCAGGGAAATAATGCAATATGTCATTTGATTTCTTGACTGCTCCTTCCACGAGTGTTGATAGTTGATCCAAGAAGAATGAAGTCATTGACAACTTCAATCTTTTCTCTGTTGATAAGAATGTTGTTTATTGGTCCAGTGGTGAGGATTTTTGTTTTCTTTACATTGAGATGTAATCCATATCAAAGGCTGTGCTCTTTGATCTTCATCAAGAAATGTTTTAAGTCCACTTCACTTTCAGCAAACAAGGTTGTAACATCTGCATATTGCAGGTTGTTAATGAGTTATTCTCCAATCCCAATGCCACGTTTTTCTTCATAGAACCCAGCTTCTCAGATTATTTGCTCAGCATACAGGTTGAATAAGTATGGTGAAAGAATACAACCTTGTCGCACACCT
>NW_006408543.1:22666006-22668767 GCF_000296735.1 Chrysochloris asiatica | reverse complement strand
ATTCAAAGTATTCAAGGAAACCCATTTGATAACATAGGATGCAATTTCATAGTGACTTAAGCAACATTTGCCCATATAGTGTATAGAGTAACTGACAAGACCAAATTATAACTTCAAATGGGACGCTAAGTCAACAATAGGTCACTGTGAAGTAACACAACCTATTAGAAACTTGTTAAAAACAAGTTGGGAGAATATGGCATGCACTATTGTATAACACTATTGTTATACCCTGCTGTATCACAGGGGTCCTGGTGTGACACCTGGACAGATAAGCATGGGACAGCAAGGTCAGTTTGGACCACAAGGTCAGCAGTTCAAGCTCACCAGTCACTCCTTGAAATCCCTATCCAGGGTCACTGAGTGGGAGACCCGACTGAACAAAACTTAACAACAAAATCAACAACATTGTGTAACAGGAGCATGGTGGCTCCACACGATAAACAATGGACTGCAAACCACTCCATGGGAGAACGACCAGACTTTCTGCTCCTAATATTTAAGGCCTCAGAAGCCCTATACAGGGTTGCTATGAGTCAGAACAGAGCATTTAATAGCAACAACAACATTGTATAACAATTGTAATAACTTCTCATTATCCATATTTCCTCTCTCTCTCTCATCTTTTAATAGAGGTCCTTTAAAGGGAGAAACATGTGATCCAGTTCTGGCCAATCAGAGTGGCCCAAGTCCTTAATTAGCATGATTGGTCCTGGTGTGAGCACGTGACTCAACTCAGCCAATCAAAGTTCTTTCTCTAAATCATCTGACTCAAATCTTAAAGGCCATTTTTTTTTTTTTTTTTTGAGAACTAGAAACAAAAATTTCTGGAGTTGCTGGAAAATAATGCTTAAAGCAATTCTCAATGGCTTTGTTACAGTCTCTGAGTCTCTAATATTGTTCTAATAAATTCCTTAATTTCCCTAAACTAGCCTAAAGTTGGTTTCTATGACATGCTTCCAAAAGAAAGCTGGCCCTTAAAATAATTGATCCAACAGTGTTGTTGTTGTTAGCTGCCATCAACATGGCCCACTACTCATGGTAGCCTTGTAGGTTTTCAGTTTCTGAAGTACATAACGAAGTGTTCCTTCCTAACCTACTGTAGCCTTGAGCTCCACTGAAGCCTATTCAGTATCATAGCAACAGACAAACCTCCACTGACAGACAGATATCTGGCGGCTGCGCAGGAGGTGCATTGGCCAGGAATCAAACTCATTCTCCCATTGAACCAGCACATTCTACAATGCCGTTGCTATTGTTAAGTACCATTGAGTTAGCCTCGTTGTGAAACACCAACCTCACAATTGTTGCTATATTTGAGCTCATCACTACTGCCATTGTGCCAATCCATCTCATTGGGGGATCTTTCTCTTTTTCTCCAACCCTCCATTTTACCAAACATGATATCCTTCTCCAGGAACTGGTCCCTCCTGACAATACATCTGAAGTATGAGAGACAAAGTCTGGTCTCCAGGGAGCATTCTGGCTGTATCTCTTCCAACACAGATTGGTTTGTTCTTTTAGGGGTCCATGATACTTTTAATATTCTCCTCTAACACCATAACTCAAATGCATCAATGCTTCTATGGTCTTCCTTGTTCATTGTTCAACTTTCACATGCATATAAGGTTACTGAAAGTACCATGGCTTGGGCCAGTCGCACCTTAGTCCTCAAGCTGACATCCTTGCTCTTCAACATTTTAAAGAGGTTTTGTGTAGCAGATTTGCCTAATGCAATACACATCATTTGATTTCTTGACTGTTACTTCAATGAGTGTTAATGGTTGATCTGAGTAAAATGAAGTCTTTGAAACTTTGATCTTTCCTCCATTTATATGGATGTTATTAACTGGGCCAGTGCTGAGGAATTTTGCTGTTGTTAGCCACCCTAAAGTTGGTTCCAATTCATAGTGAACCTATGTATAAGAAGGTTTCATCAAGTTTGTAGGGAAATTCTATTTTCTTTTAATTCTAGCTTTTCAAAAACTTTTTGAGGCCCCCTCAGATAACAGAAAGAAACGCAGCCTGATCCTGAGCCATCCTCCTGCTCATTGCCATGTTTGAGCCCTAGTACCGTGAAGCCACTGGGTCAGTCCCCTTATGGAGGGTCTTCCTCATTTTCATTCTACTTTACCGATCATGATGTTTTCTTCAAGGACTAATACCTTCTGAAAACATGTTCAAAATAGATGAGGCATTCAACAATGTCATTAAGTGTCGTCAAGTCAGTTCTAACTCATAGTGATCCTGCATAGGGTTTCCAAGGCTGTAAATCTTGGCAATAGCAGACAGCCTCATCTTTCTGCCCAGAGCAGTTGATGGGCTTGAATAGCCGACCTTGTGCTTCATAGTCCCATGCTTCGCCTACAGAGCTACTGCGTTCTCATGTTCAATAGTAGTTAGCCTTTCATTCAAGTGTCTAAATGTCAACTTTTGTGTTTATTGAGAAAGAAGGAATAATGGAGAGGATGCAGAATGAGATGGGGAAGAGGACCAGAGACTATGAAGCAACAACATCCTTTACATCGTAAAAGTCAGCTGAGAAAAGAAGGGTGGCGCTCATGTGACTAGGATGATCATGAAATAATGCCTTCCTTTTCATTAATGTTTAAAAAGGCAAGATTTGGGGTTACAAACAGTGTTCTATGTTTATGTATCTGCTTCAAATCATGGGGTGATCCAAAGCATGACTTTGGAGCAGTTCATTAACATTGTGTGTCTGCCAGCTATACACCAGATCCCAGGGAAGGTGCATGAGAGA
>NW_006408543.1:22656291-22662480 GCF_000296735.1 Chrysochloris asiatica | reverse complement strand
TCACTATGAGTCAGTACTGACTCTATGGCACCTAACAACAACAGTGAAATAAGGTCCTTCTATAACCCATCTAAAGGAGTTCTCGTAGCATAGTGGTTATGAATCGGGCTGCTAATCTCAAGGCCAGCAGTTTGAAACTATCAGGAGTTCTGTGGGAGAAAGATGAGGCTGTCTGCTCCCATAAAGACTTACAGCCTTGGAAACCCTATGTCGGGTCGCTATGGGTCAGAATTGACTCAACAACACTTAACAACAACAACAACATAATCCATCTGACAGCCACTGGTTGTATGGGAGAAACTCCCTGCCCCTATTATATGGACTGGATACTGGAAAATCTTCTTCTCTTGAATGTTGCACAGGTTTGCAGGTTATTTCCTACTGGTACATATAGGAGAGATTGTGGTTATTAAAGAAACAAACAAGCAAACAATTAGTTGGCATTGTGTTGCTTCTGATTCATGGCGTCCATCAGGCCGGAGGAGAAATGTGCTCCATAGGATTTTCAGTGGCTGGTTCTTAGAAGTAGAGTGCCAAGCCTTTCTTCCAAGGGGGTTCTGGGTAATTCAAAACACTAACCTTTCAGTTATCAGTTGAACATTTTTCCAATTATACCCCAGGACTGAATAATCACAGACTTTTGTAACACACAGACCAGACTTGCAATGTTTTAGAAATAGTGTTTCCTCAAAAACTTAAAAGTGTATTTGAGTCCAGAAATTACCAGTGTAAGTAACCATCACAAAAATACCTCATCTAAACATACTTTGTGGACATGGAGATTCTGGTGTTTACTTACTGGCCACTGTATTGGTATCCCAGGACAGCCCTGGTCAAATATTGCTTAAAACAATAAAAGTTTATTTCTTCTCAGTTCTAGAAGCTAAATGACTGAAATCAAGGTGTCAGTAGAGGCAAACTCTCCATGATGGCTCTGAGGGAGGATGGGTCCTTGTCTCTTCTGCCTTTTGTTGACCCCAGGGGTTCCTTGGCTTGTGGTTGCCTAGCTCCAAACTCAGCCTGTCTTCACAGAACCATCTTTCCTCTGCATTTTTGTGTGTCTGGCTGTGTCTCTTCTTTATAAAGATACTAGTTATATTAGTTTAGGGCCCAAAGAACTCGATCATATAGTGAGCTCTGGCAGTGCAGTGGTTAAGCCACTCAAATGTCAACCAAAAGACTGGCAGTTCTAACCCACTAGGCACGCCTCAGGAAAAAGATGTGACAAACTTCTTCTGTAAAGATTTACAGCATTGGAAACCCTACGGAGAAATTCGACTTTGTCTATATGGTCTCTATGATTCAGAATTGACTCCGCAGCAAAGGATTTGATTTGCTTTGGCTACTTTATCATGTTAACTTAGCTAACTGCATCTGCCAAAGACTCTATTTCCAAATTAGGTTACATTTACAAGTACTGGAAGCTAGGACTTGAAACATATATTTTTGGAAGACATGTTCTGTGACCCTTCTCCCCTTGTCTTATAGTGACTTCTTTGAGGTATTATGGAACACAAGCCTTGAATTGGGAGGTAAGACCTGAATAAGACTTTATAGCTGGGATGGCTCCATTGTCTGACTACATGGCAGTGAATAATCTGATATAGCTCTTCTAGCTATATTTTTTGTAACACCTACCAAATAACTGGAGTCCTGGTGTGGTGCTATGGGCTAATGTATCAGACTGCAAAGTCATTTGAACTGCAAGGTTGGTGGTTCAAGCTCACAGCTGCTCTATGGAAACCCTATACAGGGTCGCTCTGGGTCGGAATTGACTCAACAGCACTTAACAACAACAAACAAATAACTGGGTTTTGTTAAGCACCTTCGAGTTGATTCTGACTCATAGCAACACTGTATAGGATTTCTAAGGAGTTACTGGAGAGTATGAACCACTGACCTTGAGGTTCATACCGACCCTGCTGTCCAGCACATTATCCTGCAGGGCCACACTGGGCAGGAGTATACAAATGTAAGGTGCTTGTGGCCCACCAGGGGGTTGGACCACTTGCTAATAATATAAAAAGTTGCATAGCACCCTTTTGGGGGTGGGAATATGGAAATAAGTCATATAGGACCCTAACATGTGGATTGGTCAGTTTTGCCATTCTGCTACACTTAAAATGTGTCGTCCTAGAGGCGAAAGGAGTCCTGGTGTGGTGCTTCTCATCTATACTTTAGAGTTCTCTTGACAATTTGATCTTGTAAAGTTAATTCCTTAAAAGAGTACAATTCTCATGATGAACATTTTTTACTAGTTTAGCTAAATAGTTGTTTAAAGATGACTTCAGGGGATAATTTCTATTCATGGCTTGAAGATTTTCTCATAGAAATAGATTCAAGAGTTCTTCCAGCCTCAATAGATTCAGTATATGGTCTACCTTTTGAGCTGCAGCAGAAACCAGTTTTACTGATGCTTTTTCATGTCATAACAAGTATTACCAACTTTCTAGTCTATAATATTTCTGCCTTTACCACCCACTGCACCATATTTTATTGTGGTTGTGATGGTGTTAAGTGCTATTAAGTTGGTCCCCAACTTATAGTGATACTGTATAGGATTTCCAAGAAGTAGCTGGTAGGTTTGAACCACTGACCTTACGGTTAGCAGTCCAGTGCTTATCCTACAGTGCTATACCAGGACTCTGTCTTATTGTGGTTGTGTCCTAAATTAAAAAAAAAACAAATTCTGTATTTGTTAGGATACCAGTTCATTTGTTCTAGCAAGAGCTGAAATAATAGATGGATTAAACAAAATAGTTTGTTTCCCTTTCTGAAAAAGTCCACACCGACCTAGAACAGAGCTGCTGACACAGCTTTGTACTGTCCGGTTATTTCTACGTACTTGCTCCACATCTTTATGGGTTGCTTTGGTGTTGGAGAAGAATATTAAAAGTACCATGGACTACCAGAAGAACAAACAAATTTGTGTTGGAGGAGGTAAAACCAGAATGCTCCTTAGACGCCAAGATGGCCAGACATTGTCTCTCATACTTCAGACCAACCAGTCCCTAGAGAAGGACATCATACTTGGTAAAGTGTAGGGTCAGCAAAAAAAAGGGAGACCCACTATGAGGTGGATTGGCACAGTGGCAGCACCAATGGGCTCAAGCGTAGCAGAGATTGTGGGGTTGGCACGGTGCTGGGCAGTGTTTAGTTCTGTTGTGCCTAGGGTTGCTGTAGGTCAGAGCTCAGTGGCACCTAACAACAACAACTCATCTTGTGGGCTAATACTAGTACTCCTATTGCTGCTGTATTCTAACTTTTCCAGGGAATGATATGAAGATGATATGACCTTAGTTTGGGGGTATAATATAAAATTGGTATTCCCCACTGTACTCAAGGATTCCTGGGGTGGCACTTCAGGATAATGCACTGGACCACAAGATTGGTAGTTCAAACCCACCATCCGCTCCTTGGAAACCCTATATGGGGTCGCTATGAGTCAGTAATGACCCAAAGGCATCAAGCACAATACCAACAACTGTAATCATACTCCATTAGCCAGAAATTAGTCATAGAGCTTCCCCACAATTTTGAGGTAGGCTAGGAAATTCAAAAGGAGTCCTGCTGGCAGAATGGTTAAGTGTTCCCTGCTAACTGAAAGGTTGGGGGTTCAAACCCACCAGCCACTCTGCAGAAGAAAGACATGGTGATGTGCTAATGTAAAGATTACAGCCTGGGAAAGCCTATGGGACAGGTCTACTCTTTCACATGGGGTCATTACGAGGTAAAGTCAACTTGATGACACCAAACAACAACAATAACAGAAAAGAAGTCTTTAGCTAGGTAAGCATGTTCTCTGGTTCACTAAAGTGAGTACAAGACAAAGGATACTAGGGACAGGACAACAAATCTTCCGAATCTATTGCCTCTAACACTGGATAGAGTTTAATAAAGTCTAGATTCAATAACCAGGAGCTGAGAAACAAGAGAGGAGCCAGATGAAGTGGAAGTCAGTATCTACAATTCATAGTCTTCCCCCTCCATGCAAGTGGTTTGGAAATAAACCAAACAAAACTCACAGAAAGCTCAAAGTCCAGGACAAAAGTAAGATACAATTTCTTGGAAACACAATGATTCACCAACACTAACAAATCTTCGAAGTAGAGATGTCAGTTTTAGGATAGTGACAAGCTGAAGGTACAGTTTGTGTGTTAAACAAAAAGACAGGGGACATTCTGTTTCAATAAAAGCAAGCATATCTTTATCAGGGTTGACGGAGATCATTAAAAAGTAAAAGCTGGAACCCAATCTATTGATGATGCCTCTAGAACTTGGCCTTACAACCATAAGCTATATTCAACAGAATGTGTTTTTCCCGTCTCACGCAGTGAAATCCAATCTCGTATAGGTTTTTATTTGTTCAAAATGATAGATAAGCCTCCTAAAGTATGGTTTAAATCAATATTCTATTCCCCAAGTTAACTGAAACTGCAGGTGCATTTAATGAATAGATATATATGTAACTTTATAAATACACACCCATAATAAAAATAAAAAATGGGGAGGGGATCCCCAGAACCGGACTTTACATTGCAAGAAGCACTAGACAGGATTTCTTATACTGAAATAAGTAACATATAACGACATCCCACATCTCCTAATGAAACTGGTTACTTTACCCATCATCAGACTAACTTTATGAGCTTGCATGGAAACTGAAAACCTGAGGAAATTGAAATAAATAAACAATACCAATAATAGATAACATTCGTAAAATAAAATGTGCCAAGTTTTGTTTTAACTTCTAAACTACCCAGTTAATCTTTTCATTTCTCTTAATAGTGAGGTACTATATACTGTAGGTTAAGTACTGGTCTGTGAACTGCAAGGTCAGCAATTCAAATCCACTAGTTGCTCCTTGGAAACCCTATACAAGGTTAATATGAGTCAAAACTGACTGGATGGCACTTAACAACATGATTATTCCTATTTACAAATTTAAAGAAAGAGAGAGAGGGAGGCAAAAAAAATCACAGAGAAGTTAAGTAACCTGGTCAAGCTCACACAGCTATTAAATGCCTGAACCAGGCTTCAGACATGATGAATGAATCTACAGGTCTTGAACTACTGATCACCCAGCAGGTGGGATCTGGATACAGAGAGTAGTTTGGTACATAGCTAGCTAACATCCAGCCAACTCAAGGCAGCCTTATGTATACCACACTGAAATGGTACCTGGTTCCGCATCTGTCTCCTGATTGCTGGCACGTTTGAGTCCATTCTTGTAGCTAGTGTACCAGTCTCCTTCACTATAGACCTTCCTCGCCCTCACTAGCCCTCAACTTCACTTTAGGAAGTTAGAAAACACGATGTTTTCCTCCAGTGTTCCTAAAAACCAAGTCAAACCCATTGCTATTCATCGACTCTGAATAATAGGAAGCCTAGGGAAGATTCTGAGACTGTCCTGACTCATCTTTCTCCCACAGGGGAGCCAGTGATTTGAACTGCTGACCTTTCAGTGAGCAGTCTGGTGCTTATCCTATAGCACCTCCAGATCTCCTTTTCTTAGTTCTCTACTCATGATGAGTCAGGCAATGGTCTCTTGTGACCTTGTTGTTGTTGTTCAGTGCTGTTGAGTTGGTTCTGACTCATAGTGAGCCTGTATAGGGTTCCAAGGAACAGCTGGTAGGTTTGAACTCATGACCTTGTAGTTCTGAGTCTAGTGCTGATACGACAGCACTACACATGGAATCTCTCTAAGGTTTACATTGGTTAATTTTCAGAAGTAGAGTTTGGTCTATCTTAGTTTGTAAGCTCTTTTTTTTGTTTTTTGTTTTTTGTTTTAGGGTTAGGTTTATTTGATTTATTTCTTGAAATAGACTTGGTTTCCACATCATTTGGAATGTTCTGTGACTCCATCATTCCCTCTTCTTTTTAAAAAAAAATTTTTTTTTTAAGTTTTTATTGTCAGGCTTACATAGGAGAACATCAGCTTTACACTCATCCTATCGTATTTCGTTTCATTGCAATGATTACAATCCCCTCCATGCATCATCAAATAACCAAAGGATACACCACACAGACCTACCCGCCAGCTGCCAACACACAGCTCTTCTCCCTCCCTGAGTGCAGTGTCCCCAGCAGCTCTATCTGTCCACTTCACCATCTCTGTCTCCATCCCTGGCATCACTACCTCTCTGGATAGGATCCTGCTCTCCGTTCTTCTCACTTCATGGTCCCAGG
>NW_006408543.1:22649598-22650511 GCF_000296735.1 Chrysochloris asiatica | reverse complement strand
GAGGAATCCAACTGATTTTTGTATGTTGATCTTATACCTTGCCACTTTGGTGACTCTTCCAATGATGTCTAACATCTTTTTTACTGAGTCTTTGGGGTTATCTATTTATAGGATTTTATCGTCTACAAATTGTTGTTGTTAAGTGCCGTGGAGTCAGTTCCGACTCATAGCAACCCTGCACAGGGTTTCCGAGGCTATAAATCTTTACGGGAGCAGAACACCTCATCTTTCTTCCGCAGAACCGCTGGTAATTTCGAACTGCTGACCTTGCAGTTCACAGCCGATTCGTAACCACTACGCTACCAGAGCTACAAATAGAGACAGTTTTATTTCCTCTTTGCCAATTTGGATGCCTTTAATTTCCCTATCTTGCCATATAGCTCCTGCTAAGACTTCCAGCACAAAATTGAATAGGAGTGGTGACAAAGGGCATCCTTGTCTGCTTCCTGTTCGCAGAGGGAAGGCTTTCAACTTCTCTCCATTGAGAGTGATGCAGGCTGTAGGTTTTGTGAATATGCTCTTTATTATGTTGAGGAATTTCCCTTCAATTCCTAATTTGCTGAGTGGTTTTTTTTTTTGTTTTTTTTTTTTTTTTATCAGGAATGGATGTTGGATTTTGTCAAATGCCTTTTCTGCATCAATCAATATGATCAAGTGGTTCTTTTCCTTTTTCTTATTTATGTGGTGGATTACATTGATTGGTTTTCTAACGTTGGCCCATCCTTATATCCCTTTTATGAAACCCACATGGTCATGACATATTGTTTTTTTGATGTTCTGCTGGATTCTGTTGGCTAGGATTTTGTTGAGAATTTTTGCGTCTATGTTCATGAGGGATATTTGTCTTTAGTTTTCTTTCTTAGTGATGTCCTTCCATGGTTTTGGTATGAGGGTTATGCTTGCTTCATAAAAT
>NW_006408543.1:22607217-22648456 GCF_000296735.1 Chrysochloris asiatica | reverse complement strand
ATCCTTTAACTTTTAGTCTGTTTTTGTCTTTGTGTGTAAGGTGTTTCTCTTGCAGGCAGCATATTTAAGGGTCTTGTTTTCTTATCCAATCTGCCACTCTCTGTCTCTTCACTGGTACATCCAATCCATTGACATTCAATGTAATTATTGATAGGTATGAATTAATTGCTGCCATTATATTAATTTTTTGATAGTGCTGTTTGTTCCTTTGTTCTGCATGCCTTCTTGCTGTTGAGTTTGTGTTTTTTGTGTGTGCTATTTCTTGTCAGTTTCTTCTTAGTTTTCATGTTGCTTGTTCTCCTTGGAAGTTCATTTTCATGGTTAGCTGTGAAGTATTAATTTTCTTTGGGGTTGCCTTGTAGTCTATTCACTTTTCTCTCCATTTAAGAGAATCTATTATATCCTGTAATCTACCTGACATCCTCACCACTTGGATCTCCATTGTACATTTATCCCTTCTTTGGCATTGATATTATTTTGATCTTCAGTTGACCTTCCAGCTCCTTTGAATTCGTTGCTGTAGTTTTGTTCTGTTCTGAACTCTGATATTTGTCGACTGAGTTCCAGGTGGTGTTGCCACGCCTGTCAGTCTTTGGTTGTTGTCTGTTCTTGTTGGTTTTCAGTCCGAAGAACTCCCTTTAGGATGTTTTGAAGTGCTGGATTGGTTCTGACAAAATCTCTTAGATTCTGTTTATCCTGGAATGTTTTGATTGCACCATCATATTTGATTGACAGTTTTGCTGGATAGACAATTCTTGGTTGGCAGTTTTTTTTTGTTTTTTTTTGTTTTTTTTGTCTTTTAGGGTTTTGTATATGTCTCCCCATTGCCTTCTTGCCTGCATGGTTTCTGCTGAGAAGTCAGAGCTTAATCTGATTTGCTTGCCTTTGTGACACTTCTCTTTTCCCTGGCTGCTTTTAGGATTCTCTCCTTGTCTTTGATTTTGGAAAGTTTGAATATTATATGTCTTGGTGACTTTCTTTTGGGGTCTGTCCTTCCTGGGGTACGTTCAGCTTCTTGAATGTTTATCTTCTCATCTTTCAAGATGTTAGGGAAATTTTCTTCCAGAAGCTCTTTAACTATCTCCTCTGTGGACTTCTCTGATTCTTCCTGTTCTGGAATGCCAATAATTCTTAAGTTGTTCCTCTTCATGTTATCCAGCATGAATCTTAGACTCTCTTCAGATGTTTTTATCCTTTTTTCTGCTTTCTCTTCTATCTTAGCAGTATTGAGAGATTTGTCTTCCAGCTCGCTAGTTTGTAAGCTCTCTTGAAACTTGTCTACCATAGTGATCATGCTGGTATTTGAAATGTCAGTGGCATCACTTCCAGCATCATCACAGCAACAGGCAAGTCACCCTATATGACAAACTGACAGCTGAATGGTGGACTGATAATATAGGCTAAATATAGGCGGTTCCTAGGCACTGTACAATAAGCATCAGACTGTTTGCTACCAACAAGCTTATCAGCTCAAATCCACCAGGTGCTCCTTGGAAACCCTATACAGGATTGCTATGAGTCAAAGCAACTCAACTTAGCAACAACAACACAGGTAATGAATGAGATCCACTCCTGTGTCTTTAAGAATTTTTAGGTACACAAGAACAAGTGCATACAAATCTTATTTAACCTTATTTTAGTGCAAAAAAATAGGATCCCTGGCGGCGTAGTGGGTTATGAATTGGCAAAGTCAATGTGCAAAATGATGAAAGCTTCTTAGATCTTATTGAAATTCTAAAGAGTTACTGGACATCGGGGCTCAGGACCATAATCTCAGTGGACACCATAGTCAATTGGCATAATTGTCCACAAAGACAATGTTCTGCATCCTACTTTAGTGAGTAGCATCCAGGATCTTAAAAAGTCATGAGTGGCTATCTAAGGTGCAACTATTGGTCTCTCCATGTACAGATGAAAGAGGCGTGGTAAGAACTGAAGATGCTTGGAAGCAATTAGTCCAATGGACTAGTGGAGCATTTGAACAGGAGTCTCTACAACTCTGAGACAGAAAAAGTATATGGGATCTGGCTACCACTACCAACTCCTATGAAATGGATCACATTAGAAGGTCCCAGATATAATGGGAGAAAATGTGGAACAAAACTCAAAATTATATTTAAAAAAAAAGATTGAGTTTACTAGTCAGAAAGAGACTAGAGGAACCCGGGATTGTAACCCTTGACTACCCTTCAGGTCTAGAAAGGAACTCACTCTCATGGCCCAATTTTCATCCAAGTAATAGATAAGTATATTATGCGTGGGGTGGGGGGCGGGCGGGGGTGAGGACAGAGAGATACAAAAGCACTAGTAAGTTATGCTCACCATGGAATGGTCAATTATTCAAAACCAAAAGGGTAACATTTACCAAAGACAAAGTTGAGAAGGGACAGGAAGGTGGGTGAAATGGTACTAGGAACCACAGGGAGGAAGTGGGGTAACTGCTATTGCAGGGAAGGGTTTGCAATCATTGAGATGAAATGAAGTGTCTGAATGTAAAACTGATGATATTGTCTGTAAATTTCCACTCAATTCACATGAAAAGTTAAAAGAAAAACAAAAAATGGTAACAAAGTCCTTACAACAGTCCTAGAAGTATCCTGGTGGTGGGCTGCTAAGTGAAGTTCAGCAATTCGAAGCCACCAGCTAACTCCTCTGTAGAAGGAAGAAGTGGCCATCTGTTTCAGTAAAGATTGACAGCTTTAGACACCCTGTGGGACAATGCTGCTCAGCTCCATCAGGTAGCTAGCATTCGATTCCTTGGCAATGAGTTTTGGTTTGTGCAAAAAAAGGCTCCAAGCATTTCGATTATTTAAAAGCTGCATATGTGCAAGGACCGAAGGTGATTGTGATGAAGAAATTGTTGCAAGTAGGGGCTGGATCAAATTTCTCAAAATGAAGGCAAATGTACATAACATTAAAGGGCAAGAAGGAATCCTGATGTGGCACTGTGGGATAAGCACTGAATCACAAGGTCAGTTTGAATCACAAGGTCAGAGGTTCAAACTCACCAGCCATTCTTCAGAAACCCTTATACAGGGTCATTATGAGCTGAAACTGACTTGACTGAACTTAGCAACAACAACAGGAATTATCTGTGGCATAGTGGGTTACACCGTGGGCTGCTAACTGCAAAGTCAGTAGTTCGAATCCACCAGTCACCTCTCAGGGGAAAGACAAGGTTCTCTGCACAGCCTCAGAGGGCCTGTACAAGGTTGCTTTGAGTTGAACTGACTGAACAGCGTATCACCCTCCACCACCAGGAATTGGCTATAAGTCATACATTCACACCCCGGACACTGCTGATACGTGTGTTTGTAGTAAATTAGCATCAGAAATACTTTTGTATTTAGGAACCTTCTAAGTGCTAGATGTTGCAAAACGTATTTTCTCTCTAGGAGCCCACTCTCTTACCGCTCTATGAACGTCTGTCCTGAAACTATGTCCATGGTCAAGGACAACCTTCAGATAAATTCCCTTAAACCAATTGTAAACCTTCATATTATCCAAGTAATCCACTTTGTTAAACTTCTAAAAGACAGTTAAGAATGATCATCAATTATACCTGTAGGAACCCCAAAGATACTTTTTGGTACTATAATGGATCTATATGATATGTTCTGATATGCCCCAGAAGAAGAAAAAAGAAAAAGAATAATGAAATCATTCCTGGTAACAGACATACTGTTGTTTCCTCTTACTTCAGCAACTGAATCATTCCCAAATTTAAATGAGCACAAGGTCCCAGCCACAAGATGCGGTCACACGTGTAAGAGCAGGGCTGGCAAATGCTTTCAGTGAAGGACAAAAACCAAAACTAAAACCAGTTGCCATTGAGTCGACTTGAACTCATGGCAACCCCATGTGCTATGGAGTAGAACTGTACTCCATAGGGCTTTTATTGTGTTGGCCTTTAGGAAGCAGATCACCAGGCTTTTCTTTGGAGGTACCTTGGGGAGAGTTCTAATTAGTAACTTTTCAGTTCATACACCATGTAGAAACTACTAGAAAAGGATCAGATAGTGGATATTTTAGGTCTTACAGACTATTTGGTCCTTGTCACCATGATTTAACCTGCCACCATAGCACAAAATTAGCCATTGTTGTTGTTGTTATGTGCCATGGAGTCAGTTCCGACTCATAGCAACCCTGTACAGAATTTCCGAGGATATAAATCTTTACAGGAGCAGAAAGCCTCATCTTTCTCCCACAGAACAGCTGGTAGTTTCGAACTGCTGACCTTGTGGTTTGCAGCCCGATTCGTAACTACTATGCTACCAGAGCTCCTTATAAAATTAGCCATAGATAAAAGTGAATGAATGGGCATATTCTGAATTCTTGTTGTTGTTAAAGACCATCAGGGTTTCCAAGGAGTAGCTGGTGAGTTTGAACCACCGACCTTCTGGTTAGCAGTCCAGTGCTTATCCTATAGTGCCACACCAGGAGCCCATATTTATATTAGAATTGCCATCAAACAGAATCATAAAGCCCCCATAGCAACCCTGTAGGGTAGAGTCCAACTGCCCCACAGGGTTTTTGAGGCTTTAAATCTTCACTGAAGCAGATAGTCACACCTTCCTTCCACAGAGTAGCTGTCTGGTGGGTTTGAACTGTTGACTTTTCAGTTAGCAGCCAAGAACTTTAAAAAGATGCCTTTAAGACTTTTTTTCTTGCACTAAAACTCACTATCCAAACTCACTCCCACTGAGTCCTTTCTGATTCATAACAACCTGTGTAGGGTTTCTGAAGCTGTAAATACATATTGCTTTTTTAAAAAACACACATAGAACAATACTTTGCCAACCAGTGGGCAAGAAAAATCTCTAGAATTCTTCAAATGGACCAGCATCACATGATGACCTCCATTTTGAAGAACCATCGATAAGTGAGCAAACAATACCTCTTCTGGTTTCTGGTGTGGTTGAGACTTTAAATATCACTTCTTGCTCTCCTTCAGAATGTGCTCATGCTCACCAAGTATTGCCAGTGTTAATTCAAAACTGCATTTGCCACACAGTCAACAGGTGACGTAGTGCAGAGGAAATTATGACTTAAGTATCCTGGGGTGGCGCTGTGGGCGAATGCATCAAACTGCAAAGTCATTTAAACTTCAGAGTTGGTGGTTCAAGCTCACCAGTTGCTCCTTGGAAACCCTATTGCTATGGGTTGCTACGGGTTGGAATCAACTCAACGGCATTCAGCAATGACAACAACATTCAATCCACACAAAACACCCAAAACAAGCAGGAAAAATAAAACTACTAAGTACCTTCTCTGTGTGAGGGCAATCAAAGGCCTTGCATGGGTACCCTGCAGCCAAATTCCATACCCTGCCAAGAGACTGAAGAGTATCTGACTCATCCTAACATGGTATGGTCGTGTTGTTGTTGTTTATTAAGTACCACTGAGTTAGTTCTGACTCATAGCGATACTGTACAGGATTTTTGAGGAGCAGCCAGCGAGTTTGAACCACCAATCTTGCAATTCAAATGACCTTCTGGTCCAGTGCTTATCCTACAGAGCCACACCAGGATTAGGTGAAAGAAATGGGGAAATCAATTAAGTGGATTGAGCGCTTTCATCCTTGGGTTATGAATTCTGTCCTCAAGGACACAAGTCATTATTTCAGGTATGATGATAAGGAAGATCAAGGAACAAAGAGCCCTCTCCTCCTAGCTGAATGAGTCCCTGTAGAGGGCTCCCTTGGAAGCATTACCCAATGGCTTCCACTTGTGTCTGAACATTCCCCCTTTTAGCTAAGGGATACTGGGGAATGCAGTCTTTTAGTTGGCCTCATAACCTCACCAAATAAAATTAAATGTGTATTCTAAGGAAGATTGGCAAATAGTCAAGGACGGGCAACAGCCATCTTGAACTCTGTAATGAGAAGTTAGTCCATGTTGTCCCTCTTTCTTCATGTGCTATTTATTCTCAGAACTTAGGTCCTTTGAGTAAAGTTAATCTCTTCTTTCCATTTAGCATGATTATTGAACACTATTTCTACTAGCCCCTAGATTCACCAACTCCTCCTCAGAAACCCTATACAAGGTCTGTATGCATTGGAACTGACTTGACGGCACTTAACAACAACAACAATTACCAACATCTCTCATGAGATGATGACCAAGCCAGAACTTCTGGTGAAGCTTTTTCACCAAAGCTGATTGTTTTTCCTTCTCTCTTTCTCCCTGCTCCACTCTGAGTCATTCTCTGCCCTTGTCTGCCTGCTCTGGGCCCTGGGAGGCTGACTTCTGGGCATGCCAGCACCTGCGCTCTCTTGCTGGCTGGCTTCTGGTTGGATTTGATCAATAATAGGCAGAAGCTTGCCTCCTTTCTTGTAGAAAGATTCTGGTTGCTATGTCTATGGCAATAGCTTCTAAAGGTAGCTGCTTTCCTCAAAACCTGCTTCCTCTGATTGTTCCTTCAGACATGGGCTCCCTTCAGATAGTTGTTCCTTCACTCTGGGTACCTCAGTACTCCTTAATGGCTCCACACCCTCATCCCTAACTATCCCTTTCATTAGAATGTCTCTTCAGAACACCTCTCTGCCAGCACCCTGACTCCTCTTACATCTGACCTTTGAACCAATTCTCCCCATTAGCCCTGAGGAAGGGATGACTTAGGATTGTACCTCCTATACTCAAATCATCCAAATCATGTTGTAAACTCTGAAAAGAAGAAGAAGTGGAAGGATATCATCTACACTCAAAGTGCTAGACACACAATACAAAGTACACAGGAAGAGGCAGTGCTCACCCAGCCCCCACCCCCATTACTAGTGTCGTCACCTTTCCCCACTTGTATGTGGCCCTTACTGCATCTTATAAATCATTTATGCAGTTGGATTTTAATTATCTGTAGGAAGCCTGGTATGGCACCGGGGAATAAACACTGTGAGTCAGAACCGAATCCATGGCACTTAACAACACGACATCTTTAGCTCCTAAGAGACTGGAGCCCTACCTTGTACCTTTGTATTCACAGTGCTGCGCACACTCTGACCCTCTTCTCACTAAGAATGTTAAGAATCAGTGCCATGGTGAGTCACAGGGTGACCTAAAGAAACAACAGCAACAGGAGTGCTGAAGGACACATGTTGAAAGGTATTTGTTGAATAACTATCAGATTTTGAATCTTAATCATAATGAGAATTGTGGGACCAGTGAGGGATATTGGAAGGAAGCAGATTCTAGGGCAGGGGTTGTCTGACCCCTTAATTGGTGTGAGACACTCAGAGTCCAAGACTGGCATTCAAAGGGACAGACGGAAATAAGGATGGAAGAGTCATCTAGGTGGGGCCAATAAGTGGGACCACGAGTGAGAGAACCGTTTCCAGGGATGAGAGTGAAGATCAGAGGTAAACTCTTTAATCACCCAGTTTCGTTTAGCACAGGGTTAAATTCATAGTCCTCGTCAACATCAGCTCCATTAGATCAAAGACCGAGCTAATTTGCTAACACTATTAAATACATAAAGCCATCAGAAGTAATTTAATGCTTATCAGATATGCTTACTCCCTAATAAACCCTCACCTACCCCTCATTTCTGCCTAATGAGCAAAATGGATTCAGAAAATGAATCTATAATGAAGAATCCTTCCATTTATTTCCATGAAAGGATAAGAAGGGGGCTCCGACTGAAAAGTGGATTGACATTTAAGGGGCATTTAGCTGCTTCATTGATTTCTATTTCATTTTGGAGCATGTGACGCACGGCTGAGGTTTGTCAACCTTTCGTTAGCCTGGGTAATTCATCATTGTTAGATATCATATATTTAAGCCGCAAATGCATTCCCACCATTTAATATGCATCGAGTTTCCTTTAATTTTACAATGGGAATCACTGAGTACCAGTCAATTTATCCAGTCGAGAGAGCCAGGCGGAGGGAAAGACCACCACACACCTAGACATCTGCCTAACAGGCAGTCACCATCCAGCCCAATGACGTCCTCGGTCATCCATAAAATCAATGTCTCAGCCGTGATTGCACCGCCACCTTGCCCCAATCCTGTTGCGATTATGAAAAAGTTGCAAAGATTCCTGCTTCTAGAGGACGTAGGCAATCACTTGGTCCAAGCTCCAAGTCCCTCACTTTTCCGATGCAAAAGATTATGAATCTGACTCCTAGACACCCTCCTCCTGGCCCTCCATCCTCCTGGGTTTGCTCTTTATGGACTTGTTGTTGTTGTTACGTGCCGTGGAGTCTACACGGATACAAATAGCTCCAGCTCAGTCAATGGGCAGTCTGTTTAGCGACCTCACATGCAATCTGTTGCTACTTTGGGAGCTCTCATCCTGTATTTCTGTTCCCAGAGAAAATAGTCTTATCTAGGTCACCGCCCTTCAGATGTTCTCACCCTTGTACATCTGCGATGGTTAGGGTTTGGGGTCAACTTGACTAGACCCAAATTTCCAGAGGTTTAGCAGTTGAGGTGTGCTTAGCCCAATGGTAATGAAACCTAATACAGGCTAGTTAACTCTATGATGACTGGCCATGAGCAACCAATCAATTGAAAGGCTGTTTCCTTGGGGGTGTGGCCTGCTGCCCCCAGGAAATGGACACCCTGCAAAGGCTCTTTCTCTCTCTTACTTCCACTGGGGACCTGAGAATCTGCAATGGTAAGCCATTTCTTTGATAATAAACTCTCTCTAGTACAAAGTGTAGGAATCCTGGTGTGGCGCTGTGGGTTAATGGGCTGTGCGGCATATATATACAAGCATATGGAGTTCTGCTGTGGCTCTGTGGGTTAATGCACTGGACTGCAAAGGCAGTTTGAACCACAACGTCAGCGGTTCAAGTTCACCAACTGTTCCAAACTCTATACAGGGCCGCTATGGGTTGGAAACCAACTGGACAGCACTTAACAACAACATACATACATACATCATACATACATACATATTAGTGGTGGTTATGTGGAGTCGGTTCTGACTCAGAGTGCCCTGCATAGGGTTTCTGAGGCTATAAATATTTACAGGAGTAGAAAGCCTCATCTTTCTCCTGTTGAACCTCTGGTAGTTTCAAATTGCTGATCTTAAGGGTTAGCAGCCTGACTCATAGCCACTATGCTACCAGAGCTCCTTTACATACATACTAGGGTAAGTCAAAAATTATCTGCACTCTGGCTATAGAATTTATTTTAATCAACTTTCAGAAAAGACAAATACATAAATTTTCAACAAACTCTCTTTGCTTTTCAATACACTTTGCCCATCTGTCAACAAGATTTTGTATTCCTTTATTTAAAAATGTTTTAGGCTGAGCTGCAATCCATGAATACACCACAATCGTGACCTCTTCATCAGACCTGAATCTTTGTCCTCGAAGGGCTGCTTTCAGGGGACCAAATAGGTGAAAGTTTGATGGAACACAATCAGGACTATGGGGAGGGTGCATTTACACCTCAAAATGAAGTTTTTGCAGCATGTCAACAGTGTGCAAAGTGTGTGGACACACATTCTTATGCAAGAGCGCAATGTCCTTGGATAGCAGTCCTCTGTTTAATCCAAAGCCTGGGTTTCACTCTTCAGTAAGCATCTCATTGTAAGGAACATTGGTGATTGATGAGCATTTTTTCTGACAGTGTTCCAATGCTAACCTTTGAGAATCCCAGAAAGCTGTAAGCATCCATTTTCCAGTTGATGGTTGATTTTTTGAACTTTTTCTTGGTTGGCAATTGAGGATGTTTCCATTCCATACTCTGCCATTTACTCTCAGACTCCTAGTTATGAATCCATGTCTCATCACCAATAATGATTTTTTTTTAAAAGAAAGTTTTACCTTCCTTTGAGTACCAGTCCAAATTTTGTTTGCAGATATCCAAATAGTTTCGTTTGTGGTCCTCCATGAGTTGTTTAGGTGATCATCTGGCAAAAAATTTTCGAAACCCACGTCTGTCATGAATTATGTCATAGGCAGAACCATGGCTGATTCGTAAATGATTTGCCACATAATCCACTGTCACTTGATAGAATCATGTTTGACAGAATCATTTCACATGCACATTCAATATTGTCATCAGCTGTGGATGGAGATGGGCATTTTGATATAACCAGAATGTGGATAATTTTGTCTTTACTCTTCCATTATGTTTCTCTGGGTTTGCTTCTCTAGAAAATCCAGCCTAAGGCATGTGGTACCAAGAGAGTGGAGTTCTAGAGAAACAAAATCACAAGGCTGAGTGTTCTCATTTTAAAGGCATTCATACAGGGTGAAGGCATGTCTAACTTCTGTTTCATAGGAATCAACTTTGGGCTGATTTTGAGTTTGGTCCTCTTTTCCCCTTGTGGAGTCAGAGGCAGTCAGACATGGCCTCCAAATGGTGTTTTCAGTTGACGTCAGGAGCGGGATTCATGGCAATGGCTCCAGATTCATGGGCGCATAAGGTTTTATAAGAGAAAAGAATGAAGAGACATGGGATACAATTTTCAAAAGGAGCAGATTCGATGCAGAAGTAAAGCAATACCAATGGAGGAAGAAGGATGCCATGTGTAGCTCCCCAAGGAACCAAAGACAGAAACTAAAAGAGACAAAAAGACCTTCCCCCAGAGCGGACAGAGTGAGTACTCTCCCAGAGCTGGCGCCCTGAATTTAGACTCCTGGCCTCCTAGTCCATGAGCGCTCTCATAGCATAGTGGTTAGGACTAAATTCAAGGTCAGCAGTTCAAAACTACCAGCTGTTCCACGGGAGAAAGATGAGACTTTCTATTCCCGTACAACTCCATGGCACACCACCACCACCACCAAACTGTGAAATACATTTCTGTTCAGTGAAGCGACCACTGTGGCATTTCTGTGATAGCAGCACTACGTTTTACTATTAAGCGCTATCAAGTTGGTTTGGACTCATAGTGACCCTGTATAGGATTTTCCAGGAGCAGCTGGTGGGCTTCAACCACTGACCTTGCAGTTAGAAGTCCAGTGTTTCTCCTACAGCACCATACTAGGACTCCAAGAAACTAAGACATTGCCTAAAAGCCACCAATGACAGAGGTCCCTGTTCCCCTGTGCCCTCAGTAATCCTGATATAAAACAGTTAAAAACATTCAGTCAAAGTAGATATGCACCTAACTTAAGTCTGTGCAGCCACCTTATCAGAGTGTCTAACTAGCTCAATAATTAGAAACTGAAATGGCTTACCTAATTTCACTTCTTTGAGAGATGGTAATGCAGGCTTGAAAACGCTGGAATTATTATACCTACCTAGAGTCCCCACGAGGATAACGCTCTTACATTTCCACTAATTGCAGATGCAGCTTTCCTATTTATGCTCAACAAGTCAATGTAAGCCTGTTTTTCTGTATTTCACACTGAAAATGTGTTCCTACTCTTCAATCTGTTTAAACATATGTACTCAATACCAGGAACCTAACAGCAATACAGCATAGATTTTACGTCTGGCTTTTTTCTCTATTTTTGTTTCCTGACCTACAACCTTAAATCAATAGGAACAATTTGTGGCCATCAAAGGGCAAGATGTGGAGACATTTTTGATTGATGTGACATGGTGGAAGAGTAGAATTGGCATCTAGTAGGTCAGGGGTGCCACTAAACATCCTACAGGTTACAGGACAGTCCCCCACAACAAAGAGTTACCCAAACTAAAATGTCAGCAGTGCCAACACTGAGAAACCCTGATACAGATTGCTGAGATATCAGTGCATGCATTAATGGCATCTAACAAACTGATGACAGAAGACCTTTTTGAAAACTTAAGATCATTTACCCTGGGAAGACAGTGCCTCACTTAACCAATGGAGAGAGTGACAAATGGAAACCACAGAAGTGATCCGCTATCTTACCAATCGTGTTTCTAGCTCATCTCTTCCCTATGAGTCATGCAAGAGTCCCAGGGAACAGAGGGATAGGGGATGGAGTGAGGGAAAACATGTATATTCTGGGTTTAGACAGACATGACAATGAATCCCAGCTGTGTTCAATGATTAGTTGGATGCTGTTGATCAAATGTATTTATTTATCTCATGCCAAAGTTTCTTCTTGGAAACATGAAAATAAGTTCAACTACCTTACACAGTGATTGAGGGATGAATTCAGACAATCTGTGCAAATGATTGGACTCCTGGTATGGTGCTGTAGGAGAAACACTGCACTGCTAATGGCAAGGTCGGCGGTTCAAACCCATCACCCATTCCTAGGAAACCCTATACAGGGTTGGTATGGGTAGGAATTGATTTTATGACACTTAACAACAACAACAATATAAACTATTAAAATATTTACTGATGAAGACCAATGCCTTCTTTATGGATCGCATCTCAATGTAAAGAAAACAAAAATTCTCACCACTGAGCCAATAAATAACATCATGAAAAATGGATAAAAGATTGAAGTTGTCTAAGACTTCATTTTGCTCGGATATGCAATCAACATCATGGAAACAGCAGTCAAGAAATCCAAGTATGTATCAGATTATGCACATCTGCTGCAGAAGACCTCTTTAAAGTGTTTAAGAGCCAGCGAGGTCAGTTTGAGGAGCAAGATACAACTGACCCAAGCCATGGTATTTTTACTCACCTCATATGCATGTAAAAGTTGCACAATGAATAAGGAAAACCGCAGAAGAATTGATGCATTTGAGTTATGGTGTTGGAATGAAATATTTACATATGCCATGGACAAGCCAGAAGAACAAATAATCTGTCTTGGAAAAAGTGCAACCAGAATGCACTGTAGAAGGAAAGATGGTAAGACTTCATCTCTCATACTTCAGATGTGTTACTAGAAAGGACCAGTCCTTAGAGATGTTAAATGGAGTGTTAGTGATAAAGAGGAAGACCCTAATGAGGTGGATGGACACAGTGGCAACAACAATGAACTTCAATGTAACAATAATTGTAAGGAAAAGGCAGGACTAGGCAGCGTTTCCTTTTGTTGTGCATAGGGTTGCTAGGAGTCGGAACGGACTCAACAGCACCAAACAACAACAATATAAACTCTTCAGCCCAGAATAAGTGTTCAGAAATTGTCAGTTTCCACTAAATCAAATTGAAATTACTGTTAATTTCAAATCTGGATCTTACACCCTGGTTCTTTGAGACATGCCAGACTCTACTAAGAGTCAGCAAGTACCTAATGAGAAGATATTTCTGCTAATGAGTTTCCTGGCTCAGATCTTTCATCCCCAAGGGATCTGGCTGGTTCAGACAGGGTTTACATGAGCATCTGAGCTGAACTCTGGCCACTTGCTACTAATAAATGTTGGTGCTTATACATTCAGATCACTTCCACATTAACCAGCTGAGAAGTCCAATGGTCCTTTGAAGAGTAAAGGTCTTCAGCATAGTTAAATGCAAGTCTGAAAATTAGAAGCTGAAGGCAAATCTATTTTAATACAGCCACTGTCGGTTCATGTTGTATTCTGGAAAATGACTGAGCATGAGGTCCCCATGCAGAAACCACCAAACCTACATTGATGAGTTTAGTATAGCGTCAAGCCCATTCATAGTCCTTCTGGGATCTCTTCAGCCCTCAGTAGAAATATAAATAGCCATTTGCAAATATAGTAACTGCGCATTAGTCTTCTTCCAAATATTCTCACAGTTTAAGAAATAATCTGTCAGGTAATAGCACAGTAGATGTTCAATTCAAAAGTCTCTTCCTTAGCTTTAAAAGGATGAGTACTGTTGTGTGATTTCTGAGCTATTTATATGATTTCAATCAGCTTTACAAATCATATGGATATTTCCCTCAGGCAGCTTGGCAATGTGAATCATAATGTGATTTGTGCAAACTCTCTGACCCAGCAAGTCTACTTCTAAGAATCTTCCTTGCTATAATATCCATGTAAGTATGTAAGGATATACTCACAATAATATTCATTGCAGCATTATATATAATAAGGAAAAATTGGAGATAACCCCAAATCACCAACATTGGCAAATATGATTAAATACATGGTGATCCAATCATTCAATGGAATGAATAGACACTAATATATAAACATATAGTTGGAAGGATAGCTATAAAATATTATATTTTTAAAAAGCAAACTTTAGAAAACTATAGGCACTATAATATCATTTGTTTTGTTTTGTTTTTAAAAAGTGAAGAAAATTCAGTCCATGGGGGAAAAACGAATGTCTAGGAGACTACACAACAAGAATTTAATCTTTGTACAATGGAAGTTCTAGTATGGCACTGCAGGATAAGCACCAGACTGCTGACCCCAAAGTTGGTAGTTCAAACCCACCATTTGCTCCTTGAAATTCCTATACAGAGTATCTATGAGTTGGAACTGACTCGATGGCACTTAACAACAACAAAACTTGAAAGTGATTGGGAGAAAAAAGAAGGCCTAGGGGAGACTCTCTATACTTGTACATTGCTCACTTTTTGTAGTAATTATAAACTAGTTTTATGATTTAAAATGTTTATTCTCTTTTTTATTTTGAGTACATGCACACATGTGCATGTACACACACACACAATACAAGGTAGATGTGTTCATAGATCAAGCAGTTATACTTACATGAATCTTCCAAATCATCCAAAATTAGATCAAGAACACAGAAACCACATCATTTATTCCAGAAATTACAGGTTTTTTATATATAGATGCACTGTAGCAAAAAGACATGGTCAGTGTTCAACCATTTCAAGAGGTAGCACATAATTGAGAATGGATGGTACTGAAGGAAAAAGTCCAAGCTACACTAAAGGCATTGGTGAAAACAAAGCTCCAGGAATTGACAGAATACAAATTGAAAATATTTCAACAAACTGATGAAGTATTGGACATGCTCACTTATCTATGCCAAGAAATTTATACCTGGAGAATGTTGAAACTGCCACGGGCTGCCACAAGAACCAACAGATCCGAGTTGGAAGAAGTGCAGCCAGAGTGCTCCTTGGAGGCCAAAATGGTCAAACTTCATCTCTCATACTTTGGACATATTGTCAGGAGGGACCAGTCCCTGGAGAAGGATATCATGTTTGGTAGGGTGGAGGGACAGAGAAAAAGAGGAAGACCACCTTTCCCCAGTGAGATGGATTGGCCAGGTGGCACAACATTGATGTACTCAAGTGTGGCAACAGTAGTGAGGTTGGGCCCAGGATTGGGCAGTGTTTCATTCTGCTGTGCATAGGGTCGCTAGGAGTTGGTACTGACTCAATGGCACCTAACAACAGCAACAACCTGGCTAACCAACTGGAAGATATTCATGTTTGTGTCTATTCCAAAGAGAAGTGACCCAATGGAATATGAAAATCATCAGATGATGTCATTAATATCATATGCAATTAAATTCTGCTGACAATAATTTAAAAACAGCTACAACAGTACATAGACAGGGAGTTGCTAAAAACTCAAGCCAGATTAAGAAGAGGATGGGGAACTTGGAATATCATTGCTGATGTCAGGAGGATCTTTGCTGAAAGCAGAGAATACCAGAAAGGTGTTTACTTGTGCTTTACTGACTATGCAAAAGCTTTGGACAGTGTGGATCATGATAAGCCACAGATCATGTGAAGAATGGGTATTCCAGAACTCTTGATTGTGCTCATAAGAAACTTATACATAGTCTAAGAGGCAATGGTTCGAGTAAAGCTAGGGTATATTGAATGGTTTAAAATCAGGAATGGTGTGTACCAAGGTTATATACTTTAACCATACTTATTCAATCTGCACATTGAGCAAACAATCCTAAAATCTGAATTATATGAAGAAAACCATGGCATCAAGATTGGAGGAAGACTCATTAACAGTCTGCAATATGCAGATGATACAACTTTGCTTGCTGAACATGAAGAGGACGTTAAATACTTACTGATAAAGATCAAAGACTACACCCTTCACTATGGATTATACCTCAGTGTAAAGAAAACAAAAATCATCACCAATGGACTAATAAATAACATCATAAATGAAAAGACTGAAGTTATCAAAAACTTCATTTTGCTCAGATACAAAATCAACACTCATGGAACCAGCAGTCAAATAATCAAAGGATAGGCTGCATTAGGCAAATCTACTGCACAATATATCTTTAAAGTGTTTAAGAGCAAAGCTATTTGTTTGAGAACTAAGGTGCACCTGGCCCAAACCATGGTATTTTCAATTACCTCATACGCATGCGAAAGGACAATAAATAAGAAGAACAGATGCGTTTGAGTTACAGTGTTGGAGAAGACTATTAAAGTACCATGGGCTGCCAGAAGAACGAACAAATCTGTCTTGAAAGAAGTACAGCCAGAGTACTCCTTAGAAGCCAAGATGTTGAGACTTGATCATTCATACTTCAGACATATTATCAGGAGGAACCAGTCTCTAGAGAAGGATATCATGTTTGGTAAAGTAGAGTCAGCAAAAAAGAGGAAGATCCCCAACCAGATGGATTGGCATAGAGAGAGCAGCAATGGGCTCAAACATAACAGCAATTGTGACAGTTGTGCTGGACTGGACAGTGATTCATTCTGTTTTGTATAAAGTCACTATGAGCAGGAGTCAACTCGAGGACACCTAACAACCACAACAACCAAACAGTCGGAAGAGCAACAGGTGCAATCTCAGCCTCCAGCACCAAAACTGGTGGTTCTCAAGAGCTCATTGAGAAGCCACCAGAAGTTTCTACAGCCTCTGGGAAACTTCCACCAGTGAATCTAACCATAGCAACAAAGAAGGATTTTCTCAAAAGCTTGCTGAGCCCCCAAGACTATGGTCTTTAGACACCCTTCCAACCTGGAACTAAATTCATTCCTGAAGATCACTCAATATCTGAACAATGTTGTTGTTATTAAGCACCATTTAGTATGTTTGATTCATAGCAACCCTGTATAGGATTTCCAAGGAGCAGCTGGTGGGTTTGAACCACTGACCTTATCATTCACAGTCCAGTGCTGATCCTACTGTGCCATACCAGAAGTCCATATCCAAGCAACAGGTTTATAAAGTGAACAATAACGCCAGTGAGGAATGTGCGTCTCAGAAAACTCATCTATAGTATAACAAAACAGCAGTATTTGTACAAAACCAGAGTTTACAAGGCAGGAGGGGCAAATGGAAAAGGGGAATCCATGGACGATGTGGGGTGAGTGTTGTTACATTGAGGGGATTGCAAGTGATGTGTCAAAATAAAGCATCTGTATCCATTTTTAAGGGGAAAACTAATGTGCATTGTATATTTGCAGACAAACCATAATAAAATGTTCAAAAAAATAAAGAAAGAAGACAAAGATGAAAGCAAACTTTGTTGGGAAGCCACTATCTATCCCCACATATTAGACAGCAATTTCTAATGGTCTCTCATCTTGTGCTCTCAAAATCACTATGAGTTCCTCTCACAACCAAACCTGAAGGGAACGGGAGCATCCAGCTTCCTCCCCGAGACACAGATGATACTTACAAGGGGTCGTGATGATGCCATATTGACAAGAGACAATTCAGCACAATGCACCCCTTTGTTTTCTCAGCATCCATACACACCTCTTTACACATATTTAACTTTTCAATAAAGGCTTCTTCCTTACAACTATTCCTTGTAAGACTGAAGATACACTTACATTATTCCCTAAGGGAACACATACTACCCTATATGTCAATTTATCCATCTGTAGGTTATGTTTGGGATCCTGGTGTGGCATTATAGGATAAGCACTGTACTGCTTACCACAAGGTCAGCAGTTCAAACCCACCAGCTGCTTCTTGGAAACACTATACAGGGTCGTTATGAGTTGGAACTGACTCGATGACACTTGATAGCAACTGGTTATGTTCATGCCTTTGCTAGCTCAACCACACCCCCCTTGGAGATCTTATAACGTAAATACCAAAATATGAGTTAACTGTAATTGCTGTTGTTTTCAGTGCCGCTGAGTCCATTCCAACTCATAGCCGACTCTGTATAGGGTTCCCAAGGAGTGGCTGGTGGGTTTGAATCATCGACCTTATGATTAGCAATCAATTTCTTATCCTACAGTGCCACACCATGATGCTAACTACAATTAAGACACCTATATTTGATAGTCTGATAGGAACACTAGGGAGGAGAGGGAACAGGTTAGTAATTACAAATATAACAAAGCAAGTAAGTAGTAGACAACTCAGAAAATATGTACATAGCCTACTTGTAAGCCAACTTAGTCAGGTTTCTCCTGAAACTGGATGATACATGTTTAAAAAATATTTTGCATCTCCTCTTACCTTGCCAAGGAGTCTTGTTGGCAGTTTAGGATAAGCCCTGGACTGCTAAGCGCAAGGTCGTCAGTTCAAAGTCACCATCTTCTCTACAGGACAACGATGCAGCGTTCTGCTTCTAAGAAACATACAGCCTCAGGAATCCTGTACAGCAGGGATGGGAACGTCCAGCCCACGGACTGCGTAAGACCCACAAAGTCAATTGGTCTTGTCCTGCCAAGGCAACTGCAGTTCCAGCCATGACACTAAGGGTGAGATAATTAAATGTTTGACCACATGTAGCAGGGTAATTTTTAAGTTGATAATTTTGTATGGCCAGCAAATGACCCTGTAAATATTCAAATGGCTCTTGGAAGAAAAGAGGTTTCCCGACCCTGCTCCACAGGGTCGCCATGAGTCGGCATTGACTCAAAGGCAGTGAGGTGAGGTGAGTTATTTGAGCTTAGTTTCACTTAGTTTAGTTATAATCTGGCCAGAAAGGGTTCATATAAATTTATGAATAGTTGATTTGCATAATTTGAATGCCATTTTGAATAATAGGTGTGAGGATGGAAGACTGTAAGTAAAGATCTAAAATAAAAAATTCACAGTAAATAAATCATTTGTCCCAAGGATTAGAAAGGCCAGGATAGAGTGTTCCACACCCACTCCCTCACCCAACACACACACACATTCACCTTCATAGTTTTAGATATAACATATATGTTAAAGTCAAGTTGGTTCCAACTCATAGTGATACTGTATAGGGTTTCCAAGGTGTGGCTGGTGAATTTGAACTCAGTTCAAACTGACCTTGTGGCCCAGTGCTTATCCTACAGTGCCACACCAGATAGAATCTGGCAATCATGGGTTCTTTAGCCTCAAGACATGGTTGGGGGTTAGCATGAAAAGAGTGCTCTGAAAAATGTGGGCAGAGTCCATGCAGGCTTTCAGACCAGTTAGAGGTTGGGACTACGTGGTTTCCATGAAGAAAAGTCTCAGGAGGAGCCCTGGACCAACTCCACAAAGTGGTTATGGGTTAAGCAAGGATACTTGGAAAATGCATTAGATTCCAAGCGGCAGCTGTCAGATTCAGTAGCAATTCACTCTCTTGTGAGCATTATAATCTTCGCATATGGAAGAGATAACGAATGATGCCTGCTACTGGGAATTTTATTTTTGCTCAACTCCTATATCACATTGCCCTGAAATGAACTGATGAATACAGTTGTACAATTTATGAATTCATCTTCCTCAAATGAAATCAATATGTTTTTGCAAAGGACTTTGCCCTGATTCACTGGTGAGTATTTGTGTCCTACGGGGCAAGTCTGATGGGAGGAGCAGCAGCCATGGGAAGAGAGCAATCTCTGCTGCCATCTTCTGATGTTAGATGCACGGAACACAGAGAGGAAGAAACAAGAATGCACATACGCAAGTTCCTTTTCTCTATTAAACTAAGATCCTTAAGGAAAAATCTGGAATCAATGAAACTGTCTCCGTAGGACCCCAAGCACAAATGAAACCTCCTCATCACTGGGTGCCCATCTCCCTCCACCCTTACTATCTGACTGGCTGGTGCAGCTGTATGCCAGTTTGTACATCAGCTCTTGAGTACCTTGGTGGAACCCAGATCTAGACTCTGCAACATAAATTTTGACCTCTACAGGTGGTTTGTTATGTAAAGAAATGGAAGCATCACTCCTTTGTGGTTGATAGGAAAATAAAAAGCTCAGGCATCCCAAAAGACTGAAAGGAAAAAACAGAAAAACAAAACAAGAGGTTATTTCTTATACTTACCCTACTGGGCTGGTTCTCTGGGCTGGGTTTGGATCTAATGAAGAGAGGCTAAAACTAGCACCTGCTGTTGAAGAAACTCTGCATAAGACTTTGAAGAACTCTACACATACACACATCAGGGTCTTCTTGACAAAGTGTGTCCCAGGGGGGATCTCTTTACCTACCCCACAATCCAGCCCTTTGTACTTGGAGTGTCCAGCAAAGTTGACATCCAGGAAGCCCAGGTGAGCACTTGTGGAAAACTGTTCCACCTGACTGTTTACTAATGATGGGGGAGGGGAGGAGCAGCCTGTTAACAAGAAGACCGGAGCAGAGGGATGCAAAGAGACCTATACCAAGAAACTTTTATTTTTTGTTCATTTACACAAACATTAATTGAAAACCTAGCGCGAGCCAGGCACTGAACAAAACACACACACATAAACATACACAAGCATCCACCCAACCAGAGGAGGCACAGAAACAAGCATTGTACGTGACAAATGTATGAAGTGAAAATAAAGCAACGGAGGGTGGTAGGTAAAACAATGGAAAATGAATGGATTTTAAATAAGCTTGTCCTGGAAGACTCCACTGAGATAGAAACATGTGAGAAAAACCCTGGAAGGCATTTAGGGAGTAAACCAAGGTGGTATATGGGGAAGACGGATGCAATTTGGGAGAACAGCAAATGCAAAAACATGGAGGTTAAAGTATATCTACTTGTTTGGGGAACAGTAAGGGGGCCATTCTAACTAGAACACAGAGAGTGAGGGGCAAGAATTAGGAGATGATTGCAAGGTCAGATCTCAGCAAGTCACGTAGAACATTGGCTTTGGCTCTTAGTGATATGGGAAACTACTGGTACATTTGAAGCAACCGCTCTAACATTTTAAAGGATTGTTTTAGCTATTGGGCCAAGTGGTAGAAGTAACGTGGAATGGCCAGGTAATTCCATTTTAGTTTACAGGGAAGGACAACAGGTTTTGCTCATTAGGTTGGGTGTAGGGTGAGAAACAAAGCGAGGAGTCAAAGATGACTAACTTCATGGTTTTTCACCTGAACAGGTGAAAGAGCGGAGGGACTGATTACTGAGTTAGAAAAAACTGTATGAGATGCAGATATTAGTGTGTGGTGGGAAGCAGTGGGAATTGGCATAGACCTTAGCAGTTCAGCGTTTTTCTTATTTTGGACTTAAAACAAGAGAGATTTATTTTCTCATAACTCTGGAAGCTAGAAGTCCAAAATCAATGTGCCAACAGGATTGGTTCCTCCCAGAGGTTCTAAGAGAAATCTTTTCCAGGCCTCTCCCCTAGCTTCTGGTGGCTGCTGGCAACCTTGGCAGTCCTTGATTTGTAGGTCCACCACTCCAGTACCTCCCTCCAGCATCGCATATGATCGGTTCCTGTACGTCTTCACATCGTCTTTCCTCTGTGTCAGCAGTTCAGTTAACATTTAACGTTTGAGGTACATAGTAAGATCCCTAGTGGTGTGATGGATTATGCATTGGGCTGCTAACTCTAAGGTCAGTGGTTCAAACCCACTAGACTCTCCAAAGGAGAAAAATACAACTGTCTGCTCTTGTAAATATATATAGCCTGAGAAACCCAGAGAGCAGTTCTACTCTGTCCTATAGAACCATGAAGAGTCAGAATCATCTTGCTGGCAGTGGGATTTTTATTATTAGTAACTATGTGGATATGGAGTCCTGGTGTGACGCTGTGGGTTAATGCGCCAGACTGCAAAGCCATTTGAACTGCACGGTCAGCGGTTCAAGCTCACCAGCCGCTCCTTGGAAACCCTATACAGGGTCACTATGGGTCGGGATCGACTTAACGGCACTTAACAACAACAAGTGGATATAGTTAAATAACCAAGTCTGTAGTTCAGGGGCAAGTCACAGTTTAAACTATAAATGTGATGGTGGTAGTGGTGGTGGTTATGTGCCATGGAGTCGGTTCTGACTCATAGCGACCCTTTTACAGAGTTTCCAAGGCTATAAATCTTTATGGGAGCAGAAAGCCTCATCTTTGTCCCACAGAACGGCTGGTAGTTTCGAACTGCTGATCATGAGAATAGCAGCCTGACTCGTAATCACTACACTTCCAGAGCTCCTATGAATGTGGTTGTTGTTGTTGTTAAGTGCTGTTGAGTCGGTTCCAACCCATAGCGACCCTGAACAGGGTTTCCAAGGCTGTAAATCTTTACGGGAGCAGAAAGCATCGTCTTTCTCCCGCGGAGCAGCTGGTAGTTTCAAACTGCTGACCTTGCGGTTTGCAGCCCAATTCGTAATCACTACGCTACCAGAGCTCCTATGAATGTGATAATCATCAGTATTTCAAGCTGGCATTTCAAGACATGAGGCTGTTTTGTGATGGGCAACAGAGTGAGTGTAGAGAAGGGACCAGGCCTGTTGACAGAATCCTAGGACAGTATCCTGTCTCTAGATCAGAAAGATGAGGGGGCGGCAGAAGAGACGGCAAAGAGCAGTAATTGGGTGAGTAGGAAAGAAAAAAAGATGTTTCAAGAGGAAGGAGAATAAACTGTAACAAATTCAGATAACACAACAAGTAATGTAGGATCTTAAAATCTAAGAATTGGTCCTATGTAGATGTGGTTGGTGACCTTCCACACGTTTCTGTGGATCATGGGGACACCACTTGAGGGAAGAGGCTTCCAGAAGCTACTAAGAACAAATAGAATGAGAATCAAAGAGAAAGAGAGATGCTGATGTCCCCAGTCTCCCAAATAAGGACTAAGAACCATTGCACTCTGGGTGTTGTTGCAAATGTCTTCCCAAGCAACCCTGTAGGCTAATGAAATCTTGGAATGTGTACGTTATATTCTGGCAACTTTTTTTTTTTTTTTTCTGAATAAAACATTTGTGCAACTGATCTTCCTTCTCTTTACAAGGAAAGTATTCCAAAGGATAAAAGTTTTCACTTGGAGATAGAGAAACTGCATCAGTGGACATGGGACACCCAGGAAAAAAGCAGGAAGCATGCTGATGCATTATGGGGATTGTAATCAACGTCATGGAACAATTTGTGTATGATTATTGATAGGGAAAGCCAATTTGCTATGTTAGCTTTCATCAAAGCAAAATAAAATGTTTTCCAAAACTGAACTTTAAAAAATACTTTTTTTTTTTTTTTTTTCACTTTCACCAAAGGTTTCCAGGTATTTTCCCCTAGGAAAATTGCTGGCATTGCTCATATTTTTCCCAATTAACAATTGTTGGAAAACTATGCACATTTTATTTCAGTTCAAACCATAAGACAGACCTTCCTTCTCATTATTCACTTAGAGTTCTTCCTGAAATGCTAACATTTTCCTAGTTTTGAGTTGTCTTGTAGAACTTGGAGGTTTAGGTACGCTCTCCTCATCTCTGTATGAAATGAGCCCAAGGTCACCCAGAGCTGGTTTTCAGGGTGGTGGCCATGGTTAAGATGCTTGGCTATTAAGAAGCAAATAGTCACATCCAGTGAAATATCCCATAGGAGAAAGGTCTGGTGATTTACTTCTGATAAATCAGCCACTGAAAACTCACTGGAGCACAGTTCTACTCTGACACTCATGGGGTCTCCAAGAGTTAGGATCAACTCAACACTTACCGGTTTGGCTGCAATCACAGCTCTGATGTTCGGCTGGTAGGCTAATCACAGACTGATCTATTTCCAAGGGCACACACCTGACCCCTCCTCAATAGCCATTAGAGACTGCTGTAATTAACAACCTTTGACTGTTTTCTTTTCACTTATCACTCGGCCTTCCTCCCATTCCTAGTAGTATTTAGCCTATATCCATCACCCCATAGCAAGGAGGTAAAGCAGAGCATGAAAACCTTGGCTATTGTGTCCCTAGCTCCAAGCCTAAGAATGGGGAGTGGAGTGGAGACAGACACGATGTGTTAAAGAAGCAGTAACGGATAAAGCTTTTCTTGGGAACAGGATAGTGAGGGGAACTAGTGGAAAAAGAAGAGCAGAAGACAGGGAGATCTGTGCATGCTTCCTTACACAAAGTGAAGCCCATAGGTCCCACACTGACTTCGTGATGACTTTAAACAGACAGGAAAAACGAGATTGAACAGAGGCAGTGCACGGAACTACCTAAGCCCCCTGAACTGGGGCATGAAACATGGGGCATGTGAGCAGATGGTTTGATGTTAAGTGTCTCCTCAGCCCAGTAAGACAAGAGACTTGTGACCACAAATGAATGGTAGAAAGTAGCATCAGCTCTATGCCCAACATGCCCAAGTTTGTGAAGTAAGGTTCATTCCACGGTGTTAGATGCCAAGCTCAGCATTTCCTCACTTGATCTTGAGTAACACACCTGACCTTCTAAATATGCAGCCTCCTTCTCATTAGTAAAACAAACCCCAAACAGAAACAAAAACACACCCACTGTACTCTCAAGTCAATTCCAAATCAAGGTAACCTTACAAGACAGAGGAGAACTGCTCCATAGGGTTTCCGTGGCTGTAAATCGTTACGGGTGCATACAGCCTCATCTTTCTCCGGCACAGCAGCTGCTGAGTTTGAACTGCCAGTATCGCAGATAGCAGCCCAATGCTTAACCAACTGCATCACCAGAGCTCCTTCATTACTATAAAGAGGACAGTAAAACCTTTTTTGTCTTCTTCATTACCCTCTTTCCACTGCTGACATATACCTTATAGAAGGTAGGCCCAAAATGATTTGTTAATGAGTCTTATAAAATGAATGCATGTGCACATGCATACCCTGGTCAAATTTGATGTTACTGTGAAACCAAAGTGAAATAAAACATGTAAAATCATGCTGTAGACGTTAAAGCCCTTCATAAAGGTAAAGAAGCAGCATTATCATTGCCTCCTTGATTTCTACCCTCCACTGTTGGTAGTGAAAATTGATTACCTATTAAGTGCTGAGTGAGAAGATTAGCCTTGATAAATTCATTTGGCTTGCATACAGAAAGCTATGCTCCTGTCATACCTGGAATAATCATAGGCAGATATTTCAGAGGTCTACTCTCTCCCTCAGCCCATTCCAGTCGAGAGCGCCAAGTCCTTTCTACAATATATGGGATCTGAGATCTTGCAACGTCAGGGATGGTCAAGTAAATATCAAGAGGACAGAGAGGAAGGAGACTGAATATCTCTCCAGGTGACCCTGCTGTCCTGGATTAGGAAATGGGCTCTATGAAATCCAAATGCATCGTCTGATTCCAGTATGGCGTTTCAGTACTCCTCTTAGGGGATTCCTTGGTGGCAGGGGAGGTAAAGTACATACATGGGGTAAAATGAGGGGCAAAGGGCATTAGGGGTGTGTCGCCTGCCTTACCATCATACTCTTAGGGTTCCTGGCACATAAATGTTAAATAAACAACTAAATGAAAGCAGAATATCCTCGGGGTTTATATCATGTAATTTCTAGAAGCAGAATAAAAGGATTAGGAGAGACTTCTGTGAATACTTGATCTAGCCTTTTTTGTTTTATCATCAGGTGAAAATGATCTAGAACAGATGGTTTTTTTTATTTAAAGACATGCAAGAGTTGAAATGTTATTTCCTCGCTTTCTGGTTCATTGTGCAGTTTAAAGTCAATCAAAGATCATTTTAGCACCTGCTCTTTTATGAGAAATGAATTAACTTACTGGCTGAATCATTTTTAGGGTGTGGTGTTGCGGGCTAATGCTCTGAACTGAAAGGTCGCTTAGAATCACAAGGTCATCTGTTTGAGGTCACCAGCCGCTCCTTGGAAACCCTATACAGGGTCTCTAGGAGTTGGAAACATTTGAAAACACTTAACATATTAACAATATGATAAAGCAGTCCCAATGTGGTACTTTAGGATAAGCACTAGACTGCTAACCATAAGACTGATGGTTCAAACCCACTGCCACTCCTAAGGAGCCCTATGTTGTTGTTGTTGTTGTTGTTGTTACGTGCCATCTACTTGGTACTGATTCACAGCAGCCCTATGCACAACATAATGAAACACTGCCCAGTCCTGTGGCAACCTCACAATTGTTATATCTGAGCACAATGCTGCTGCTTTTGTGCCAATCCATCTTTTAGAGGTTCTTTCTCTTTTTCTCTGACCCTCCACTTTACCAAACAAGATATCCTTCTCCAGGGACTGGTCCCTCCTAATAATATGTCTGAAGGATGAGAGATGAAGTCTGGCTACCCAGGCTTCCAGGGAGCATTCTGGCTATACGTCTTTCAACACATATTGGTTTGTTCTTTTGGCAGCCGGTGGTACTTTTAATATTCTTCCCCAACACCATAACTCAAAAGCACCAATTCTTCTATGGTTTTCCTTATTCACTGTCCAACTTTCACATGCATATGAGGTAATTGAAAATACCATGGCTTGTGTCAGGCACACCTTAGTCCTCAAACTGACATCTCTTTGCTCTTGAATACTTTAAAGAGGTATTGTACAACAGACTGCCTAATGCAATATGTCCTTTGATTTCTTGACTGCTCTTTCCATTAGTGTTGATGGTTGATCCGAGCAAAATCAACTTCAACAACTTCAACCTTTTCTCCATTTGGTGGTAGTCGTTATATGCTGTGGAGTCCGTTCCGACCCATAGTAACCCTGTATAGGTTTCCAAGGCTGTAAATCTTTATGGGAGCAGAAAGCCTCATCTTTCTCCCATGGAACAGCTGGTAGTTTCGAACTGCTGACTGTGAGATTAGCAGCCCAACTCATAACCACTGTGCTATATAGATGTTATTTATAGGTCCAGTGGTGAGGATTTTTATTTTCTTTATATTGAGGTGCAACCCATACTGAAGGCTGTGGTCTTTGAGCTTCACCAGGAAGTATTTTAGGTCCTCCTCACTTTCAGCAAACAAGGTTGTATTATCTGTATATCACAGGTTGTTAACGAGTCTTCCTCCAATCCTGATGCCATGTTTTTCTTCATATAATCCAGCTTCTCAAATTATTGGCTCAACACACAGACTGAATAAGTATGGTGAAATAATACAACCCTGGCTTACACCTTTCCTAATTGTAAACCATTCAATGTTCCCTTGTTCTGTTCAAATAACTGCCTTGTGGTCTATAAACAGGTTCCTCATGAGTTCCATTAAGTGTTCCAGAATACCCATTCTCTACAATGCTGTCCATAGCTTGTCATGATCTGCACAATCAAAAGCATCTGCATAGTCAATAAAGCACAGGTAATACCAGAAAGATGGAAACCCTATACAGTGTCACTATGAGTCAAAACGGACACAAAAGCACTTAACAACAACAATATGATAAAGAGCATGGTGGCTCTGTATGCCAAGCACTGACTGCTAACTACAAGGTCAGTGGGTGGAGCCCACCAACCTCTCCACAAGTTATATAGCCTCAGAAACACTGTATGAGTTGGAACTGACTCGGTGGTACTTAACAACAACAACAACAACAATAAGATAAAAAGAAGCCCTAGTGGTGCTCTGGTTAACAGCTCAACTACTATTCCAAAGGTCAGTGGTTCAAACCCACTAGCTATCCCACAGAAGAAAGATGTGCCAATTTGCTTCTGAAAAATGTGCAGCATTGGAAACGCTGTTCTGCTCTGTCCTATAGGTTCTCTGTGAGTAGGAATTGACTTTACAAGCAACGGGTTTTTACAAGTTTTGTTAGATACATAAAACATGATTACTGAAGTCTGGCGGAGGAAAACTAGCATCAACACAAGGATAGACAGTGTAGAATCCACAAGGAAACATGCCCTAAAGCTTCCTGTAACAACCTAACATCTATGAGACACACAAGGTCTATAAATGATAGGAAAGGAGAGTTTCCTGTTAACTTAGAGGGTAGAAGAGTGGGAAAAAATGAAGACAAGTCTCAGGTAACAAAAACGGAGTGCCCACGGCTCACTAAGCAAATGGAAGAAACGAATACTTATTAGTCCTGGTGTGGCACTACAGGTGAAGTACTGGACTGCTAACCACAAGGTTGTCGGTTCAAACCCACCAGCCATTCCTCAGAACCCCTATACAGGGTCACTTAGAGTCCAAACTGACTCAATAGCAGTTAACATCAAACAACAACAAATACTTACTGAACAGCAATCCAATGCCAGAGCCTGTGACTTCGGGTTTGCATATATTATCTCACCGAGACCCACAACCACCCACTGAGGAGGTGGTGATGGCATGCCACAGAGTCGGGTCTGACTCAGAGTGGCCCTGTATAAGGTTGAAAATCTTTATGGGAGCAGAAAGCCTCATCTTTCTTCTGTGGAACAGCTGGTAGTTTCGATCTGCTGACCTTGAGGTTAGCAGTCTTACTCATAATCACTATGCTACCAGAGCTCCTTACCCACTGAGGTAGATATTAGATATTAGCTGAGGAAACTGAGGCTCTGAAAAATTAAGTGATTTACACTGAGTGATTCATCCTTTTGCTCAGTGAGCCCAAGTTCAAGACCTTAAATCAATTACAAGGCTCTAGGGTATAGTGGTTACGAATCGGGCTGCGAACCTCAGAGTCAGCAATTGAAGCTACCAGCTGTTCTATGGGAGAAAGATGAGGCTTTCTGCTCCTGTAAAGATTTACAGCCTCGGAAACCCTGTGCAGGGTCGATATGAGTTGGAACCGACTCCACGGCACATAACAACAACAACAGTGTGTATAAATAATAAAGGTTCCCAATTTCTTGTACTAAAGAAAACAAAACTACATGCCAGAAAGACTGTATGCATGTGTCTGTGTGCTTGTGTGTGAATAATATCAACTGCAAAAGATCCCAAGCATAACAATTCCTTTTGTTGTTTGGAACTTGAAGAAGCAAGCCACTGTTGAACCTTCTGTGGGACTTTCATTTACAGGGATTTCTTTTTCTACTTCTAACTGGAATTTTTACCTCATTTACAATATCATTTCAACATGCACACAGGTACCATGTAAGACTAAACAATGGAAGTCCTTAATTTGAATCATGTTTTTGCATGTTGTATATTCAGACCCATGGAAACCCACTCCTGACAGCTGGAGTCAGGTATGGTCTCGGTGCATTCACCCTCGACTCTGTGTGACCTTAGTTCAACTTCTAAAAATCCAGAGGAAACAAAACTTAACTTACTCTGTTAGTAGCTTCTGGTGGGAAAGAGCATCACCTCAGTGGAAGAAGAGCTGAGTGAGACAAAGGGAAGCCCCCCAGATGGGCTAGTACAAAAAGGGATTATATGGAGCAACGATAGCCCATGCCTGGAAAACCAAGCAGGCTTCGCATCCCACAGGAGAAATGGATAAACATGCCATGAAAGGTTCAGGACCAATATGTAGCCCTGAAATGAGATGTCTCCAAGCACAGGAAAATCCACAACACAGGAAGGTCTATCACGTGGATTTTGAAGTCACCAAGGGTGATGGCATATGAGAGGACATGTGAGACAATATGGATGATGTCACTCTGAAAGGTAATTTCAAACACAAAAAAACCTGTAACCATTACATTACAAAATGATAGCTGAGCCATATATGAATTCAAATCAACATGTGTTAAGATCTATTTTGTGTCAGGAGTCTTGGTGTGGCTCTGTAGGATACATACTGAACTGCTAACCACAAGGGGGATGGTTCGTACCCACCAGTTGCTCCTTGGAAATCCTAGACTGGTGGTTATGAATCAGAACCAATCTAACAACACTTACAAACAACCACCCTATGTGCCAAGAGGTTTCTCAGACTCCCAGAGTACATAAATAGAAAGTCTGTCCCTTAAGGAGCTTACAATGTTGAATTGGACACAGACATATAAACAGGCAATTCTGTTGAGGAGGCTTTGGAGACGTTCAAGATAGGGAGCAGAGAGCCAATTAGGAGATAATGAGCGCCTAAACTAAGGCAGTATAAATAGAGAAATACGAAGGAGCAGATTTTAAAATATATTTAGAATATGAAAATCAACAGTATTGGGTGATGTACTGGATACAGAAGGTGAAAAGAAAAGAGAGCCAAAGTTGTATCTTGCAGATTTCTAGCTGAGAGGAAAACTAAGAGATAATATGAACTTCATGCTTCCACTCATTCATTCATTTAACAAAGATTTATTAAATACTTCTGAAATTAAGCACCAGGAGTCCTAGTGGGTCATGGTGGGTTAATGTGCTGGACTGCAAAGTCAGTTTGAACCACAGGTCAGTGGTTCAAGCTCACCAGCCGCTCCATGGAAACCCTATACAGGATCGCTATGGGTCAGAACTGACTCGACGGCACTTAACAACAACAACAACCAAATTAAGCGCCAAGGATTTTAGTAGCATTTTTTCCCTAATGTAGTCTATATAATAGAAGTGAATCTTTCTCAGAGATTTAGACAAAAGATATATAAGACATTAGGAAGATAAAGAACATAGACACAATGCAATCCAACCCTTTCACATAAAGAATGGAAAAGCATATCCTATAAACCAGTAATACTGAACACCTACAATGTTCCAAAGGAGTCCTGGTGTTGCACTATGAGTTAATGCACCAGACTGCAAAGCCACTTGAACTGCAAGGTCAGCGGTTCAAGCTCACCAGCCACTTCTTGGAAACCCTGCACAGGATCACTATGGGATAGAACCAACTTGATGACGCTTAACAATAGTAACAACAACAGTGTTTCAAACACCTTGTTAGGCACTACCTGCTTTATTACTAACCCTCAGGACAGACATACAATGCAACTTTTGTCATCTCCATTTCACAAATGAAGAAATTACGGTTGAGAAGAATTAAGTGTCTTGTCTACCGATTAGTAGCTATTAAGTAGCAGAAACCAGATTGAAATCCAGACCTGACTAACTCTGAATTCCATGCCTTTCCCACAAAGTCTTACTGCCTCTAGAGAAGACAAGTCAGCGTTCAAAGTTACATCTGTTTTTACAGAAACAGTAGTGTAATAACTAAACTTCTTTTCAACTTTTTTCTTAAGCCCATCTACCCTCAACATAACATTATAGAAACATTTTTATTTTAGGCATGCTAATTTGAAAAGTCATGTGATTCACTGAGGATACTTACCTTCTGAACATTTTGTATTTCATTTTACAAGCAATGGTGTGCTGGAAGCCTCTAATACTGACCCAGAAGAGCCAACTGTAGATGCCAATTCCACATTCCACATTCAATGATATCACACTGGTATCTTAAATTTTGCTATAGTAGAAGTATTTACACGGCAAGAATAAGCAAATACTACAAATCAGGACTTCAGGTTTTTTGGGGAAAGCTGGTTATTGAATTTACCAGCTACACCTCTGTGTATGATCATTCTATAGATATGTGTTTCACACATAGAAATCTACCTTCCTGGCCAACCAACCGGAAGAAATTCATGTCTGTGACCATTCCAAAGAAGGGTGACCCAATGGAATGTGGAAATTGTTGAGAAGTCTCATTAATATCACATGCAAGTAAAGTTTTGTTGAAGATCATTAAAAAAAAAAAAAAGTTGCAGCAGTTCATCAATAGGGAACATCCAGAAATGCAGAATGTGAATTCAGAAGAGGACGTGGAACAAGGCATAGGTCAAAGATGTCAAAGAATAACAGAAAGATGTTTACATGTGTTTCATTGATTGTGCAAAGACATTCTGTTATATGGATCATTACAAACTATGGATAACATTGTGAAGAATGAGAACTCAAGAATACTCCATTGTGCTTATACATAGACCAAGAACAACAATTCAAACAAATCAAGGGGATACTGAGTGGTTTAAAATCAGGAGATGTGTGTGTCAGAGTTGTAACTTTTCACCATACTTATTCAATCTGTATGCTGAGCAAATAATCTGAGAAGCTAGATCATGTGAAAGAGAATGAGGCATCAGTATTGGAGGAAGACTCATTAATAGTCTGCAATATGCAAATGACTTGCTAGCTGAACATGAAGAGGACTTAAATACTTATTGATGAAAATCAAAGAATACAGCCTTCATTATGGATTGCACCTTAATGTAAAGAAAACAGAACCCCTCACAACTGGATCAATAAACAACATCATGAAAAATGGAGGAAAAAATTGAAGTGGTCGAAGATTCCATTTTACTAGGATTCACAATCAATGTTCATGGAAGCAGCAGTCAGGAAATCAAACAATGTATTACATTGGGCAACTCTGCTGCAAAAGATCTTGGTAAAATGTTAAAGAACAAACATTTGTAGGACTAAGGTTCACCTAACCCAAGTCATGGTATTTTCAATTGCCTCATATGCATGTGAAAGCTGAACTATGGATAAGGAAGACCATGGAAGAATTGATGCATTTAAATTATGATGCTCGTGAATGATATTGAATATTGAATGACTGCCAGAAGAATGAACAAAAATCTGTTTGGAAAAATTATAGCCCAATGGTTCCTTCAAGATTAGGATAGCAAGACTTCATCTCGTGTACTTTGGAATGTTGTCAGGAGGAACCAGTCCTAGTAGAAGCACATCATGCTTGGTACAGTGGAGAGTCAGTGGCAAAGAGAACGACCAGCGTGGCCATAGCAACAGTTGTGAGGATGGTGTAGTGTTATGGTTTGCGGTATGTAGGATCATTATGTGTTGGAACCAACTCGATGGCACTTAAGAGCAACAACTAGAACTTTAAAATCTCTTTTCCAACTCTGAGTGGATGGGCATTGCTGGTTTACTGGTAGAATTCACACATTCCATGTGATAGAACCAGGTTCAAGTCCCAGCTAGTCTATCTCTACGCGTAGCCACCACTCAGTCAGTGGAGACTCATGCGCTGCTATGATGCTCAACATGTTTCATTGGTGCTGTCTGACTAGGAAGAAAGATCTAACAATGTACTTCCAAATATCAGTCAATAAAATCCCCATGGATCACAATTATTTACAGCCCTCTTAATACTGGGGCTGACTGAGCAACAGCTAACAAAAACCAATCTCCGTGGACTTTGTTATTTCGATTAATATTATTTTGATTATTGTATAAAAAAAATTTTACCACTCAATGTAACTTTTTGGATTAGAAAGAAAACAGTCATCAGGTGCTTTGCATACAAAATAAAATGAAAGTGGCTTACACTCACTTTTAAAACATACTAGCGCTTCCCAGAATAAGGTTTTCCCTCGTCAACCACCTTGTGAATTTCTGCTTCTACATCATAGTATGTGTGGGGCTTCTTTTCTTCCATCAGATTTATGGCATTCAGGCGTAAGCATCTGCAGTTATTTATGTAGAGTGCAACTCTAGGATCACCTCTTGGCAGTGACTAAACTGCAGGTTCTTAGAATGGTACATACAATTACTATGACATATGACAATCACCTGTGATCATGTGGTTGGCATGATTTCTTAACTGCCCAAACTGGATGACCAGAATGGAATTTTGAAGAGTGTAGGTTTAAGAAAGTGGAGATGCTTTTTCATGGAGTTCATTACCGATGTTTGCATCAGCTGCAGAGAAATTCCCTTTCAAAGAAATTAATGCTAAAGTCAAAAGAATCTGTTCATAGCTCAAGATGGAGAACAGAATAATGGTTCTTCCTTTCACGGAAAAAAAGTCCATCCTGATGAACTATGTAGGCACAAATTAGCTCAGAATGGTGGATTCACAAAAAGCATGAATATTAACTTGCAATATTTTGAGAGGGACATGTTTACAGCAATTGGATGATTACTTACTGGTAATTGTGTCATAATAATGTTTAAGTAGTTTATACACAATCTCAAAAACAAATAACCTGGGAAGATCATCAACCTCCCTCCAAAAGCAAATCTTTCTTTGTAGACAAATACCCTAGAGTAAATTAAATGAGAACCGGCAGAGTTCTGAATCTTGCAGGTCCTGGCTGTCCTTGGATAACCAGGTGTCCAAAGAAGAATATGGAAAGTTTGTCTTTTCTACACTTGCCATAAATAAGCACAATTCAGACTAAAGCCTCAGTCAAACTCTGACTGCTGCAATCTACTGGAGGTTTTGCCACTCATTCCAAGGATAAGGAGGAAGTTAGCATGGAAAAATTCTGTGGTTTCAGGGCAGTTTGTAAAACCTATAGGATTTTTAAAATTGAGAATTTCCATGCTACACTCTCCAATCTCTGTAAGTTATTTGTAGATACAGGTCATTTTATATTCAACCTCAGAAAGTAGAATCACAGCTGTGCAAACAATAAATATTCTTTGACTGTATTATAGGTTCCCTGGAAAGAAATCTGCAGCCTGCCACCTTGCATTTGAGAATAAGGGGTCAGGACCCACAGATACAGAGCACATGAATATGTGGGAAAGAGAATGGGGTTTTCTTCATGTGTTGCAAATTTACCAGGCCATACTTTAAAGAAGACATATGTGACACCTTAGAGCAGTCACTTATAGGCTTCCTTCTAACCCATCCTATTTCCCTTGCATGTGAACTCTAGGAATCTGCATTTGTTATGTGTTAGCTCACATGTTTCCTGTTGGCTCAAGCTCCTAGAATGTATGTCTTTGATCACAGAGTTCTCTTCTATTCTTTCTTCTCATTCCTTTTAAACACATTTTAGACACCCACAAGTACAACCTGTTCTTAATCCTTTACTTCATCAGAGACATCATGGGAACAATGAGAATACTGAAACATACACACACACACACACACACATACATATGACACATTGATTGATGGCGTGATTAATGGCATAATGGGAAAAGATTAGGATTTAGAGTTAACAGTTGTTGTTGTTATTGTTAATAACATAGAGTTGGTGCCAATTCATAGCGACCCTATATATGGTTTCTGAGGAGCAGCTGGTGGGTTTGAATGGCTGACCTTGTGGTTCAAACAGACCTGTGGTTCAGTGTTTTATCCTACAGCACCACACCAGGACTCTTTATGATTTAACAGAGGTACCAAATTTACCATCTACTTGCCCTTTGATGTCCTACAATGGCCAGTGATGTCTGGTGATACTGGTGATACCCACTGATGCTCTGCAATGCCCTGTGATGGTCAGTGATGTCTGATGATGCCCATTGATGTGTCCTGTGATGCCCAAAGATAATGGTGATACTGGGGATACTCTGGGATGCTCAGTGATACCCTGTAATGTTCAGTGATGTCTGGTGATACCTGGAGATGCCCTGTCATTGCTGGCGATACCCAGTCATGTCTAGTGATATGTCTAGTCATCATGTCCATAGGTGGTCTGTGAAATCCTGTGATGCATAGTGATATAAACGGTGCCAGCTTCTAGAGACCCAATTTTCTCACCTGTTAGATGTGAATCAATTCAGTCATGTTTTCAATAAATACCAAACGCCTACTAATTTCCAGGCCCTACAATTTTCCAGGAGTCCTCATGTAATGCTTCAGGATAATGCACTGGGCCACAAGGTCAGTTTAACCACAAGGTCGGTGATACAAACCCAGCAGCCACTCCTCAGAAACCCTATACAGGGTCACTATGAGATGGCACCAACTCGACGGCACTTAACAACAATAACAACTATTTTCCAGGCACTAGTCTAGGTACTGGAGTCCTGGTGCAGCATTGGACTGCAAGGTCAATTTGAATCACAAGGTCGGTAGTTCAAGCTCACCAGCTACTCCTAAGAAATTCTATTCAGGGTCACTAAGAGTTAGAATTGACTCAATAACATGTAACAACAATAACAACAGACTAGGTACAGAAGTCCCACTGTGGTGCTGTGGGATAAACACTGGACTGCCAGGTCAGTTTGAACATCAAGGTTGGTGATTCAAATTCGCCAGCCATTCCTCAGAAACACTATATAGGTTGCTAGGAGTGAGAACCGACCCTACAGCACTTAACAACAACAACGACAGCAGCAGCCTAGGTAATAAGACAATAGCAGTAAACAAGTCAGGCTGAAATACTCCTTCTCCTTGAGCTACATTCCAGCTCCCAAGAAAGAAACAGATCAGGTGTGTTGGACAGTGCCAAGTGCTAGACAGAAAGGTCCAGCAGAGGAGGGAGATCTATGGGGGTGGGGTCGAATATTAACTGGGATAGCCAAATCCAGTTTGACTGCAAAGCATTTGAGTAAAGTCCTCTTGGAGTTGAAAGAGCAACCCATGGAAAGGTGTGGAGAGAAAGCATTCCAGGCAATGGAAAAATCAATGCTGTGATCCAGGTATGTGTGAGGAAGAGGTAGAGAAACAAATAGGATAAAAGGAAAACTGTAAAAAAAAAAAAAGCAATGGAAAGAATGGAGGCATCATTTTCTGAGATAGGGAAAAAGAAGAGAGTCAGAGTTAGGTTCTGGACATTTTAAATTAAAGTGCCCTCTAGACATGCCAGCAGAAAAGTGAAGAGGATTCTTATAACCCATCCTGGAGTATTATAAGAACTGCTTGAATATGTTGTTGTTGTTATTCTTAGGTGCCATTGAATCGGTACCAAGTCACAGCAGAACGAAACACTGCCCGATCCTGGGCCAACCTCACTATTGTTGGCATGCTTGAGTGCATCCATGTTGCCACTTGGCCAATCCATCTCCCTGGGGTCTTCCTCTTTTTCTCTGACCCTCCACCTTATCAAACATGATGTCTTTTTCCAGCAACTGGTCCCTCCTGACAATATGTCCGAAGTATGAGAGATAAAGTTTGGCCATGTTGGAGCACTCTGGCTGCACTTCTTCCAAAACAGATCTATTGGTTCCTTTTGGAAGTCCATGGCACTTTCAATATTTTCCTCCAACACCATAACTCAAAAGCATCAATTCTTCTACAGTCTTCCTTATTCACTGTCCAGCTTTCACATGCAAATGAGGTTATTGAAAACACCATGGCTTGGGTCAGGCGTACCTTAGTCCTCAAGCTGACATCTCTGCTCTTCAACACCTTAAAAAGGGCTTGTGCAGCAGATTTGCGCAATGCAATATGTCATCTGATCTCTTGACTGCTGCTTCCGTGAGTGTTGATAGTTGATCCAAGAATAAAGTCCTTGACAACGTCAATCTTTTCTCCATTGATAAGAATGTTGTTTATTGGTCCAGTGGTAAGGATTTTTGTTTTCTTTACATTGAGATGTAATCCATACCGAAGACTGTGCTCTTTAATCTTCATCAGTAAATGTTTTAAGTCCTCTTCACTTTCAGCAAGCAAGGTTGTATCATCTGCATATTGCAGTTGTTAATGAGTCTTCCTCCCATCCTGATGCCACGTTTTTCTTCATAGAACCCAGCTTCTTGGATGATTTGCTCAATATACAAATTGAATAAGTATGGCAAAAGAACATAACCTTGTTGCACACCTTTCTTAATTTTAGACCATTCAGTGTTCCCATATTCTGTTTGAACAACTGCCTCTTGATCCAAGTACAGACTCCTCAGGAGCACAATTAAGTGTTCTGGAATATTCATATTTCACAATGTTGTCCATAGTTGTCATGATCTACACAATTGAAAGCATTTGTGTAGTCAATAAAGCATAGGTAAACATCTTTCTGATATTCTCTGCTTTCAGCCAAGATCCATCGGACATCACCAATGATATCCCTCATTCCATGGGTAGGTCTATAATGAGAGTGAAATCAAAAGACTGATACTCACTAGCACTTGCTTTCTTCTTTGTCATTCACTCTTCTAAGGATTTTACACGTGCTGGCTCACTTAAGGAAGGCCTGGTGTGGCACTGTGGGATAAGGATTGGACTGCAAGGTCAGTTTGAACCCAAGGTCAGTGGTTCAAATTCACCACTGCTTCTCAGAAACCCTATTCAGGGTCACTATATAGTCACAGACTCGAAGACACTTGACAACAACAACAACTACGCCTCATTTAAGCCCCACAACAAACCAATGGGAGATTATTATGATCCCCACTTTCATGACAAGGAAACTGAAGTTACATATTTGCCCAAAGTCACAAAATTGGCAAGGGCCACAGCCTTTGTACCACACTTTCCTTTTTCCCCTGGTCATTGTGAAATGCTCCAAGGCCATTGTGGTATGATGGCCAAACAGAAATAGCTGTTCTTTACCGATTAATTCTCCACAAAGATCCTTTTGGCTTTGAGCTTACTTGTCCCTTTAAAGCACCCAAATTATGATGGAACAGGAAGCTTGTGTGATTTCTAACTAGTTGCCATGTAGCCAATTGTGACTCACGGCAAACTCAGGTGGGTCCTAGTAAAAGTGTACTCCATAGGGTTTTCAATGATTAGTTGTTCAGAAGATTGCCAGAACTTTCTTCCAAGGTGCCTCTGGGAGGCCTTAAACTTCCACCCTTTTAGTTAGCAGCCAAATGAGCTAAACCTGGAAGTCCTGGGTCAGAGAGGGGAAAGCAGTTTCTAAGACCATCTGATTATATTAAGAGATAGTTAACTCTGCTTTTGCCTGTTCATTGTTACACCAAAACTTACATACTGGGACCAAGGAAGCAGAAAAGCAAGATACAGAGAACTGCAGCAAGAATAAGAACACGTAAACAAATGTGTGAGAGCAAGACCAGCCATGTGAAGGTACAAAGTGTCCAAATCCCTGAAAGCTACCCAAGTGTCCCCTGTGGGAGAATGTTTTCAGCTACTGGATTCAGATTAACAAATGAGCCACAGCTCTGGAACATAGGCCTCTGCTCTCTCTTTCTATGCTTCTGAACCACAGGAGGGGCCCAGAGGGAAGAGGAGGGCAGAAGAGGTACTTTATCCTTGTCAGAGTCAGCATTGTCTCCCTTCCCTCATTTTTTATAAGACTCATTCTCACTCACAGGACACTTGGGGTAGGAAAAGGGGGTGCGACTTCCACATTGAACATTCCCAAGCAGCTCAGCATTCCTGATTCTTCCTTAGACCCACCACATGTCCACACCCTCTCTCATAACCCAGCAGCCACAGCTGTGTGCTTTGGAGCCATGGTGAGGCTGCAGGGTGTGTAGGTTCAGCCACAAATCATCCGCAAACCGAAAGAATCCATTACTGTCAAGTCAATTTCCACTCAAAAAGACCCTAGGAGACACAGTACAGTTGCCCCCTAAGGCTTCCAAGACCATAAATATTTTATGGAACAGACTGCTCCATCTTTCTCCTATAGAGTGGCGAGTGGATCCAAACTACCAACCTTTTGGCTAGCAGCCAAACATTTAACCACTGTGCAACTAGAGCTCCTCCAAAGGGTCCTTGGGTATAAAAATCCAAAACTATGAAGAGAGAGGCCAATGGAAGGAAGACAGTCCTTCCCATAGGGCCATAAGGCCAACAATATGCTGGCTCCACCAGACAGCTTCCTACAGGGTCTTTTCTGAAGAGCCACTCCTTGGGTCCACGCTAAATGCCGTCCTTCCCACCCAAGAGTCTCCACTGAGGAAAACGCCCTGAAGAAACATGCCCCTGGCAAGGAGCTTGCAGACAAGTGCAAAGCCAATGTGGGGCATTGTCTTAGATCTCTGGTGCTGCTATAGCAGAAATACCACAAGTGAATGGCTTCAACAAACAGATAATTATGCTATCACAGTGAAGGAGGCAAGAAGTCCACACAGGTGTCAGCTCCAGAGGAAGGTCCTCGTCTCTTGGAGCTTCTGCCCTGGTATCTTCCTGTGATTTGACATCTCTCTTCCTCAATACCTGTTTCTGGCTTGCCTGTTTAATCACTTTTATATATCATAAGAGACTGACTCAAGACATGCCCTACATGAATCCTATCTCCTGAAGTAACTTAAACAATCCATGCCCAAATGGGATTATAACCACAGGCAGCTGTTGCTTTCCAGTCTGTCAGGATTTATAACAACCCTGTGTAGGGTTGCCACAGTGGTAGGTAGATCTTTATGGAAGCAGAAAGCCTCCTCTTTCTCCTCTCTATTGGTATTTATCCACCACTTGTCTGTCAGTTTGTCGTACTGTGGTGGATTATGAGTTGCTGTGATTCTTAAAATTAAGCCACCAGTATTTTAAATACCAGCAGGGTCACCCACGGTGGACGGACTTCAGATTAGCTTCCAGATGAAGACAGACTAGGAAGAAGACAGACAAACTACTTTTAAATATTTAGTCACTGAAACTCTTATGAATAGCAAAGAAACACTGTTAGATATAGTGCTGGAAAATGAGCCCCTCAGGTAGGAATGCACTCAAAATGCAACTGGGGAAGAGCTACCTCCTCAAAGTAGAGTTGATTGTAATGATGGGAATGGAGTAACAGCCTTGGGCCCTGCATTTGCTGATGGAGCATAACTCCAATGAAGAGAAACAGCTGTAAACCTCCATTAATAATCAGAACATGGAATGTATGAAGTATGAATTTAGGGAAATTGGAAATTGCCAAAAATGAAATGGAACACATAAACATCGATATCATAGGCATTAGTGAGCTGAAATGGACTGGTATTGGTCATTTTGAATCTGACAACCACATGGTTTACTATGCTGGGAATGACAAATTAAAGATGAATGGTGGTATATTCATTGTCAAAAAGAACTTATCACAATCAGTCATGAGGTACAATATTGTCTGTGATAGGATAATATCCACACACCTACAGGGAAGACCAATTAATACCACTATTATTCAAATTTACATACCAACCACTAAAGCCAGTGAGGATGAATTAGAAGAATTCTACCAACTTCTTCAATCTGAAATTGATCAAACATGCAATCAAGGTGTATTGATCATTACTGGTGATTGGAAAGCAAAGGTTGGAAGCAAAGAGGAAGGATCAGTAGTTGGAAAATATGGCCTTGGTGATAGAAATGATGCTGTAGATCACATGATAGAATTCTGCAAAACCAATAATTCATTCATTTCAAATACCTTCTTTAGACAGCATGAGATGATTATACACATGGACCTCACCAGATGGAATACACAGAAATCAAAGTGACTACATCTGTGGAAAGAGACAGTGGAAAAGCTCCAGGTCATCAGTGAAAACAAGGCCATGGACAGATTGTGGAACAGACCATCAATTGCTCATATACAAATGCAGACTAAAGCTGAAGAAAATGAAAACAAGACCACGAGAACCAAAATATGACCTTGAATATATACCACCTGAATTAGAGATCATGTGAAGAACAGATTTGATACATTAAACACTAAAGACTGAAGACCAGAAGAGTTGTGGGATGATATCAAGCACATCATACAGGAAAAAGCAAAAAGTCATTAAGAAACTAAACAATAGCAACAGTCCCACTGATTTCTACAAGAACAATAAAGTTGCTTTCCCAGGACACATCAAGGCAAGTGTTCGGGTCCCCTCAGAGCAAATCCCCTTCCAATACTAAGACTCAATGGGAATACTCAATGGGTAACCATGTTTGTCTCTGATAAGGGCAAGTGAGGGAAAAATAGCAATGAAGCTGTAAGCTAAGCCCTACAACGTTTAATAGACTCTTGTGAACACAGGTGGAGACCTGGTTGACCAGCAGTGTGACAAGACCTGGGGA
>NW_006408543.1:22598525-22605152 GCF_000296735.1 Chrysochloris asiatica | reverse complement strand
ACTGTTCCTCAGGAGAAAGATGAGGCTTTCTGCTCCCGTAAAGATTTACAGCCTTGGAAACCCTGTACAGGGTTGCTATGAGTCGGAACCAATAACAACAACAACAACAAGGTGGAGGGTCAGAGAAAAAGAGGAAGATCCCCATGAGATGGATTGGACAAGTGTCATCATCAATGGGCTGAAGTGTGGATGGATTGGACAAGTGTCAGCATCAATGGGCTGAAGCGTGGCAACAACTGTGAGGTTGGCCCAGGACCAGGCAGTGTTTCGTTCTGTTGTACATAGAGCCGCTATGAGTCAGTACCTACTCAATGGCACCTAACAACAGCATTGGTATTTATTGGCACTGGTAGTGTGCCATGGAGTTGGTTCTGACTCCTAGTGAGTTTGCCTAAGGTTTCTAAGGCTGTAAACCTTTATAGGAGCATTCACATGGAACTGCTGGTAGTTTTGAACAGCTGACCTTGGGTTTAGCAGCCCTACATGTAACTACTACACTACCAGAGCTCCTTTACTCCTTTCTAACCACAGGCATTGTTATTGTTGTTGTTAAGTGCCATCAAGTTAGTTCTGACTCATAGCAAACTTGTATAGGGTTTCTGAGGAGCAGCTTGTGAGCTTGAACTACTGACCTTGCAGTTCAAACTGACCTTGCAGTATAGCACATTAACCCACAGCGCCCATCAGGACTCGAGAAGTCCCTTGTTGTTGTTGTTAATTGCCGTCAATTTGGTTCTGACTCATGGTGACCCTGTATAGGTCCCTGGGAAAAGTGCAGGGTACCCAATCACTTCCTTGCTGAGCTGGGAGAAAGGAGGGAGGCATAGAGGCTAGGATTTACAACACATATTTTAATATGGTGTAACACTGTAGGATAAGCACTGATTGGCAGTTCAAACCTACCAGCCACTCCTTGGAAACCCTATACAGTGTTGCTATGAGTCGGAACCAAGTTCAAGACACTTAATAACAACAAGAACATTTTTGGGCGGGGAGAGGACAGGGAGAAGAGGCACTATTATATCTGACAGGTGTGACATGAACAGAGGTTTTCAGAACGTATAGGAGTTCTCAGTAACTTCCTAACAGCCAATATGCTGGTAGCCACCTGGGCAGCATCCCATGGACTCACGGGTGCTGTGTGTGACCCCACCAATGAGACAGGTGATCCCTTTGGTATGCCCTTTCTCCCTGGGTCCTCAGGCTAACAAAATCTTGCCCTAGATTTCACAGCTTCCTCTCTGTACCAAATATCAGCCTTGAGCATCCACAGAGCCCAAGGTACAAGAGAGATGGGATCTGGCATTAGACCCAGACCCAGTGGGTAACCTTGGAGCTGAGTCCTTTGTCCTCCCAACCCTTCAGCTCAGAGAGGGGCCACAATAAAAACAAAAGTAATCATTGAGTTTAAGGTTTTCCCAGGTAAATAAATCACTGAAAAGTTATTCTTGGAAACCCAATTTGGCCTTTTTCGTTTTTTATCTGAATATCCTACATCACAAAAGCAGCATTTGGAAAACATCCTGTTGGAGACCAGACTCAAAGGTCTGGAGAAATGTACAGTGAAGGATTTAGCCTCTGGGAGCAGGAATAAGAGCCTGGCTTTAGGGAGGATCTTTCCTACAATGGTCTGGGTTGCTTCTTATTACAAAAGTATCCTGCACCATTCCAGCTGAGAGTCTAAGTAGGAGGCTCAGATGGCTTCTAGGGTGGTCCGGGGTTCCCTCACGGTTTTAATGTTAAGAACATGAGAACTGCCTTTGCTTTGTTTCTAGCATTAATCACTGAGAACACTTTACTGAAGATGCTGCTTACTGGAAATCACATCTTTTATTTCAAGCAAAATCAAGCTTGCATACAGCAAGAACCAAAGGCATACCACATCCATACTTGTGGTGACTGGTATCTGCTTCTAAGAAATGCATTCTGAAGAGACAGATCCATAGGGGTTTGATTTGGGTACCAGCAGAAGAAAACTGTGACAAGGCTGTAGTATAAGTGCTTGCTTTGGGAAATAATGCTGGGAGACTGTTAAGGGAGAGGGTAACGAAGGGAAAGATGTGAAAGAGTGTGTCATCCAGAAAGTCACCACTGTGAGCCAAGGAAGCTCACACTTGCCAGGGAAGCCTGGGGGCTGGTGTTCAGCATGCATCTCAGTTATCCCAGGGAAGAGTAAAGAAACTGAGCTCTATCCATCACTGAGAGAATGCTACTTAGGGGTCATGGAGGTGAAAACACTCTCCCTTTCATCTGCTCTGTTGAGAATTCCCCTGCAGTCAGATAGATCCCCTGACCTGAAGGCTGACAGATGTTCATGTCCACCCACCTTCAGCACCTTCAGCTTCAAGAACACTGCTGCAAAAAGCCAGGTGGCCCTTGTAGAATTGTTGCCCTAAGATGGTCTGATTTATCTACAGTTAGAAGATTTACCAGATAATTATGGAGGCGTAGCTCTGGTAACATAGTGGTTATGAGTCGGGCTGCCAACCTCAAGGTCAGCAGTTCGAAACTACCAGTGGTTCTGCGGGATAAAGATGAGGCATTCTGCTCCCGTAAAGATTTACAGCTTGGGAAACCCTGTGCAGGGTCACTATGAGTTGGAGCTGACTCCACGGTACTTAACAACAACAATATTTAAAATATACACACACATACATATTGAAGCAAATGGTACTGACTATTAACTGTGTATTCCTCAGTAATCTATAGGCCATGTAAAAGGAGCTGAATGTGTCTGAAATAATAATGATAAAGTAATACAATAAGCGAGTATCTATAAGACAGCAGAGGGAAGTAGAAGCCATTGTAGCAACATTTCAGCCTCTTATTTGTAATGTTATTCTATACAGAAAGCAAAGCAAATCATTTTCTACCACTTGTACCACCTGTGTTCTGCCAGGATCTCTGATTATATTTGAGAACAAATATATTGCCCCCCAGGTAAAGATGAGAATGAGACCTAGAACTAGAATCACAATTGGATTTAAAGTCATATTCTCGCAAACAGACATCTTTTTTAAAATCACCATAAATAGAAATGTGAGAAGAAAAGAAAGACTGTTAAAAAGTGATAAATGGTCCTTATATGCTTGTAACACTCATTTTCTTCCCGGGAAGAAGATGCATTGTTTGTCAGGAAAGAATAAAGAGCTCAGTAAATCGTTTAATCTAGTAAATCATGTAAAATGAGAAGAAGCCACTAATTGCAACGGAACTGAGAGTGCCCCCTCATGATTTGTAAATTGAGGAGATCCTGCAAACATATAGTTTTTGAAACTGCCTCATGATCAATATGAATTTAGTCATGTGACCTGGTCAAACACTATCAAAAGTACATAATGAAAATGACACCCACGCAGTCCCCTCCCTCAAAGATATCCAGCCAATGATAACTTCAGATGACTTACAGCCTTCTTCCAAAAACTCCTCCATACATATTCAATGTATACAGGTGGATGGCTAAATCTCTATTCCTTTCCTAGGGCTGTCAGAACAAAGTAGCACAAACTGGTGGCTTCAAACAACAGAAATGTATTCCCTTACAATGCTGGAGCCTAGAATCCCAAATGTAGGACATTAGCAGGATGATACTTCCTCAAACAATTCTAGGGAAGAATCCTTCATTATCTCTTCCTAGTTTCTGGTCATCTTTGGTGTTTCTTTACCTGAAGCTGCATCATTCCAATCTCTGCCTCCAGCTTCCCACTGTGTCTGTCTTTGTTTGCCTCCTCTTCTTAGAAGGACACCGTTCATATTGGATTAGGGCCCAAGCTACAGAGTCTGACCTCAAGTTAGTTGAGGTGATTATATTTGCAAAGACCCTATTTCCATATAGGGCTATATTTACAGTATCAAAAGTTAGAACTTTAACTTACCTCTTTTAGGAACACAATTCAACCAATAAGAGATGGTAGGATGGATAAAGATGTGTTGTTGTTGTTGTTAAGTATCGCTGAGTTCATTCCGACTCACAGCAACCCTCTATAGGGTTTCTAAGGAGCAGCTGGGGGGTTTGAGCTATTGACTTGCTTATCCTACAGCCACACCAGAACTCCAGATAAAGATAGAGATATATCTATTTTTACCTTTTTTTGTTGTTGTTATTGTTTTTCTTTACACAAAAAATAGTCAACAATATATTTTGCTAGGGGATGCTATTATTACTTCACAATGTTGTTGTTAGGAGCTGTCAAGTCACTGCTGAGTCACGGTGACCCTGTATAGGTTTCCAAGGAGCAGTTAATGGGTTTGAACAGCCAACCTTACTATTAGCAATCCAGTGCTTATAATACAGCCCCATAATATATCTAGGAACTTATTTTAAATCTTTCTTTTCAATAGCCATATAGTGTTCTAAAGTGCATTGTTGAGCCAGAGTTTTTCAGCCAGTTTACACTTTGTTGATCATGTAGGATTTTGTTTGCTTGTCTGTTTGTTTTTAAATATTGCAAACAATATTATACCTTAGTCTTTGCCCATAGGCACAAGTAAGCCTGGGGAATAAATTGTTTTATGAAAGCATATATTCCATAAATACACTGGGTCCCAGCAGCAGCCTAGCTCAGCTAATGCCCCTGTGGGTTATAAAACTTTATGTTTGTGCCTCCCTTTCATCTGAGCTTATTAACAAGCAAGTTCTGAGGGTAGGACAATAGGCATTAGCCTTTCTAGGCAGATGGGACTCCGAGTCAAATGCCAAGCCACATTGAAGAAAGGAACCAATCCCAGAAGATCCTATGAAGGATAATCAAGATGAGGACACACACACACACACACACACACACACACACACACCTTTCATGCTCTTAGCTGATTACCTGGCCAATAGCCTTCCTTCACACATTTTAGAAACTGTGAAAGTAATTGGTCCTGGCATTTATAGTTGCAAATGACATCATGCTTTTTGATTCCTTGGGTACCAGCTACAAACCAGCTAATGGAAAAAGCACCCTAGCAATGGCCTTTTATTAAAAGGGTGCTGATTCCCCAGGGCAAACTCTCTCTAATGCCTCCTGACAAAGTATCCTCTTCCCTGGGTAGTTTATCTATTACAAGCCTACACAAATACATAATATGGTTAGAAAAAACGAACTCGTGTGTCTCTTAGCACAGGTAAACTATCTCGCCAATTTCAGCATGACTTACTAGAAATCAACCTCAGCTGTAATTTTAAAAAAATACTAAGGGCAGGCATAATCGTGCGCCCACCGATAATCCGTCCTGCTCAACCCTGGCTGACAAGGATGAATTTTCTCTTCTTATGAATCACCTTAATGCACTCATACAAGAGATTTGTAGCAGTGTTAGTACATTTGTAAGGCGGTGGTGCTGTAAAACTTGCATTCCGGCTCTGAAATATTTATCACTGCTCTTCCTGTTTGCTCTGAAAACATTCAGTGGCAAACTTGGAGGGAAAGGTGAGCTGGTGTTCTGCCTGCCCCTCAATTTCAGAACACTCTGCCCACACACCACTGATAACACCAACAATGTGTAGCAAAGAAAGAAACCTGCACCCTCTATGCAGCAGCTACAGAATTTCTCTCAAGAAGAGAAAGGTCCTTTTGCGAAAATATGTAACATTTGATGAGACCCCCATAGTGGTGGTCTGGGAAAAGCTTTTCTACTGAAACGGGGAGAGGATAGCGTATGGCTGTAGCGGGTAGGAAGCCTCTGGGTGGCACAAAAAGTGAAGCATTCAACTATTCCCTGAAAGGTTGGCAGTTCAAACCCACCCAGAAGTTCCTCAGAAGACTGTCCTGGTGATTGTCTTCTGAAAGGTCCCAGGTTTCAAACAGGTCAGAACTGAAGTCACTGCAACTAACAACTAACCAAACAGGGTCAGTTCAAATCTACTCTTTTCTGAATCCATTTCCTTACTGACCTGTATCGTTGTTATGTGCCATTGAGTCGGTGCCGGCTCACAGTAATCCGGTGTAGGGTTTCTGAGCCCTGTGGTTCAAAGTAGTTGAGTGCTTATCCTACAGCGCCACCCCAGGTCTCTGACCTGTCTTGTTGTTAAGTGCCTTTGAGTCTGAAGAGTACCTAAACTGAAGGTGTTTGTAAAGGACACCGTGTAAAAGAAATGCCACGTGGTATTATTGTTTGAAGTTGACAGAGAGTAGGGTTTGAAGACAGAATTAGGGCTGGTAATCTGCTTTTCCACTCACCAGCTGTGTAACTTTCAGGTAGTCACACAACCTCTCTGGTGGATGACTACTTCTCTTAAAATGTGCTCTAATTTCACTGGACTGTGAACCACAAGGTCAGCCGTTCAAGCCCACCAGCTGCTCCTTGAAAACCTTATACTATGAGTCGGAGCAGCGAGAACTTCGAGCAGCAGCAAGACGTGTAGTGTGGAGCTCCAACAACAACAAGGAATACTGGGCCACAAGGCTGTTTAACTGCAAGTTGCGGAAAGCCTCATCTCTTTCACGTGGAGGGCCTGGAGGATTTGAGCAGCTGACCACGAGGTTCACAACCAGGTTTTTTTTTTGTTGTTTGTTTGTTTGTTTGTTTTAACCATTACACTACCAGGCCTTCCTTGAAGATGGTGGATCAGGTAAATGTGTAGTGAGTAGCTCGGTCAACAACAACAACACGGAATACCGGGTCAAGAGGACTCATGAG